>NW_027445436.1:1962931-2286985 GCF_035582795.1 Mycteria americana | reverse complement strand
GTGCTGGTAGCTTTCGTGTGGGCGCAATCGCTGGACGTTTCGAATTTGGCAGACGGGCTCTGCTAGACGGAGATACATATTGTTGCCAAATTACCAAGAAAAGCTTTTGGGGAAAGCGAATGTCTCTGTGGCAGCGAATGCAGTTCCAAGGGACAGTGAAAACCAGCTACAGCATTCCGTGCTGGCAGCTTTCTTGTGGGAGAAATCGCGGGACGTTTCGAATTTGGCAGCCGGGCTCTGCGAGAGATACATACACAGTGTTGCCCCATTACCAAGCAAAGCTTTTGGGGAAAGCGAATGTCTGTGTGGAAGTGAATGCAGTTCCAAGGGACAGTGAAAACCAGCTACCGCATTCCATGCTGGCAGCTTTCGTGTGGCCGCAATCGCTGGACGTTTCGAATTTGGCAGCCGGGCTCTGCGAGAGAGATATACACATTGTTGCCCCTTTACGAACCAAAGCTTTTGGGGAAAGCGAATGTCTGTGTGGCAGCGAATGCAGTTCCAAGGGACAGTGAAAACCAACTACAGCATTGCGAGCTGGCAGCATTCGTGTGCGCACAGTCGCTGGACGTTTCGAATTTGGCATCCGGGCTCTGCTAGACAGAGATACACAGTGTTGCCCCTTTACGAACCAAAGCTTTTGGCGAAAGCGAATGTCTGTGTGGCAGCGAATGCAGTTCCAAGGGACAGTGAAAACCAACTACAGCATTGCGAGCTGGCAGCTTTCCTGTGGGCACAGTTGCTGGACATTTCAAATTTGGCAGCCGGGCTCTGCTAGGCAGAGATACACAGTGTTGCCCCTTTACGAACCAAAGCTTTTGGGGAAAGCGAATGTCTGTGTGGCAGCGAATGCAGTTCCAAGGGACAGTGAAAACCAACTACAGCATTGCGAGCTGGCAGCTTTCGTGTGGGAGAAATTGCTGGACGTTTCGAATTTGGCAGCCAGGCTCTGCTAGACAGAGATACACAATGTTGCCCCATTACCAAGAAAAGCTTTTGGGGAAAAAGAATGTCTGTGTGGCAGCGAATGCAGTTCCAAGGGACAGTGAAAACCAGCTAGAGCATTCCGTGCTGGCAGCTTTTGTGCGGGCGCAATCGCTGGACGTTTCGAATTTGGCAGCCGGGCTCTGCGAGAGACAAATACACAGTGTTGCCCGTTTATAAATCAAAGCTTTTGGGGAAAGCGAATGCCTGTGTGGCAGCGAATGCAGTTCCAAGGGACAGTGAAAACCAGCTACAGCATTCCGTGCTGGCAGCTTTCGTGTGGGAGAAATCGCTGGACGTTTCGAATTTGGCAGCCGGGCTCTGCTAGACAGAGATACACAGTGCTGCCCCATTACCAAGAAAAGCTTTTGGGGAAAGCGAATGTCTCTGTGGCACCACATGCAGTTCCAAGGGACAGTGAAAACGAGCTACAGCATTCCATGCTGGCAGCTTTCGTGTGGGCGCAATCGCTGGACGTTTCGAATTTGGCAACCGGGCTCTGCGAGAGACAAATACACAGTGTTGCCCCTTTATGAATCAAAGCTTTTGGGGAAAGCGAATGACTGTGTGGCAGCGAATGCAGTTCCAAGGGACAGTGAAAACCAGCTACAACATTCCGTGCTGGCAGTTTTCGTGTGGGAGAAATCGCTGGACGTTTCGAATTTAGCAGCCGGGCTCTGCTAGACAGAGATACACAGTGTTGCCCCATTACCAAGAAAAGCTTTTGGGGAAAGCGAATGTCTGTGTGGCAGCGAATGCAGTTCCAAGGGACAGTGAAAACCAGCTACAGCATTCCGTTCTGGCAGCTTTCGTGTGGGCGCAATCGCTGGACGTTTCAAATTTGGCAGCCGGGCTCTGCGAGAGAGAGATACACAGTGTTGCCCCTTTACGAACCAAAGCTTTTGGGGAAAGCAAATGTCTGTGTGGCAGTGAATGCAGTTCCAAGGGACAGTGAAAACCAGCTACAGCATTCCGTGCTGGCAGCTTTCGTGTGGGCGTAACCGCTGGGCGTTTGGAATTTGGCAGCCGGGCTCTGCGAGAGACACATACACAGTGTTGCCCCTTTACGAACCAAAGCTTTTGGGGAAAGCGAATGTCTGTGTGGCAGCAAATGCAGTTCCAAGGGACAGTGAAAATCAGCTGCAGAATTGCGTGCTGACAGCTTTCGTGTGGGCGCAATCGCTGGACGTTTCGAATTTGGCAACCGGGCTCTGCGAGAGACACATACACAGTGTTACCCCTTTATGAACCAAAGCTTTTGGGGAAAGCGAATGTCTGTGTGGCAGCGAATGCAGTTCCAAGGGACAGTGAAAACCAGCTACAGCATTTCGTGCTGGCAGCTTTTGTGTGGCGCAATGGCTGGACGTTTAGAAGTTGGCAGCCGGGCTCTGCGAGAGAAACATACACAGTGTTGCCCCTTTACAAACCAAAGCTTTTGGGGAAAGCGAATGTCTGTGTGGCAGCGAATGCAGTTCCAAGGGACAGTGAAAACCAGCTACAGCATTCCGTACTGGCAGCTTTCGTGTGGGCGCAATCCCTGGACGTTTCGAATTTGGCAGTCGGGCTCTGCTAGACAGAGATACACAGTGTTGCCCCTTTACGAACCAAAGCTTTCGGGGAAAGCGAATGTCTATGTGGCAGCGAATGCAGTTCCAAGGGACAGTGAAAACCAGCTACAGCATTCCGTGCTGGCAGCTTTCGTGTGGGAGAAATCGCTGGACGTTTCGAATTGGGCAGCCGGGCTCTGCGAGAGACACATACACAGTGTTGCCCCTTTACGAACCAAAGCTTTTGGGGAAAGCGAATGTCTGTGTGGCAGCGAATGCAGTTCCAAGGGACAGTGAAAACCAGCTACAGCATTGCGTGCTGGCAGCTTTTGTGTGGGCGCAATCGCTGGACGTTTCGAATTTGGCAGTCGGGTTCTGCGAGAGAGAGATACACAGTGTTGCCCCTTTACGAACCAAAGCTTTTGGGGAAAGCGAATGTCTGTGTGGCAGTGAATGCAGTTCCAAGGGACAGTGAAAACCAGCTACAGCATTCCGTGCTGGCAGCTTTCATGTGGGAGAAATCGCTGGACGTTTCGAATTTGGCAGCCGAGCTCTGCTAGACAGAGATACACAGTTTTGCCCCATTACCAAGAAAACCTCTGGGGAAAGCGAATGTCTGTGTGGCAGCGAATGCAGTTCCAAGGGACAGTGAAAACCAGCTACAGCATTACGAGCTGGCAGCTTTCGTGTGGGCGCAATCGCTGGACGTTTCGAATTTGGCAGCCGGGCTCTGCAAGAGTGAGATACACAGTGTTGCCCCTTTACGAACCAAAGCTTTTGGGGAAAGCGAATGTCTGTGTGGCAGCGACTGCAGTTCCAAGGGACAGTGAAAACCAGCTACAGCATTCCGTGCTGGCAGCTTTCATGTGGGCACAATCGCTGGACGTTTCGAAATTGGCAGGCGGGCTCTGCAAGAGACACATACGCACTGTTGCCCCTTTACGAACCAAAGCTTTTGGGGAAAGCGAATGCCTGTGTGGCAGCGAATGCAGTTCCCAGGGACAGTGAAAACCAGCTACAGCATTCCGTGCTGGCAGCTTTCGTGTGGGCGCAATCGCTGGATGTTTCGAATTTGGCAGCCGGGCTCTGCGCGAGAGAGATACACAGTGTTGCCCTTTTACGAACCAAAGCTTTTGGGGAAAGCGAATGCCTGTGTGGCAGCGAATGCAGTTCCAAGGGACAGTGAAAACCAGCTACAGCATTCCGTGCTGGCAGCTTTCGTGTGGGCGCAATCGCTGGACGTTTCGAATTTGGCAGCCTGGCTCTGCAAGAGTGAGATACAGAGTGTTGCCCCTTTACGAACCAAAGCTTTTGGGGAAAGCGAATGTCGGTGTGGCAGCGAATGCAGTTCCAAGGGACAGTGAAAACCAGCTACAGCATTCCGTGGTGGTAGCTTTTTGTGGGAGAAATTACTGGACGTTTCGAATTTGGCAGCCAGGCTCTGCAAGAGTGAGATACAAAGTGTTGCCCCTTTACGAACCAAAGCTTTTGGGGAAAGCGAATGTCTGTGTGGCAGCGACTGCAGTTCCAAGGGACAGTGAAAACCAGCTACAGCTTTCCGTGCTGGCAGCATTCGTGTGGGCGGAATCGCTGGACGTTTCGAATTTGGCAGCCGAGGTCTGCGAGAGACACATACACAGTGTTGCCCCTTTACGAACCAAAGCTTTTGGGGAAAGCGAATGTCTGTGTGGCAGCGAATGCAGTTCCAAGGGACAGTGAAAACCAGCTACAGCATTCCGTGCTGGCAGCTTTCGTGCGGGCGCAATTGCTGGATGTTTCGAATTTGGCAGCCGAGCTCTGCGAGAGAGAGATACACAGTCTTGCCCTTTTACGAACCAAAGCTTTCGGGGAAAGCGAATGCCTGTGTGGCAGCGAATGCAGTTCCAAGGGACAGTGAAAACCAGCTACAGCATTCCGTGCTGGCAGCTTTCGTGTGGGCGCAATCGCTGGATGTTTCGAATTTGGCAGCCGGGCTCTGGGAGAGTGAGATACACAGTTTTGCCCCTTTACGAACCAAAGCTTTTGGGGAAAGCGAATGCCTGTGTGGCAGCGAATGCAGTTCCAAGAGACAGTGAAAACCAGCTACAGCATTCCGTGCTGGCAGCTTTCGTGTGGGAGAAATCGCTGGACGTTTCGAATTTGGCAGCCGGGCTCTGCGAGAGACACATACACAGTGTTGCCCCATTACCAAGAAAAACTTTGGGGAAAGCGAATGTCTGTGTGGCAGCGAATGCAGTTCCAAGGGACAGTGAAAACCAGCTACAGCATTCCGTGCTGGCAGCTTTCGTGTGGGAGAAATCGCTGGACGTTTCGAATTTGGCAGCCGGGCTCTGCGAGAGACACATACACAGTGTTGCCCAATTACCAAGAAAACCTTTGGGGAAAGCGAATGTCTGTGTGGCAGCGAATGCAGTTCCAAGGGACAGTGAAAACCAGCTACAGCATTCTGTGCTGGTAGCTTTCGTGTGGGCGCAGTCGCTAGACGTTTTAAATTTGGCAGCCGGGCTCTGCGAGAGAGAGATACACAGTGTTGCCCCTTTACGAACCAAAGCTTTTGGGGAAAGCGAATGTCTGTGTGGCAGCGAATGCAGTTCCAAGGGACAGTGAAAACCAGCTACAGCATTCCGTGCTGGCAGCTTTCGTGTGGTCGCAATCGCTGGGTGTTTCAAATTGGGTAGCCGGGTCTGCCAGAGAGAGATAAGCAGTGTTGCCCCATTAAGAACCAAAGCTTTTGGGGAAAGCGAATGTCTGTGTGGTAGCGAATGCAGTTCCAAGGGACAGTGAAAACCAGTTACAGTATTAGGTGCTGGCAGCTTTCGTGTGGGCGCAATCGCTGAACGTTGCGAATTGGGCAGCCGGGCTCTGCGAGAGAGAGATACACAGTGTTGCCCCATTACCCAGCAAAGCTTTTGGGGAAAGCGAATGTCTGTGTGGCAGCGAATGCACTACCAAGGGACAGTGAAAACCAGCTACAGCATTCCGTACTGGCAGCTTTTGTGTGGGCGCAATCGCTGGACGTTTCGAATTTGGCAACCGGGCTCTGCGAGAGAGAGATACACAGTGTTGCCCCTTTACGAAGCAAAGCTTTTGGGGAAAGCGAATGTCTGTGTGGCAGCGAATGCAGTTCCAAGGGACAGTGAAAACCAGCTACAGCATTCCGTGCTGGCAGCTTTCGTGTGGGAGACATCGCTGAATGTTTCGAATTTGGCAGCCGGGCTCTGCTAGACAGAGATACACAGTGTTGCCCCTTTACGAACCAAAGCTTTTGGGGAAAGCGAATGTCTGTGTGGCAGCGAATGCAGTTCCAAGGGACAGTGAAAAGCCGTTACAGCATTAGGTGCTGGCAGCTTTCGTGTGGGCGCAATCGCTGGATGTTTCGAATTTGGCAGCCGGGCTCTGCTAGACAGAGATACACAGTGTTGCCCCATTACCAAGAAAAGCTTTTGGGGAAAGCGAATGTCTGTGTGGCAGCGAATGCAGTGCCAAGGGACAGTGAAAACCAGCTACAGCATTCCGTGCTGGCAGCTTTCGTGTGGGCGCAATCGCTGGACGTTTCGAATTTGGCAGTCGGGCTCTGCGAGAGACACATACACAGTGTTGCCCCATTACCATGAAAAACTTTTGGGGAAAGCGAATGTCTGTGTGGCAGCGAATGCAGTTCCAAGGGACAGTGAAAACCAGCTACAGCATTCCGTGCTGGCAGCTTTCCTGTGGGCGCAATCGCTGGACGTTTCGAATTTGGCAGCCGGGCTCTGCGAGAGAGATACACAGTGTTGCCCCTTTACGAACCAAAGCTTTTGGGGAAAGTGAATGTCTGTGTGGCAGCGAATGCAGTTCCAAGGGACAGTGAAAACCAGCTACAGCGTTCCGTTCTGGCAGCTTTCGTGTGGGCGCAACAGCTGGACGTTTCAAATTTGGAAGCCGGGCTCTGCGAGAGACACATACACAGTGTTGCCCCTTTACGAACCAAAGCTTTTGGGGAAAGCGAATGCCTGTGTGGCAGCGAATGCAGTTCCAAGGGACAGTGAAAACCAGCCACAGCATTCCATGCTGGCAGCTTTCGTGTGGGCGCAGTCGCTGGAAGTTTCGAATTTGGCAGCTGGGCTCTGCGAGAGACACATACACAGTGTTGCCCCTTTACGAACCAAAGCTTTTGGGGAAAGCGAATGTCTGTGTGGCAGCGAATGCAGTTCCAAGGGACAGTGAAAACCAGCTACAGCATTCCGTGCTGGCAGGTTTCGTGTGGGCGCAATCGCTGGACGTTTCGAATTTGGCAGCCGCGCTCTGCAAGAGTGAGATATACAGAGTGTTGCCCCTTTACGAACCAAAGCTTTTGGGGAAAGCGAATGTCTGTGTGGCAGCGAATGCACTTCCAAGGGGCAGTGAATACCAGCTACAGCATTCCGTGCTGGTAGCTTTCGTGTGGGCGCAATCGCTCGACTTTTCGAATTTGGCAGCCGGGCTCTGCGAGGGAGAGAGATACAGAGCGTTGCCCGATTACTAGGGAAAGCTTTTGGGGAAAGCGAATGTCTGTGTGGCAGCGAATGCAGTTCTAAGGGACAGTGAAAACCAGCTACAGCATTCTGTGCTGGTAGCTTTCGTGTGGGCGCAGTCGCTAGACGTTTTAAATTTGGCAGCCGGGCTCTGCGAGAGAGAGATACACAGTGTTGCCCCATTACGAACCAAAGCTTTTGGGGAAAGCGAATGTCTGTGTGGCAGCGAATGCAGTTCCAAGGGACAGTGAAAACCAGCTACAGCATTCCGTGCTGGCAGCTTTCGTGTGGTCGCAATCGCTGGGTGTTTCAAATTGGGTAGCCGGGTCTGCGAGAGAGAGATAAGCAGTGTTGCCCCATTAAGAACCAAAGCTTTTGGGGAAAGCGAATGTCTGTGTGGTAGCGAATGCAGTTCCAAGGGACAGTGAAAACCAGTTACAGTATTAGGTGCTGGCAGCTTTCGTGTGGGCGCAATCGCTGAACGTTGCGAATTTGGCAGCCGGGCTCTGCGAGAGAGAGATACACAGTGTTGCCCCATTACCCAGCAAAGCTTTTGGGGAAAGCGAATGTCTGTGTGGCAGCAAATGCACTACCAAGGGACAGTGAAAACCAGCTACAGCATTCCGTACTGGCAGCTTTTGTGTGGGCGCAATCGCTGGACGTTTCGAATTTGGCAATCGGGCTCTGCGAGAGAGAGATACACAGTGTTGCCCCTTTACGAAGCAAAGCTTTTGGGGAAAGCGAATGTCTGTGTGGCAGCGAATGCAGTTCCAAGGGACAGTGAAAACCAGCTACAGCATTCCGTGCTGGCAGCTTTCGTGTGGGAGACATCGCTGAATGTTTCGAATTTGGCAGCCGGGCTCTGCTAGACAGAGATACACAGTGTTGCCCCTTTACGAACCAAAGCTTTTGGGGAAAGCGAATGTGTGTGTGGCAGCGAATGCAGTTCCAAGGGACAGTGAAAAGCCGTTACAGCATTAGGTGCTGGCAGTTTTCGTGTGGGCGCAATGGCTGGATGTTTCGAATTTGGTAGCCGGGCTCTGCTAGACAGAGATACACAGTGTTGCCCCATTACCAAGAAAAGCTTTTGGGGAAAGCGAATGTCTGTGTGGCAGCGAATGCAGTTCCAAGGGACAGTGAAAACCAGCTACAGCATTCCGTGCTGGCAGCTTTCGTGTGGGCGCAATCGCTGGACGTTTCGAATTTGGCAGTCGGGCTCTGCGAGAGACACATACACAGTGTTGCCCCATTACCATGAAAAGCTTTTGGGGAAAGCGAATGTCTGTGTGGCAGCGAATGCAGTTCCAAGGGACAGTGAAAACCAGCTACAGCATTCCGTGCTGGCAGCTTTTCTGTGGGCGCAATCGCTGGACGTTTCGAATTTGGCAGCCGGGCTCTGCGAGGAGAGATACACAGTGTTGCCCCTTTACGAAGCAAAGCTTTTGGGGAAAGCGAATGTCTGTGTGGCAGCGAATGCAGTTCCAAGGGACAGTGAAAACCAGCTACAGCATTCCGTGCTGGCAGCTTTCGTGTGGGAGAAATCGCTGAATGTTTCGAATTTGGCAGCCGGGCTCTGCTAGACAGAGATACTCAGTGTTGCCCCTTTACGAACCAAAGCTTTTGGGGAAAGCGAATGTCTGTGTGGCAGCGAATGCAGTTCCAAGGGACAGTGAAAAGCAGTTACAGCATTAGGTGCTGGCAGCTTTCATGTGGGCGCAATCGCTGGACGTTTCGAATTTGGCAGCCGGGCTCTGCTAGACAGAGATACACAGTGTTGCCCCATTACCAAGAAAAGCTTTTGGGGAAAGCGAATGTCTGTGTGGCAGCGAATGCAGTTCCAAGGGACAGTGAAAACCAGCTACAGCATTCCGTGCTGGCAGGTTTCGTGTGGGCGCAATCGCTGGACGTTTCGAATTTGGCAGCCGGACTCTGCAAGAGTGAGATACAGAGTGTTGCCCCTTTACGAACCAAAGCTTTTGGGGAAAGCGAATGTCTGTGTGGCAGCGAATGCACTTCCAAGGGGCAGTGAATACCAGCTACAGCATTCCGTGCTGGTAGCTTTCGTGTGGGCGCAATCGCTCGACTTTTCGAATTTGGCAGCCGGGCTCTGCGAGGGAAAGAGATACAGAGCGTTGCCCGATTACTAGGGAAAGCTTTTGGGGAAAGCGAATGTCTGTGTGGCAGCGAATGCAGTTCTAAGGGACAGTGAAAACCAGCTACAGCATTCTGTGCTGGTAGCTTTCGTGTGGGCGCAGTCGCTAGACGTTTTAAATTTGGCAGCCGGGCTCTGCGAGAGAGAGATACACAGTGTTGCCCCATTACGAACCAAAGCTTTTGGGGAAAGCGAATGTCTGTGTGGCAGCGAATGCAGTTCCAAGGGACAGTGAAAACCAGCTACAGCATTCCGTGCTGGCAGCATTCGCGTGGTCGCAATCGCTGGGTGTTTCAAATTGGGTAGCCGGGTCTGCGAGAGAGAGATAAGCAGTGTTGCCCCATTAAGAACCAAAGCTTTTGGGGAAAGCGAATGTCTGTGTGGTAGCGAATGCAGTTCCAAGGGACAGTGAAAACCAGTTACAGTATTAGGTGCTGGCAGCTTTCGTGTGGGCGCAATCGCTGAACGTTGCGAATTGGGCAGCCGGGCTCTGCGAGAGAGAGATACACAGTGTTGCCCCATTACCCAGCAAAGCTTTTGGGGAAAGCGAATGTCTGTGTGGCAGCAAATGCACTACCAAGGGACAGTGAAATCCAGCTACAGCATTCCGTACTGGCACCTTTTGTGTGGGCGCAATCGCTGGACGTTTCGAATTTGGCAATCGGGCTCTGCGAGACAGAGATACACAGTGTTGCCCCTTTACGAAGCAAAGCTTTTGGGGAAAGCGAATGTCTGTGTGGCAGCGAATGCAGTTCCAAGGGACAGTGAAAACCAGCTACAGCATTCCTTGCTGGCAGCTTTCGTGTGGGAGACATCGCTGAATGTTTCGAATTTGGCAGCCGGGCTCTGCTAGACAGAGATACACAGTGTTGCCCCTTTACGAACCAAAGCTTTTGGGGAAAGCGAATGTGTGTGTGGCAGCGAATGCAGTTCCAAGGGACAGTGAAAAGCCGTTACAGCATTAGGTGCTGGCAGCTTTCGTGTGGGCGCAATGGCTGGATGTTTCGAATTTGGCAGCCGGGCTCTGCTAGACAGAGATACACAGTGTTGCCCCATTACCAAGAAAAGCTTTTGGGGAAAGCGAATGTCTGTGTGGCAGCGAATGCAGTTCCAAGGGACAGTGAAAACCAGCTACAGCATTCCGTGCTGGCAGCTTTCGTGTGGGCGCAATCGCTGGACGTTTCGAATTTGGCAGTCGGGCTCTGCGAGAGACACATACACAGTGTTGCCCCTTTACGAACCAAAGCTTTTGGGGAAAGCGAATGCCTGTGTGGCAGCGAATGCAGTTCCAAGGGACAGTGAAAACCAGCCACAGCATTCCATGCTGGCAGCTTTCGTGTGGGCGCAATCGCTGGACGTTTCGAATTGGGCAGCCGGGCTCTGCAAGAGTGAGATACAGATTGTTGCCCCTTTACGAACCAAAGCTTTTGGGGAAAGCGAATGTCTGTGTGGCAGCGAATGCAGTTCCAAGGGGCAGTGAATACCACCTACAGCATTCCGTGCTGGTAGCTTTCGTGTGGGCGCAATCGCTCTACTTTTCGAATTTGGCAGCCGGGCTCTGCGAGGGAGAGAGATACAGAGCGTTGCCCGATTACTAGGGAAAGCTTTTGGGGAAAGCGAATGTCTGTGTGGCAGCGAATGCAGTTCCAAGGGACAGTGAAAACCAGCTACAGCATTCCGTGCTGGCAGCTTTCGTGTGGTCGCAATCGCTGGGTGTTTCAAATTGGGTAGCCGGGTCTGCGAGAGAGAGATAAGCAGTGTTGCCCCATTAAGAACCAAAGCTTTTGGGGAAAGTGAATGCCTGTGTGGCAGCGAATGCAGTTCCAAGGGACAGTGAAAACCAACTACAGCATTGCGAGCTGGCAGCTTTTGTGTGGGCACAGTCGCTGGACGTTTCGAATTTGGCAGCTGGGCTCTGCTAGACAGAGATACACAGTGTTGCCCCTTTACGAACCAAAGCTTTTGGCGAAAGCGAATGTCTGTATGGCAGCGAATGCAGTTCCAAGGGACAGTGAAAACCAGCTACAACATTCCGTGCTGGCAGCTTTCGTCTGGGAGAAATCGCTGGACGTTTCGAATTTGGCAGCCGGGCTCTGCAAGAGAGAGATACAGAGTGTTGCCCCTTTACGAACCAAAGCTTTCGGGGAAAGCGAATGTCTGTGTGGCAGCGAATGCAGTTCCAAGGGACAGTGAAAACCAGCTACAGCATTCCGTGCTGGTAGCTTTCGTGTGGGAGAAATCGCTGGACGTTTCAAATTGGGCAGCCGGGCTCTGCGAGAGAGAGATACACAGTGTTGCCCCATTACCAAGCAAAGCTTTCGGGGAAAGCGAATGTCTGTGTGGCAGCGAATGCAGTTCCAAGGGACAGTGAAAACCAGCTACAGCATTCCGTGCTGGCAGCTTTCTTGTGGGAGAAATCGCTGGATGTTTCGAATTGGGCAGCCGGGCTCTGCGAGAGAGAGATACACAGTGTTGCCCTATTACCAAGCAAAGCTTTTGGGGAAAGCGAATGTCTGTGTGGCAGCGAATGCACTACCAAGGGACAGTGAAAACCAGCTACAGCATTCCGTGCTGGCAGCTTTCCTGTGGGCGCAATCCCTGGACGTTTCGAATTTGGCAGCCGGGCTCTGCGAGAGAGAGATACACAGTGTTGCCCCTTTACGAAGCAAAGCTTTTGGGGAAAGCGAATGTCTGTGTGGCATCGAATGCAGTTCCAAGGGACCGTGAAAACCAGCTACAGCATTCCGTGCTGGCAGCTTTCGTGTGGGAGAAATTGCTGGACGTTTCGAATTTGGCAGCCGGGCTCTGCTAGACAGAGATACACAGTGTTGCCCCTTTACGAACCAAAGCTTTTGGGGAAAGCGAATGCCTGTGTGGCAGTGAATGCAGTTCCAAGGGACAGTGAAAACCAGCCACAGCATTCCGTGCTGGCAGCTTTCGTGTGGGCGCAGTCGCTGGAAGTTTCGAATTTGACAGCTGGGCTCTGCGAGAGACACATACACAGTGTTGCCCCTTTACGAACCAAAGCTTTTGGGGAAAGCGAATGTCTGTGTGGCAGCGAATGCAGTTCCAAGGGACAGTGAAAACCAGCTACAGCATTCCGTGCTGGCAGGTTTCTTGTGGGCGCAATCGCTGGACGTTTCGAATTTGGCAGCCGGGCTCTGCAAGAGTGAGATACAGAGTGTTGCCCCTTTACGAACCAAAGCTTTTGGGGAAAGCGAATGTCTGTGTGGCAGCGAATGCAGTTCCAAGGGGCAGTGAATACCAGCTACAGCATTCCGTGCTGGTAGCTTTCGTGTGGGCGTAATCGCTCGACTTTTCGAATTTGGCAGCCGGGCTCTGTGAGGGAGAGAGATACAGAGCGTTGCCCGATTACTAGGGAAAGCTTTTGGGGAAAGCGAATGTCTGTGTGGCAGCGAATGCACTTCCAAGGGACAGTGAAAACCAGATACAGCATTCCGTACTGGCAGCTTTCGTGTGGCGCAATCGCTGGACGTTTCGAATTTGGCAGCCGGGCTCTGCGAGAGACACATACACAGTGTTGCCCCATTACCATGAAAAACTTTAGGGGAAAGCGAATGTCTGTGTGGCAGCGAATGCAGTTCCAAGGGACAGTGAAAACCAGCTACAGCATTCCGTGCTGGCAGCTTTCGTGTGGGCGCAATCGCTGGACGTTTCGAATTTGGCAGCCGGGCTCTGCGAGAGAGAGATACACAGTGTTGCCCCTTTACGAAGCAAAGCTTTTGGTGAAAGCGAATGTCTGTGTGTCAGCGAATGCAGTTCCAAGGGACAGTGAAAACCAGCTACAGCATTCCGTGCTGGCAGCTTTCGTGTGGTCGCAATCGCTGGGTGTTTCAAATTGGGTAGCCGGGTCTGCGAGAGAGAGATAAGCAGTGTTGCCCCATTAAGAACCAAAGCTTTTGGGGAAAGCGAATGTCTGTGTGGTAGCGAATGCAGTTCCAAGGGACAGTGAAAACTAGTTACAGCATTAGGTGCTGGCAGCTTTCGTGTGGGCGGAATCGCTGGACGTTTCGAATTTGGCAGCCGGGCTCTGCGAGAGACACATAGACAGTGTTGCCCCATTGCCAAGCAAAGCTTTTGGGGAAAGTGAATGCCTGTGTGACAGCGAATGCAGTTCCAAGGGACAGTGAAAACCAGCTACAGCATTCCGTGCTGGCAGCTTTCGTGCGGGCGCAATCGCTGGACGTTTCGAATTTGGCAGCCGGGCTCTGCGAGAGACAAATACACAGTGTTGCCCCTTTATGAATCAAAGCTTTTGGGGAAAGTGAATGCCTGTGTGGCAGCGAATGCAGTTCCAAGGGACAGTGAAAACCAACTACAGCATTGCGAGCTGGCAGCTTTTGTGTGGGCACAGTCGCTGGACGTTTCGAATTTGGCAGCCGGGCTCTGCTAGACAGAGATACACAGTGTTGCCCCTTTACGAACCAAAGCTTTTGGCGAAAGCGAATGTCTGTATGGCAGCGAATGCAGTTCCAAGGGACAGTGAAAACCAGCTACAACATTCCGTGCTGGCAGCTTTCGTCTGGGAGAAATCGCTGGACGTTTCGAATTTGGCAGCCGGGCTCTGCAAGAGTGAGATACAGAGTGTTGCCCCTTTACGAACCAAAGCTTTCGGGGAAAGCGAATGTCTGTGTGGCAGCGAATGCAGTTCCAAGGGACAGTGAAAACCAGCTACAGCATTCCGTGCTGGCAGCTTTCGTGTGGGAGAAATCGCTGGACGTTTCAAATTGGGCAGCTGGGCTCTGCGAGAGAGAGATACACAGTGTTGCCCCATTACCAAGCAAAGCTTTCGGGGAAAGCGAATGTCTGTGTGGCAGCGAATGCAGTTCCAAGGGACAGTGAAAACCAGCTACAGCATTCCGTGCTGGCAGCTTTCTTGTGGGAGAAATCGCTGGATGTTTCGAATTGGGCAGCCGGGCTCTGCGAGAGAGAGATACACAGTGTTGCCCTATTACCAAGCAAAGCTTTTGGGGAAAGCGAATGTCTGTGTGGCAGCGAATGCACTACCAAGGGACAGTGAAAACCAGCTACAGCATTCCGTGCTGGCAGCTTTCCTGTGGGCGCAATCGCTGGACGTTTCGAATTTGGCAGCCGGGCTCTGCGAGAGAGAGATACACAGTGTTGCCCCTTTACGAAGCAAAGCTTTTGGGGAAAGCGAATGTCTGTGTGGCATCGAATGCAGTTCCAAGGGACCGTGAAAACCAGCTACAGCATTCCGTGCTGGCAGCTTTCGTGTGGGAGAAATTGCTGGACGTTTCGAATTTGGCAGCCGGGCTCTGCTAGACAGAGATACACAGTGTTGCCCCTTTACGAACCAAAGCTTTTGGGGAAAGCGAATGCCTGTGTGGCAGCGAATGCAGTTCCAAGGGACAGTGAAAACCAGCCACAGCATTCCATGCTGGCAGCTTTCGTGTGGGCGCAGTCGCTGGAAGTTTCGAATTTGACAGCTGGGCTCTGCGAGAGACACATACACAGTGTTGCCCCTTTACGAACCAAAGCTTTTGGGGAAAGCGAATGTCTGTGTGGCAGCGAATGCAGTTCCAAGGGACAGTGAAAACCAGCTACAGCATTCCGTGCTGGCAGGTTTCTTGTGGGCGCAATCGCTGGACGTTTCGAATTTGGCAGCCGGGCTCTGCAAGAGTGAGATACAGAGTGTTGCCCCTTTACGAACCAAAGCTTTTGGGGAAAGCGAATGTCTGTGTGGCAGCGAATGCAGTTCCAAGGGGCAGTGAATACCAGCTACAGCATTCCGTGCTGGTAGCTTTCGTGTGGGCGTAATCGCTCGACTTTTCGAATTTGGCAGCCGGGCTCTGCGAGGGAGAGAGATACAGAGCGTTGCCCGATTACTAGGGAAAGCTTTTGGGGAAAGCGAATGTCTGTGTGGCAGCGAATGCAGTTCCAAGGGACAGTGAAAACCAGATACAGCATTCCGTACTGGCAGCTTTCGTGTGGGCGCAATCGCTGGACGTTTCGAATTTGGCAATCGGGCTCTGCCAGAGAGAGATACACAGTGTTGCCCCTTTACGAAGCAAAGCTTTTGGTGAAAGCGAATGTCTGTGTGGCAGCGAATGCAGTTCCAAGGGACAGTGAAAACCAGCTACAGCATTCCGTTCTGGCAGCTTTCGTGTGGGCGCAACAGCTGGACGTTTCAAATTTGGAAGCCGGGCTCTGCGAGAGACACATACACAGTGTTGCCCTTTTATGAACCAAAGCTTTTGGGGAAAGCGAATGCCTGTGTGGCAGCGAATGCAGTTCCAAGGGACAGTGAAAACCAGCCACAGCATTCCATGCTGGCAGCTTTCGTGTGGGCGCAGTCGCTGGAAGTTTCGAATTTGGCAGCTGGGCTCTGCGAGAGAAACATATACAGTGTTGCCCCTTTACGAACCAAAGCTTTTGGGGAAAGCGAATGTCTGTGTGGCAGCGAATGCAGTTCCAAGGGACAGTGAAAACCAGCTACAGCATTCCGTGCTGGCAGCTTTCGTGTGGGCGCAATCGCTGGACGTTTCGAATTTGGCAGCCGGGCTCTGCAAGAGTGAGATACAGAGTGTTGCCCCTTTACGAACCAAAGCTTTTGGGGAAAGCGAATGTCTGTGTGGCAGCGAATGTAGTTCCAAGGGGCAGTGAATACCAGCTACAGCATTCCGTGCTGGCAGCTTTCGTGTGGGCGCAATCGCTGGACGTTTCGAATTTGGCAGCCGGGCTCTGCAAGAGTGAGATACAGAGTGTTGCCCCTTTACGAACCAAAGCTTTTGGGGAAAGCGAATGTCTGTGTGGCAGCGAATGTAGTTCCAAGGGGCAGTGAATACCAGCTACAGCATTCCGTGCTGGCAGCTTTCGTGTGGGCGCAATCGCTGGACGTTTCGAATTTGGCAGCCGGGCTCTGCAAGAGTGAGATACAGAGTGTTGCCCCTTTACGAAGCAAAGCTTTTGGGGAAAGCGAATGTCTGTGTGGCAGCGAATGCAGTTCCAAGGGACAGTGAAAACCAGCTACAGCATTCCGTGCTGGCAGCTTTCGTGTGGGAGAAATCGCTGAATGTTTCGAATTTGGCAGCCGGGCTCTGCTAGACAGAGATACACAGTGTTGCCCCTTTACGAACCAAAGCTTTTGGGGAAAGCGAATGTCTGTGTGGCAGCGAATGCAGTTCCAAGGGGCAGTGAAAACCAGCTACAGCATTCCGTGCTGGTAGCTTTCGTGTGGGCGTAATCGCTCGACTTTTCGAATTTGGCAGGTGGGCTCTGCGAGGGAGAGAGATACAGAGCGTTGCCCGATTACTAGGGACAGCTTTTGGGGAAAGCGAATGTCTGTGTGGCAGCGAATGCACTTCCAAGGGACAGTGAAAACCAGCTACAGCATTCCGTGCTGGCAGCTTTCGTGTGGGCGCAATCGCTGGACGTTTCGAATTTGGCAGTCGGTCTCTGCGAGAGACACATACACAGTGTTGCCCCATTACCATGAAAAACTTTAGGGGAAAGCGAATGTCTGTGTGGCAGCGAATGCAGTTCCAAGGGACAGTGAAAACCAGCTACAGCATTCCATCCTGGCAGCTTTCGTGTGGGCGCAATTGCTGGACGTTTCGAATTTGGCAGCCGGGCTCTGCGAGAGAGAGATACACAGTGTTGCCCCTTTACGAAGCAAACCTTTTGGGGAAAGCGAATGTCTGTGTGGCAGCGAATGCAGTTCCAAGGGACAGTGAAAACCAGCTACAGCATTCTGTACTGGCAGCTTTCGTGTGGGAGAAATCGCTGAATGTTTCGAATTTGGCAGCCGGGCTCTGCTAGACAGAGATACACAGTGTTGCCCCTTTACGAACCAAATCTTTTGGTGAAAGCGAATGTAGTGTGGCAGCGAATGCAGTTCCAAGGGACAGTGAAAACCAGCTACAGCGTTCCGTTCTGGCAGCTTTCGTGTGGGCGCAACAGCTGGACGTTTGAAATTTGGAAGCCGGGCTCTGCGAGAGACTCATACACAGTGTTGCCCCTTTATGAACCAAAGCTTTTGGGGAAAGCGAATGTCTGTGTGGCAGCGAATGCAGTTCCAAGGGACAGTGAACAGCAGTTACAGCATTAGGTGCTGGCAGCTTTCGTGTGGGCGCAATCGCTGGATGTTTCGAATTTGGCAGCCGGGCTCTGCTAGACAGAGATACACAGTGTTGCCCCATTACCAAGTAAAGCTTTTGGGGAAAGCGAATGTCTGTGTGGCAGCGAATGCAGTTCCAAGGGACAGTGAAAACCAGCTACAGCATTCCGTGCTGGCAGCTTTCGTGTGGGCGCAATCGCTGGACGTTTCGAATTTGGCAGTCGGGCTCTGCGAGAGACACATACACAGTGTTGCCCCATTACCATGAAAAACTTTTGGGGAAAGCGAATGTCTGTGTGGCAGCGAATGCAGTTCCAAGGGACAGTGAAAACCAGCTACAGCATTCCGTGCTGGCAGCTTTCCTGTGGGCGCAATCGCTGGACGTTTCGAATTTGGCAGCCGGGCTCTGCTAGACAGAGATACACAGTGTTGCCCCTTTACGAACCAAAGCTTTTGGGGAAAGCGAATGTCTGTGTGGCAGCGAATGCAGTTCCAAGGGGCAGTGAAAACCAGCTACAGCATTCCGTGCTGGTAGCTTTCGTGTGGGCGTAATCGCTCGACTTTTCGAATTTGGCAGCTGGGCTCTGCGAGGGAGAGAGATACAGAGCGTTGCCCGATTACTAGGGACAGCTTTTGGGGAAAGCGAATGTCTGTGTGGCAGCGAATGCACTTCCAAGGGACAGTGAAAACCAGCTACAGCATTCCGTACTGGCAGCTTTCGTGTGGGCGCAATCGCTGGACGTTTCGAATTTGGCAGTCGGGCTCTGCGAGAGACACATACACAGTGTTGCCCCATTACCATGAAAAACTTTAGGGGAAAGCGAATGTCTGTGTGGCAGCGAATGCAGTTCCAAGGGACAGTGAAAACCAGCTACAGCATTCCATCCTGGCAGCTTTCGTGTGGGCGCAATTGCTGGACGTTTCGAATTTGGCAGCCGGGCTCTGCGAGAGAGAGATACACAGTGTTGCCCCTTTACGAAGCAAACCTTTTGGGGAAAGCGAATGTCTGTGTGGCAGCGAATGCAGTTCCAAGGGACAGTGAAAACCAGCTACAGCATTCTGTACTGGCAGCTTTCGTGTGGGAGAAATCGCTGAATGTTTCGAATTTGGCAGCCGGGCTCTGCTAGACAGAGATACACAGTGTTGCCCCTTTACGAACCAAAGCTTTTGGTGAAAGCGAATGTAGTGTGGCAGCGAATGCAGTTCCAAGGGACAGTGAAAACCAGCTACAGCGTTCCGTTCTGGCAGCTTTCGTGTGGGCGCAACAGCTGGACGTTTGAAATTTGGAAGCCGGGCTCTGCGAGAGACACATACACAGTGTTGCCCCTTTATGAACCAAAGCTTTTGGGGAAAGCGAATGTCTGTGTGGCAGCGAATGCAGTTCCAAGGGACAGTGAAAAGCAGTTACAGCATTAGGTGCTGGCAGCTTTCGTGTGGGCGCAATCGCTGGATGTTTCGAATTTGGCAGCCGGGCTCTGCTAGACAGAGATACACAGTGTTGCCCCATTACCAAGTAAAGCTTTTGGGGAAAGCGAATGTCTGTGTGGCAGCGAATGCAGTTCCAAGGGACAGTGAAAACCAGCTACAGCATTCCGTGCTGGCAGCTTTCGTGTGGGCGCAATCGCTGGACGTTTCGAATTTGGCAGTCGGGCTCTGCGAGAGACACATACACAGTGTTGCCCCATTACCATGAAAAACTTTTGGGGAAAGCGAATGTCTGTGTGGCAGCGAATGCAGTTCCAAGGGACAGTGAAAACCAGCTACAGCATTCCGTGCTGGCAGCTTTCCTGTGGGCGCAATCGCTGGACGTTTCGAATTTGGCAGCCGGGCTCTGCGAGAGAGAGATACACAGTGTTGCCCCTTTACGAAGCAAAGCTTTTGGGGAAAGCGAATGCCTGTGTGGCAGCGAATGCAGTTCCAAGGGACAGTGAAAAGCAGCTACAGCATTCCGTGCTGGCAGCTTTCTTATGGGAGAAATTGCTGGACGTTTCGAATTTGGCAGCCGGGCTCTGCGAGAGACACATACACAGTGTTGCCCCATTACCAAGAAAACTTATTGGGGAAAGTGAATGTCTGTGTGGCAGCGAATGCAGTTCCAAGGGATAATGAAAACCAGCTACAGCATTCCGTGCTGGCAGCTTTCGTGTAGGAGAAATCGCTGGACGTTTCGAACTTGGCAGCCGGGCTCTGCGAGAGACACATACACAGTGTTGCCCCTTTATGAACCAAAGCTTTTGGGGAAAGCGAATGTCTGTGTGGCAGCGAATGCAGTTCCAAGGGACAGTGAAAACCAGCTACAGCATTCCGTGCTGGCAGCTTTCGTGTGGGCGCAATCGCTGGACGTTTCGAATTTGGCAGCCGGGCTCTGCGAGAGAGAGATACACAGTGTTGCCCCTTTACGAAGCAAAGCTTTTGGGGAAAGCGAATGTCTGTGTGGCAGCGAATGCAGTTCCAAGGGACAGTGAAAACCAGCTACAGCATTCCGTGCTGGCAGCTTTTGTGTGGGAGAAATCGCTGAATGTTTCGAATTTGGCAACCGGGCTCTGCTAGACAGAGATACACAGTGTTGCCCCTTTACGAACCAAAGCTTTTGGGGAAAGCGAATGTCTGTGTGGCAGCGAATGCAGTTCCAAGGGACAGTGAAAACCAGCTACAGCATTCCGTGCTGGCATCTTTCGTGTGGGACAAATGGCTTGACGTTTCGAATTTGGCAGCCCGGCTCTGCGAGAGACACATACACAGTGTTGCCGATTACCAAGCAAAGCTTTTGGGGAAAGCGAATGTCTGTGTGGCAGCGAATGCAGTTCCAAGGGACAGTGAAAACCAGCTAGAGCATTCCGTGCTGGCAGCTTTTGTGCGGGCGCAATCGCTGGACGTTTCGAATTTGGCAGCCGGGCTCTGCGAGAGACACATACAAAGTGTTGCTCCTTTATGAACGAAAGCTTTTGGGGAAAGCAAATGTCTGTGTGGCAGCGAATGCAGTTCCAAGGGACAGTGAAAACCAGCTACAGCATTCCGTACTGGCAGCTTTCGTGTGGGCGCAATCGCTGGACGTTTCGAATTTGGCAGTCGGGTTCTGTGAGAGAGATACACAGTGTTCCGCCTTTACGAACCAAAGCTTTTGGGGAAGGCGAATGTCTGTGTGGCAGCGAATGCAGTTCCAAGGGACAGTGAAAACCAGCTACAGCATTCCGTGCTGGCATGTTTCGTGTGGGAGAAATGGCTTGACGTTTCGAATTTGGCAGCCCGGCTCTGCGAGAGACACATACACAGTGTTGCCCCTTTACGAACCAAAGCTTTTGGGGAAAGCGAATGTCTGTGTGGCAGCGAATGCAGTTCCAAGGGACAGTGAAAACCAGCTAGAGCATTCCGTGCTGGCAGCTTTCGTGTGGGCGCAATCGCGTGACGTTTCGAATTTGGCAGCCGGGCTCTGCGAGAGTGAGATACACAGTGTTGCCCCTTTACGAACCAAAGCTTTTGGGGAAAGCGAATGTCTGTGTGGCAGCGAATGCAGTTCCAAGGGACAGTGAATACCAGCTACAGCATTCCATGCTGGCAGCTTTCGTGTGGGAGAAATCGCTGGATGTTTCGAATTTGGCAGCCGGGCTGTGCTAGACAGAGATACACAGTGTTGCACAATTACCAAGCAAAGCTTTTGGGGAAAGCGAATGCCTGTGTGGCAGCGAATGCAGTTCCAAGGGACAGTGAAAACCAGCTACAGCATTCCGTGCTGGCAGCTTTCGTGTGGGAGAAATCGCTGGATGTTTCGAATTTACAGCCGGGCTCTGCGAGAGACACATACACAGTGTTGCCCCTTTACGAACCAAAGCTTTTGGGGAAAGCAAATGTCTGTGTGGCAGCGAATGCAGTTCCAAGGGACAGTGAATACCAGCTACAGCATTCCGTGCTGGCAGCTTTCGTGTGGGCACAATCGCTGGATGTTTCGAATTTGGCAGCTGGGCTCTGCGAGAGACACATACACAGTGTTGCCCCTTTACGAACCAAAGCTTTCGGGGAAAGCGAATGCCTGTGTGGCAGCGAATGCAGTTCCAAGGGACAGTGAAAACCACCTACAGCATTCCGTACTGGCAGCTTTCGTGTGGGCGCTATCGCTGGATGTTTCGAATTTGGCAGCTGGGCTCTGCGAGAGACACATACACAGTGTTGCCCCTTTACGAACCAAAGCTTTCGGGGAAAGCGAATGCCTGTGTGGCAGCGAATGCAGTTCCAAGGGACAGTGAAAACCACCTACAGCATTCCGTACTGGCAGCTTTCGTGCGGGTGCAATTGCTAGACGTTTCGAATTTGCCAGCTGGGCTCTGCAAGAGTGAGATACACAGTGTTGCCCCTTTCCGAACCAAAGCTTTTGGGGAAAGCGAATGTCTGTGTGGCAGTGAATGCAGTTCCAAGGGACAGTGAAAAACAGCTACAGCATTCCGTGCTGGTAGCTTTCGTGTGGGCGTAATCGCTCGACTTTTCGAATTTGGCAGCTGGGCTCTGCGAGGGAGAGAGATACAGAGCGTTGCCCGATTACTAGGGACAGCTTTTGGGGAAAGCGAATGTCTGTGTGGCAGCGAATGCACTTCCAAGGGACAGTGAAAACCAGCTACAGCATTCCGTACTGGCAGCTTTCGTGTGGGCGCAATCGCTGGACGTTTCGAATTTGGCAGTCGGGCTCTGCGAGAGACACATACACAGTGTTGCCCCATTACCATGAAAAACTTTAGGGGAAAGCGAATGTCTGTGTGGCAGCGAATGCAGTTCCAAGGGACAGTGAAAACCAGCTACAGCATTCCATCCTGGCAGCTTTCGTGTGGGCGCAATTGCTGGACGTTTCGAATTTGGCAGCCGGGCTCTGCGAGAGAGAGATACACAGTGTTGCCCCTTTACGAAGCAAACCTTTTGGGGAAAGTGAATGTCTGTGTGGCAGCGAATGCAGTTCCAAGGGACAGTGAAAACCAGCTACAGCATTCTGTACTGGCAGCTTTCGTGTGGGAGAAATCGCTGAATGTTTCGAATTTGGCAGCCGGGCTCTGCTAGACAGAGATACACAGTGTTGCCCCTTTACGAACCAAATCTTTTGGTGAAAGCGAATGTAGTGTGGCAGCGAATGCAGTTCCAAGGGACAGTGAAAACCAGCTACAGCGTTCCGTTCTGGCAGCTTTCGTGTGGGCGCAACAGCTGGACGTTTGAAATTTGGAAGCCGGGCTCTGCGAGAGACACATACACAGTGTTGCCCCTTTATGAACCAAAGCTTTTGGGGAAAGCGAATGTCTGTGTGGCAGCGAATGCAGTTCCAAGGGACAGTGAAAAGCAGTTACAGCATTAGGTGCTGGCAGCTTTCGTGTGGGCGCAATCGCTGGATGTTTCGAATTTGGCAGCCGGGCTCTGCTAGACAGAGATACACAGTGTTGCCCCATTACCAAGTAAAGCTTTTGGGGAAAGCGAATGTCTGTGTGGCAGCGAATGCAGTTCCAAGGGACAGTGAAAACCAGCTACAGCATTCCGTGCTGGCAGCTTTCGTGTGGGCGCAATCGCTGGACGTTTCGAATTTGGCAGTCGGGCTCTGCGAGAGACACATACACAGTGTTGCCCCATTACCATGAAAAACTTTTGGGGAAAGCGAATGTCTGTGTGGCAGCGAATGCAGTTCCAAGGGACAGTGAAAACCAGCTACAGCATTCCGTGCTGGCAGCTTTCCTGTGGGCGCAATCGCTGGACGTTTCGAATTTGGCAGCCGGGCTCTGCGAGAGAGAGATACACAGTGTTGCCCCTTTACGAAGCAAAGCTTTTGGGGAAAGCGAATGCCTGTGTGGCAGCGAATGCAGTTCCAAGGGACAGTGAAAAGCAGCTACAGCATTCCGTGCTGGCAGCTTTCTTATGGGAGAAATTGCTGGACGTTTCGAATTTGGCAGCCGGGCTCTGCGAGAGACACATACACAGTGTTGCCCCATTACCAAGAAAACTTATTGGGGAAAGTGAATGTCTGTGTGGCAGCGAATGCAGTTCCAAGGGATAATGAAAACCAGCTACAGCATTCCGTGCTGGCAGCTTTCGTGTAGGAGAAATCGCTGGACGTTTCGAACTTGGCAGCCGGGCTCTGCGAGAGACACATACACAGTGTTGCCCCTTTATGAACCAAAGCTTTTGGGGAAAGCGAATGTCTGTGTGGCAGCGAATGCAGTTCCAAGGGACAGTGAAAACCAGCTACAGCATTCCGTGCTGGCAGCTTTCGTGTGGGCGCAATCGCTGGACGTTTCGAATTTGGCAGCCGGGCTCTGCGAGAGAGAGATACACAGTGTTGCCCCTTTACGAAGCAAAGCTTTTGGGGAAAGCGAATGTCTGTGTGGCAGCGAATGCAGTTCCAAGGGACAGTGAAAACCAGCTACAGCATTCCGTGCTGGCAGCTTTTGTGTGGGAGAAATCGCTGAATGTTTCGAATTTGGCAACCGGGCTCTGCTAGACAGAGATACACAGTGTTGCCCCTTTACGAACCAAAGCTTTTGGGGAAAGCGAATGTCTGTGTGGCAGCGAATGCAGTTCCAAGGGACAGTGAAAACCAGCTACAGCATTCCGTGCTGGCATCTTTCGTGTGGGACAAATGGCTTGACGTTTCGAATTTGGCAGCCCGGCTCTGCGAGAGACACATACACAGTGTTGCCCCTTTACGAACCAAAGCTTTTGGGGAAAGCGAATGTCTGTGTGGCAGCGAATGCAGTTCCAAGGGACAGTGAAAACCAGCTAGAGCATTCCGTGCTGGCAGCTTTCGTGTGGGCGCAATCGCGTGACGTTTCGAATTTGGCAGCCGGGCTCTGCGAGAGTGAGATACACAGTGTTGCCCCTTTACGAACCAAAGCTTTTGGGGAAAGCGAATGTCTGTGTGGCAGCGAATGCAGTTCCAAGGGACAGTGAATACCAGCTACAGCATTCCATGCTGGCAGCTTTCGTGTGGGAGAAATCGCTGGATGTTTCGAATTTGGCAGCCGGGCTCTGCTAGACAGAGATACACAGTGTTGCACAATTACCAAGCAAAGCTTTTGGGGAAAGCGAATGCCTGTGTGGCAGCGAATGCAGTTCCAAGGGACAGTGAAAACCAGCTACAGCATTCCGTGCTGGCAGCTTTCGTGTGGGAGAAATCGCTGGATGTTTCGAATTTACAGCCGGGCTCTGCGAGAGACACATACACAGTGTTGCCCCTTTACGAACCAAAGCTTTTGGGGAAAGCAAATGTCTGTGTGGCAGCGAATGCAGTTCCAAGGGACAGTGAATACCAGCTACAGCATTCCGTGCTGGCAGCTTTCGTGTGGGCACAATCGCTGGATGTTTCGAATTTGGCAGCTGGGCTCTGCGAGAGACACATACACAGTGTTGCCCCTTTACGAACCAAAGCTTTCGGGGAAAGCGAATGCCTGTGTGGCAGCGAATGCAGTTCCAAGGGACAGTGAAAACCACCTACAGCATTCCGTACTGGCAGCTTTCGTGTGGGCGCTATCGCTGGATGTTTCGAATTTGGCAGCTGGGCTCTGCGAGAGACACATACACAGTGTTGCCCCTTTACGAACCAAAGCTTTCGGGGAAAGCGAATGCCTGTGTGGCAGCGAATGCAGTTCCAAGGGACAGTGAAAACCACCTACAGCATTCCGTACTGGCAGCTTTCGTGCGGGTGCAATTGCTAGACGTTTCGAATTTGCCAGCTGGGCTCTGCAAGAGTGAGATACACAGTGTTGCCCCTTTCCGAACCAAAGCTTTTGGGGAAAGCGAATGTCTGTGTGGCAGTGAATGCAGTTCCAAGGGACAGTGAAAAACAGCTACAGCATTCCGTGCTGGGAGCTTTCGTGTGGGCGCTATCGCTGGATGTTTCGAATTTGGCAGCCAGGCTCTGCAAGAGACACATACACAGTGTTGCCCCTTTACGAACCAAAGCTTTTGGGGAAAGCGAATGTCTGTGTGGCAGTGAATGCAGTTCCAAGGGACAGTGAAAACCAGCTACAGCATTCCATGCTGGCAGCTTTCGTGTGGGCGCAATCGCTGGACGTTTCGAATTTGGCAGTCGGGTTCTGTGAGAGAGAGATAGACAGTGTTGCCCCTTTACGAACCAAATCTTTTGGGGAAAGCGAATGTCTGTGTGGCAGCGAATGCAGTTCCAAGGGACAGTGAAAACCAGCTACAACAGTCCGTGCTGGCAGCTTTCGTGTGGGGGAAATCGCTGGACGTTTCGAATTTGGCAGCCGGGCTCTGCGAGAGACACATACACAGTGTTGCCCCATTACCAAGCAAAGCTTTTGGGGAAAGCGAATGTCTGTGTGGCAGCGAATGCAGTTCCAAGGGACAGTGAAAACCAGCTACAGCATTCCTTGTTGGCAGCTTTCGTGTGGGCGCAATCGCTGGACCTTTCGAATTTGGCAGCCGGGCTCTGCGAGAGACACATACACAGTTTTGCCCCATTACCATGAAAAACTTTTGGGGAAAGCGAATGTCTGTGTGGCAGCGAATGCAGTTCCAAGGGACAGTGAAAACCAGCTACAGCATTCCGTGCTTGCAGGTTTTGTGTGGGCGCAATCGCTGGACGTTTCGTATTTGGCAGCCAGGCTCTGCGAGAGACACATACACAGTGTTGCCCCATTACCATGAAAACCTTTTGGGGAAAGCGAATGTCTGTGTGGCAGCGAATGCAGTTCCAAGGGACAGTGAAAACCAGCTACAGCATTCCGTGCTGGCAACTTTCGTGTGGGCGCAATTACTGGACGTTTCGAATTTGGCAGCCGAGCTCTGCGAGAGACACATACACAGTGTTGCCCCTTTACGAACCAAAGCTTTTGGGGAAAGCGTATGTCTGTGTGGCAGCGAATGCAGTTCCAAGGGACAGTGAAAACCAGCTACAGCATTGCGATCTGGCAGCTTTGATGTGGTCGCAATCGCTGGACTTTTCTATTTGGCAATCCGGGCTCTGCGAGAGACACATACACAGTGTTGCCCCATTACCAAGCAAAGCTTTTGGGGTAAGCAAATGTCTGTGTGGCAGCGAATGCAGTTCCAAGGGACAGTGAAAACCAGCTACAGCATTCCGTGCTGGCAGCTTTCGTGTGGGAGAAATCGCTGGAAGTTTCGAATTTGGCAGCCGGGCTCTGCGAGAGACACATACACAGTGTTGCCCCATTACCAAGAAAACCTTTGGGGAAAGCGAATGTCTGTGTGGCAGCGAATGCAGTTCCAAGAGACAGTGAAAAGCAGCTACAGCTGTCCGTGCTGGCAGCTTTCGTGTGAGGGAAATCGCTGGACGTTTCGAATTTGGCAGCCGGGCTCTGCGAGAGACACATACACAGTGTTGCCCCTTTACGAACCAAAGCTTTTGGGGAAAGCGAATGTCTGTGTGGCAGCGACTGCAGTTCCAAGGGACAGTGAAAACCAGCTACAGCATTCCGTGCTGGCAGCTTTCGTGCGGGCGCAATCGCTGGACGTTTCGAATTTGGCAGCCGGGCTCTGCGAGAGACACATACACAGTGTTGCGCCTTTACGAACCAAAGCTTTTGGGGAAAGCGAATGTCTGTGTGGCAGCGAATGCAGTTCCAAGGGACAGTGAAAACCAGCTACAGCATTCCGTGCTGGCAGCTTTCGTGTGGGCGCAATCGCTGGACGTTTCGAATTTGGCAGTCGGGTTCTGTGAGAGAGAGATACACAGTGTTGCGCCTTTACGAACCAAAGCTTTTGGGGAAAGCGAACGTCTGTGTGGCAGCGAATGCAGTTCCAAGGGACAGTGAAAACCAGGTACAGCATTCCGTGCTGGCATCTTTCGTGTGGGAGAAATGGCTTGACGTTTCGAATTTGGCAGCCGGGCTCTGCGAGAGACACATACACAGTTTTGCCCTTTTACGAACCAAAGCTTTTGGGGAAAGCGAATGTCTGTGTGGCAGCGAATGCAGTTCCAAGGGACAGTGAAAACCAGCTACAGCATTCCATGCTGGCAGCTTTCGTGTGGGAGAAATCGATGGATGTTTCGAATTTGGCAGCCGGGCTCTGCTAGACAGAGATACACAGTGTTGCACAATTACCAAGCAAAGCTTTTGGGGAAAGCGAATGTCTGTGTGGCAGCGAATGCAGTTCCAAGGGACAGTGAAAACCAGCTACAGAATTCCGTGCTGGCAGCTTTCGTGTGGGAGAAATCGCTGGATGTTTCGAATTTACAGCCGGGCTCTGCGAGAGACACATACACAGTGTTGCCCCTTTACGAACCAAAGCTTTTGGGGAAAGCGAATGTCTGTGTGGCAGCGAATGCAGTTCCAAGGGACAGTGAATACGAGCTACAGCATTCCGTGCTGGCAGCTTTCGTGTGGGCGCAATCGCTGAATGTTTCGAATTTGGCAGCCGGGCTCTGCTAGACAGAGATACGCAGTGTTGCCCTTTTACGAACCAAAGCTTTTGGGGAAAGCGAATGCCTGTGTGGCAGCGAATGCAGTTCCAAGGGACAGTGAAAACCAGCTACAGCATTCCGTGCTGGCAGCTTTCGTGTGGGCGCAATCGCTGGACGTTTCGAATTTGGCAGCCGGGCTCTGCAAGAGTGAGATACACAGTGTTGCCCCTTTACGAACCAAAGCTTTTGGGGAAAGCGAATGTCTGTGTGGCAGCGAATGCAGTTCCAAGGGACAGTGAAAACCAGCTACAGCTTTCCGTGCTGGCAGCTTTCGTGTGGGCGCAATCGCTGGACGTTTCGAATTTGGCAGCCGGGGTCTGCGAGAGACACATACACAGTGTTGCCCCTTTACGAACCAAAGCTTTTGGGGAAAGCGAATGCTTGTGTGGCAGTGAATGCAGTTCCAAGGGACAGTGAAAACCAGTTACAGCATTCCGTGCTGGCAGCTTTCGTGTGGGCGCAATCGCTGGACGTTTCGAATTTGGCAGCCGGGCTCTGCGAGAGAGAGATACACAGTCTTGCCCTTTTACGAACCAAAGCTTTTGGGGAAAGCGAATGCCTGTGTGGCAGCGAATGCAGTTCCAAGGGACAGTGAAAACCAGCTACAGCATTCCGTGCTGGCAGCTTTCGTGTGGGAGAAATCGCTGGACGTTTCGAATTTGGCAGCCGGGCTCTGCGAGAGAGAGATACACAGTGTTGCCCGATTACTAGGGAAAGCTTTTGGGGAAAGCGAATGCCTGTGTGGCAGCGAATGCAGTTCCAAGGGACAGTGAAAACCAGCTACAGAATTGCGTGCTGACAGCTTTCGTGTGGGCGCAATCGCTGGAAGTTTCGAATTTGGCAACCGGGCTCTGCGAGAGACACATACATAGTGTTACCCCTTTACGAAACAAAGCTTTTGGGGAAAGCGAATGTCTGTGTGGCAGCGAATGCAGTTCCAAGGGACAGTGAAAACCAGCTACAGCATTCCGTGCTGGCAGCTTTTGTGTGGCGCAATGGCTGGACGTTTAGAAGTTGGCAGCCGGGCTCTGCGATAGACACATACACAGTGTTGCCCCTTTACGAACCAAAGCTTTTGGGGAAAGCGAATGCCTGTGTGGCAGCGAATGCAGTTCCAAGAGACAGTGAAAACCAGCTACAGCATTCCGTGCTGGCAGCTTTAGTGTGGGAGAAATCGCTGGACGTTTCAAATTTGGCAGCCGGTCTCTGCGAGAGACACATACACAGTGTTGCCCCATTACCAAGATAACCTTTGGGGAAAGCGAATGTCTGTGTGGCAGCGAATGCAGTTCCAAGGGACAGTGAAAACCAGCTACAGCATTCCGTGCTGGCAGCTTTCGTGTGGGAGAAATCGCTGGACGTTTCGAATCTGACAGCCGGGCTCTGCTAGACAGAGATACACAGTGTTGCCCCTTTACGAACCAAAGCTTTCGCAGAAAGCGAATATCTGTGTGGCAGCGAATGCAGTTCCAAGAGAAAGTGAAAACCAGGTACAGCATTCCGTGCTGGCAGCTTTCGTGTGGGAGAAATTGCTGGACGTTTCGAATTTGGCAGCGGGGCTCTGCGACAGACACATACACAGTGTTGCCACTTACCAAGAAAAGCTTTTGGGGAAAGCGAATGTCTGTGTGGCAGCGAATGCAGTTCCAAGGGACAGTGAAAACCACCTACAGCATTCCGTGCTGGCAGCTTTCGTGCGGGTGCAATTGCTAGACGTTTCGAATTTGCCAGCTGGGCTCTGCAAGAGTGAGATACACAGTGTTGCCCCTTTCCGAACCAAAGCTTTTGGGGAAAGCGAATGTCTGTGTGGCAGTGAATGCAGTTCCAAGGGACAGTGAAAAACAGCTACAGCATTCCGTGCTGGTAGCTTTCGTGTGGGCGTAATCGCTCGACTTTTCGAATTTGGCAGCTGGGCTCTGCGAGGGAGAGAGATACAGAGCGTTGCCCGATTACTAGGGACAGCTTTTGGGGAAAGCGAATGTCTGTGTGGCAGCGAATGCACTTCCAAGGGACAGTGAAAACCAGCTACAGCATTCCGTACTGGCAGCTTTCGTGTGGGCGCAATCGCTGGACGTTTCGAATTTGGCAGTCGGGTTCTGTGAGAGAGATACACAGTGTTGCGCCTTTACGAACCAAAGCTTTTGGGGAAAGCGAATGTCTGTGTGGCAGCGAATGCAGTTCCAAGGGACAGTGAAAACCAGCTACAGCATTCCGTGCTGGCATGTTTCGTGTGGGAGAAATGGCTTGACGTTTCGAATTTGGCAGCCCGGCTCTGCGAGAGACACATACACAGTGTTGCCCCTTTACGAACCAAAGCTTTTGGGGAAAGCGAATGTCTGTGTGGCAGCGAATGCAGTTCCAAGGGACAGTGAAAACCAGCTAGAGCATTCCGTGCTGGCAGCTTTCGTGTGGGCGCAATCGCGTGACGTTTCGAATTTGGCAGCCGGGCTCTGCGAGAGTGAGATACACAGTGTTGCCCCTTTACGAACCAAAGCTTTTGGGGAAAGCGAATGTCTGTGTGGCAGCGAATGCAGTTCCAGGGACAGTGAATACCAGCTACAGCATTCCATGCTGGCAGCTTTCGTGTGGGAGAAATCGCTGGATGTTTCGAATTTGGCAGCCGGGCTCTGCTAGACAGAGATACACAGTGTTGCACAATTACCAAGCAAAGCTTTTGGGGAAAGCGAATGCCTGTGTGGCAGCGAATGCAGTTCCAAGGGACAGTGAAAACCAGCTACAGCATTCCGTGCTGGCAGCTTTCGTGTGGGAGAAATCGCTGGATGTTTCGAATTTACAGCCGGGCTCTGCGAGAGACACATACACAGTGTTGCCCCTTTACGAACCAAAGCTTTTGGGGAAAGCAAATGTCTGTGTGGCAGCGAATGCAGTTCCAAGGGACAGTGAATACCAGCTACAGCATTCCGTGCTGGCAGCTTTCGTGTGGGCACAATCGCTGGATGTTTCGAATTTGGCAGCTGGGCTCTGCGAGAGACACATACACAGTGTTGCCCCTTTACGAACCAAAGCTTTCGGGGAAAGCGAATGCCTGTGTGGCAGCGAATGCAGTTCCAAGGGACAGTGAAAACCACCTACAGCATTCCGTACTGGCAGCTTTCGTGTGGGCGCTATCGCTGGATGTTTCGAATTTGGCAGCTGGGCTCTGCGAGAGACACATACACAGTGTTGCCCCTTTACGAACCAAAGCTTTCGGGGAAAGCGAATGCCTGTGTGGCAGCGAATGCAGTTCCAAGGGACAGTGAAAACCACCTACAGCATTCCGTACTGGCAGCTTTCGTGCGGGTGCAATTGCTAGACGTTTCGAATTTGCCAGCTGGGCTCTGCAAGAGTGAGATACACAGTGTTGCCCCTTTCCGAACCAAAGCTTTTGGGGAAAGCGAATGTCTGTGTGGCAGTGAATGCAGTTCCAAGGGACAGTGAAAAACAGCTACAGCATTCCGTGCTGGGAGCTTTCGTGTGGGCGCTATCGCTGGATGTTTCGAATTTGGCAGCCAGGCTCTGCAAGAGACACATACACAGTGTTGCCCCTTTACGAACCAAAGCTTTTGGGGAAAGCGAATGTCTGTGTGGCAGTGAATGCAGTTCCAAGGGACAGTGAAAACCAGCTACAGCATTCCATGCTGGCAGCTTTCGTGTGGGCGCAATCGCTGGACGTTTCGAATTTGGCAGTCGGGTTCTGTGAGAGAGAGATAGACAGTGTTGCCCCTTTACGAACCAAATCTTTTGGGGAAAGCGAATGTCTGTGTGGCAGCGAATGCAGTTCCAAGGGACAGTGAAAACCAGCTACAACAGTCCGTGCTGGCAGCTTTCGTGTGGGGGAAATCGCTGGACGTTTCGAATTTGGCAGCCGGGCTCTGCGAGAGACACATACACAGTGTTGCCCCATTACCAAGCAAAGCTTTTGGGGAAAGCGAATGTCTGTGTGGCAGCGAATGCAGTTCCAAGGGACAGTGAAAACCAGCTACAGCATTCCTTGTTGGCAGCTTTCGTGTGGGCGCAATCGCTGGACCTTTCGAATTTGGCAGCCGGGCTCTGCGAGAGACACATACACAGTTTTGCCCCATTACCATGAAAAACTTTTGGGGAAAGCGAATGTCTGTGTGGCAGCGAATGCAGTTCCAAGGGACAGTGAAAACCAGCTACAGCATTCCGTGCTTGCAGGTTTTGTGTGGGCGCAATCGCTGGACGTTTCGTATTTGGCAGCCAGGCTCTGCGAGAGACACATACACAGTGTTGCCCCATTACCATGAAAACCTTTTGGGGAAAGCGAATGTCTGTGTGGCAGCGAATGCAGTTCCAAGGGACAGTGAAAACCAGCTACAGCATTCCGTGCTGGCAACTTTCGTGTGGGCGCAATTACTGGACGTTTCGAATTTGGCAGCCGAGCTCTGCGAGAGACACATACACAGTGTTGCCCCTTTACGAACCAAAGCTTTTGGGGAAAGCGTATGTCTGTGTGGCAGCGAATGCAGTTCCAAGGGACAGTGAAAACCAGCTACAGCATTGCGATCTGGCAGCTTTGATGTGGTCGCAATCGCTGGACTTTTCTATTTGGCAATCCGGGCTCTGCGAGAGACACATACACAGTGTTGCCCCATTACCAAGCAAAGCTTTTGGGGAAAGCAAATGTCTGTGTGGCAGCGAATGCAGTTCCAAGGGACAGTGAAAACCAGCTACAGCATTCCGTGCTGGCAGCTTTCGTGTGGGAGAAATCGCTGGAAGTTTCGAATTTGGCAGCCGGGCTCTGCGAGAGACACATACACAGTGTTGCCCCATTACCAAGAAAACCTTTGGGGAAAGCGAATGTCTGTGTGGCAGCGAATGCAGTTCCAAGAGACAGTGAAAAGCAGCTACAGCTGTCCGTGCTGGCAGCTTTCGTGTGAGGGAAATCGCTGGACGTTTCGAATTTGGCAGCCGGGCTCTGCGAGAGACACATACACAGTGTTGCCCCTTTACGAACCAAAGCTTTTGGGGAAAGCGAATGTCTGTGTGGCAGCGACTGCAGTTCCAAGGGACAGTGAAAACCAGCTACAGCATTCCGTGCTGGCAGCTTTCGTGCGGGCGCAATCGCTGGACGTTTCGAATTTGGCAGCCGGGCTCTGCGAGAGACACATACACAGTGTTGCGCCTTTACGAACCAAAGCTTTTGGGGAAAGCGAATGTCTGTGTGGCAGCGAATGCAGTTCCAAGGGACAGTGAAAACCAGCTACAGCATTCCGTGCTGGCAGCTTTCGTGTGGGCGCAATCGCTGGACGTTTCGAATTTGGCAGTCGGGTTCTGTGAGAGAGAGATACACAGTGTTGCGCCTTTACGAACCAAAGCTTTTGGGGAAAGCGAACGTCTGTGTGGCAGCGAATGCAGTTCCAAGGGACAGTGAAAACCAGGTACAGCATTCCGTGCTGGCATCTTTCGTGTGGGAGAAATGGCTTGACGTTTCGAATTTGGCAGCCGGGCTCTGCGAGAGACACATACACAGTTTTGCCCTTTTACGAACCAAAGCTTTTGGGGAAAGCGAATGTCTGTGTGGCAGCGAATGCAGTTCCAAGGGACAGTGAAAACCAGCTACAGCATTCCATGCTGGCAGCTTTCGTGTGGGAGAAATCGATGGATGTTTCGAATTTGGCAGCCGGGCTCTGCTAGACAGAGATACACAGTGTTGCACAATTACCAAGCAAAGCTTTTGGGGAAAGCGAATGTCTGTGTGGCAGCGAATGCAGTTCCAAGGGACAGTGAAAACCAGCTACAGAATTCCGTGCTGGCAGCTTTCGTGTGGGAGAAATCGCTGGATGTTTCGAATTTACAGCCGGGCTCTGCGAGAGACACATACACAGTGTTGCCCCTTTACGAACCAAAGCTTTTGGGGAAAGCGAATGTCTGTGTGGCAGCGAATGCAGTTCCAAGGGACAGTGAATACGAGCTACAGCATTCCGTGCTGGCAGCTTTCGTGTGGGCGCAATCGCTGAATGTTTCGAATTTGGCAGCCGGGCTCTGCTAGACAGAGATACGCAGTGTTGCCCTTTTACGAACCAAAGCTTTTGGGGAAAGCGAATGCCTGTGTGGCAGCGAATGCAGTTCCAAGGGACAGTGAAAACCAGCTACAGCATTCCGTGCTGGCAGCTTTCGTGTGGGCGCAATCGCTGGACGTTTCGAATTTGGCAGCCGGGCTCTGCAAGAGTGAGATACACAGTGTTGCCCCTTTACGAACCAAAGCTTTTGGGAAAGCAAATGTCTGTGTGGCAGCGAATGCAGTTCCAAGGGACAGTGAAAACCAGCTACAGCTTTCCGTGCTGGCAGCTTTCGTGTGGGCGCAATCGCTGGACGTTTCGAATTTGGCAGCCGGGGTCTGCGAGAGACACATACACAGTGTTGCCCCTTTACGAACCAAAGCTTTTGGGGAAAGCGAATGCTTGTGTGGCAGTGAATGCAGTTCCAAGGGACAGTGAAAACCAGTTACAGCATTCCGTGCTGGCAGCTTTCGTGTGGGCGCAATCGCTGGACGTTTCGAATTTGGCAGCCGGGCTCTGCGAGAGAGAGATACACAGTCTTGCCCTTTTACGAACCAAAGCTTTTGGGGAAAGCGAATGCCTGTGTGGCAGCGAATGCAGTTCCAAGGGACAGTGAAAACCAGCTACAGCATTCCGTGCTGGCAGCTTTCGTGTGGGAGAAATCGCTGGACGTTTCGAATTTGGCAGCCGGGCTCTGCGAGAGAGAGATACACAGTGTTGCCCGATTACTAGGGAAAGCTTTTGGGGAAAGCGAATGCCTGTGTGGCAGCGAATGCAGTTCCAAGGGACAGTGAAAACCAGCTACAGAATTGCGTGCTGACAGCTTTCGTGTGGGCGCAATCGCTGGAAGTTTCGAATTTGGCAACCGGGCTCTGCGAGAGACACATACATAGTGTTACCCCTTTACGAAACAAAGCTTTTGGGGAAAGCGAATGTCTGTGTGGCAGCGAATGCAGTTCCAAGGGACAGTGAAAACCAGCTACAGCATTCCGTGCTGGCAGCTTTTGTGTGGCGCAATGGCTGGACGTTTAGAAGTTGGCAGCCGGGCTCTGCGATAGACACATACACAGTGTTGCCCCTTTACGAACCAAAGCTTTTGGGGAAAGCGAATGCCTGTGTGGCAGCGAATGCAGTTCCAAGAGACAGTGAAAACCAGCTACAGCATTCCGTGCTGGCAGCTTTCGTGTGGGAGCAATCGCTGGACGTTTCAAATTTGGCAGCCGGTCTCTGCGAGAGACACATACACAGTGTTGCCCCATTACCAAGATAACCTTTGGGGAAAGCGAATGTCTGTGTGGCAGCGAATGCAGTTCCAAGGGACAGTGAAAACCAGCTACAGCATTCCGTGCTGGCAGCTTTCGTGTGGGAGAAATCGCTGGACGTTTCGAATCTGACAGCCGGGCTCTGCTAGACAGAGATACACAGTGTTGCCCCTTTACGAACCAAAGCTTTCGCAGAAAGCGAATATCTGTGTGGCAGCGAATGCAGTTCCAAGAGAAAGTGAAAACCAGGTACAGCATTCCGTGCTGGCAGCTTTCGTGTGGGAGAAATTGCTGGACGTTTCGAATTTGGCAGCGGGGCTCTGCGACAGACACATACACAGTGTTGCCACTTACCAAGAAAAGCTTTTGGGGAAAGCGAATGTCTGTGTGGCAGCGAATGCAGTTCCAAGGGACAGTGAAAACCACCTACAGCATTCCGTGCTGGCAGCTTTCGTGTGGGAGAAATCGCTGGACGTTACGAATTTGGCAGCCGGGCTCTGCGACAGACACATACACAGTATTGCCACTTACCAAGAAAAGCTTTTGGGGAAAGGAATGTCTGTGTGGCAGTGAATGCAGTTCCAAGGGACAGTGAAAACCAGCTACAGCATTCCGTGCTGGCAGCTTTCGTGTGGGAGAAATCGCTGGACGTTTCGAATTTGACAGCCGGGCTCTGCAAGAGACACATACACAGTGTTGCCCCTTTACGAACTAAAGCTTTTGGGGAAAGCGAATGCCTGTGTGGTAGCGAATGCAGTTCCAAGGGACAGTGAAAACCAGCTACAGCATTCTGTGCTGGTAGCTTTCTTGTGTGCGCAATCGCTGGACGTTTCAAATTTGGCAGCCGGGCTCTGCGAGAGACACATACACAGTGTTGCGCCTTTACGAACCAAAGCTTTTGGGGAAAGCGAATGTCTGTGTGGCAGCGAATGCAGTTCCAAGGGACAGTGAAAACCAGCTACAGCATTCCGTACTGGCAGCTTTCGTGTGGGCGCAATCGCTGGACGTTTCGAATTTGGCAGTCGGGTTCTGTGAGAGAGAGATACACAGTGTTGCGCCTTTACGAACCAAAGCTTTTGGGGAAAGCGAACGTCTGTGTGGCAGCGAATGCAGTTCCAAGGGACAGTGAAAACCAGGTACAGCATTCCGTGCTGGCATCTTTCGTGTGGGAGAAATGGCTTGACGTTTCGAATTTGGCAGCCCGGCTTTGCGAGAGACACATACACAGTTTTGCCCTTTTACGAACCAAAGCTTTTGGGGAAAGCGAATGTCTGTGTGGCAGCGAATGCAGTTCCAAGGGACAGTGAAAACCAGCTACAGCATTCCATGCTGGCAGCTTTCGTGTGGGAGAAATCGATGGATGTTTCGAATTTGGCAGCCGGGCTCTGCTAGACAGAGATACACAGTGTTGCACAATTACCAAGCAAAGCTTTTGGGGAAAGCGAATGTCTGTGTGGCAGCGAATGCAGTTCCAAGGGACAGTGAAAACCAGCTACAGAATTCCGTGCTGGCAGCTTTCGTGTGGGAGAAATCGCTGGATGTTTCGAATTTACAGCCGGGCTCTGCGAGAGACACATACACAGTGTTGCCCCATTACCAAGAAAACCTTTGGGGAAAGCGAATGCCTGTGTGGCAGCGAATGCAGTTCCAAGGGACAGTGAAAACCAGCTACAGCATTCCGTGCTGGCAGCTTTCGTGTGGGCGCAATCGCTGAATGTTTCGAATTTGGCAGCCGGGCTCTGCTAGACAGAGATACGCAGTGTTGCCCTTTTACGAACCAAAGCTTTTGGGGAAAGCGAATGCCTGTGTGGCAGCGAATGCAGTTCCAAGGGACAGTGAAAACCAGCTACAGCATTCCGTGCTGGCAGCTTTCGTGTGGGCGCAATCGCTGGACGTTTCGAATTTGGCAGCCGGGCTCTGCAAGAGTGAGATACACAGTGTTGCCCCTTTACGAACCAAAGCTTTTGGGGAAAGCGAATGTCTGTGTGGCAGCGAATGCAGTTCCAAGGGACAGTGAAAACCAGCTACAGCTTTCCGTGCTGGCAGCTTTCGTGTGGGCGCAATCGCTGGACGTTTCGATTTTGGCAGCCGGGGTCTGCGAGAGACACATACACAGTGTTGCCCCTTTACGAACCAAAGCTTTTGGGGAAAGCGAATGCTTGTGTGGCAGTGAATGCAGTTCCAAGGGACAGTGAAAACCAGTTACAGCATTCCGTGCTGGCAGCTTTCGTGTGGGAGAAATCGCTGGACGTTTCGAATTTGGCAGCCGGGCTCTGCGAGAGAGAGATACACAGTGTTGCCCGATTACTAGGGAAAGCTTTTGGGGAAAGCGAATGCCTGTGTGGCAGCGAATGCAGTTCCAAGGGACAGTGAAAACCAGCTACAGAATTGCGTGCTGACAGCTTTCGTGTGGGCGCAATCGCTGGAAGTTTCGAATTTGGCAACCGGGCTCTGCGAGAGACACATACATAGTGTTACCCCTTTACGAAACAAAGCTTTTGGGGAAAGCGAATGTCTGTGTGGCAGCGAATGCAGTTCCAAGGGACAGTGAAAACCAGCTACAGCATTCCGTGCTGGCAGCTTTTGTGTGGCGCAATGGCTGGACGTTTAGAAGTTGGCAGCCGGGCTCTGCGATAGACACATACACAGTGTTGCCCCTTTACGAACCAAAGCTTTTGGGGAAAGCGAATGCCTGTGTGGCAGCGAATGCAGTTCCAAGAGACAGTGAAAACCAGCTACAGCATTCCGTGCTGGCAGCTTTCGTGTGGGAGAAATCGCTGGACGTTTCAAATTTGGCAGCCGGTCTCTGCGAGAGACACATACACAGTGTTGCCCCATTACCAAGATAACCTTTGGGGAAAGCGAATGTCTGTGTGGCAGCGAATGCAGTTCCAAGGGACAGTGAAAACCAGCTACAGCATTCCGTGCTGGCAGCTTTCGTGTGGGAGAAATCGCTGGACGTTTCGAATCTGACAGCCGGGCTCTGCTAGACAGAGATACACAGTGTTGCCCCTTTACGAACCAAAGCTTTCGCAGAAAGCGAATATCTGTGTGGCAGCGAATGCAGTTCCAAGAGAAAGTGAAAACCAGGTACAGCATTCCGTGCTGGCAGCTTTCGTGTGGGAGAAATTGCTGGACGTTTCGAATTTGGCAGCGGGGCTCTGCGACAGACACATACACAGTGTTGCCACTTACCAAGAAAAGCTTTTGGGGAAAGCGAATGTCTGTGTGGCAGCGAATGCAGTTCCAAGGGACAGTGAAAACCAGCTAGAGCATTCTGTGCTGGCAGCTTTCGTGTGGGAGAAATCGCTGGACGTTACGAATTTGGCAGCCGAGCTCTGCGACAGACACATACACAGTATTGCCACTTACCAAGAAAAGCTTTTGGGGAAAGGAATGTCTGTGTGGCAGTGAATGCAGTTCCAAGGGACAGTGAAAACCAGCTACAGCATTCCGTGCTGGCAGCTTTCGTGTGGGAGAAATCGCTGGACGTTTCGAATTTGACAGCCGGGCTCTGCAAGAGACACATACACAGTGTTGCCCCTTTACGAACTAAAGCTTTTGGGGAAAGCGAATGCCTGTGTGGTAGCGAATGCAGTTCCAAGGGACAGTGAAAACCAGCTACAGCATTCTGTGCTGGTAGCTTTCTTGTGTGCGCAATCGCTGGACGTTTCAAATTTGGCAGCCGGGCTCTGCGAGAGACACATACACAGTGTTGCCCCTTTACGAACAAAAGCTTTTGGGGAAAGCGAATGTCTGTGTGGCAGCGAATGCAGTTCCAAGGGACAGTGAAAACCAGCTACAGCATTCCGTGCTGGCAGCTTTCGTGTGGCGCAATCGCTAGACGTTGAGAAATTGGCAGCCGGGCTCTGCGAGAGACACATACACAGTTTTGCCCCTTTACGAACCAAAGCTTTTGGGGCAAGCGAATGTCTGTGTGGCAGCGAATGCAGTTCCAAGGGACAGTGAAAAGCAGCTACAGCCTTCCGTGCTGGCAGCTTTCGTGTGGGAGAAATTGCTGGACGTTTCGAATTTGGCAGCCGGGCTCTGCGAGACACACATACACAGTGTTGCCCCATTACCAAGAAAACCTTTGGGGAAAGCGAATGTCTGTGTGGCAGCGAATGCAGTTCCAAGGGACAGTGAAAACCAGCTACAGCATTCCGTGCTGGCAGCTTTCGTGTGGGAGAAATCGCTGGACGTTTCGAATTTGGCAGCGGGGCTCTGCGACAGACTCATACACAGTGTTGCCACTTACCAAGAAAAGCCTTTGGGGAAAGCGAATGTCTGTGTGGCAGCGAATGCAGTTCCAAGGGACAGTGAAAACCAGCTACAGCATTCCGTGCTGGCAGCTTTCTTGTGGGAGAAATCGCTGGACGTTTCGAATTTGCATCCGGGCTCTGCTAGACAGAGATAGACAGTGTTGCCCCTTTACGAACCAAAGCTTTTGCAGAAAGCGAATGCCTGTGTGGCAGGGAATGCAGTTCCAAGGGACAGTGAAAACCAGCTACAGCATTCCGTGCTGGCAGCTTTCGTGTGGGAGAAATCGCTGGACGTTTCGAATTTGGCAGCGGGGCTCTGCGACAGACACTAACACAGTATTGCCACTTACCAAGAAAAGCTTTTGGGGAAAGCGAATGTCTGTGTGGCAGTGAATGCAGTTCCAAGGGACAGTGAAAACCAGCTACAGCATTCCGTGCTGGCAGCTTTCGTGTGGGAGAAATCGCTGGACGTTTCGAATTTGGCAGCTGGGCTCTGCGAGAGACACATACACAGTGTTGCCCCTTTACGAACCAAAGCTTTCGGGGAAAGCGAATGTCTGTGTGGCAGCGAATGCAGTTCCAAGGGACAGTGAAAACCAGCTACAGCATTCCGTGCTGGCAGCTTTCGTGTGGGAGAAATCGCTGGACGTTTCGAATTTGGCAGCGGGGCTCTGCGACAGACACATACACAGTGTTGCCACTTACCAAGAAAAGCTTTTGGGGAAAGCGAATGTCTGTGTGGCAGCGAATGCAGTTCCAAGGGACAGTGAAAACCAGCTACAGCATTCCGTGCTGGCAGCTTTCTTGTGGGAGAAATCGCTGGACGTTTCGAATTTCACAGCCGGGCTCTGCAACAGTGAGATACACAGTGTTGCCCCTTTACGAACCAAAGCTTTTGGGGAAAGCGAATGTCTGTGTGGCAGCGAATGCAGTTCCAAGGGACAGTGAAAACCAGCTACAGCATTCCGTGGTGGTATCTTTCGTGTGGGAGAAATCGCTGGACGTTTCGAATTTGGCAGCCGGGCTCTGCGAGAGACACATACACAGTGTTGCCCCATTACCAAGAAAACCTTTGGGGAAAGCGAATGTCTGTGTGGCAGCGAATGCAGTTCCAAGGGACAGTGAAAACCAGCTACAGCATTCCGTGCTGGCAGCTTTCGTGTGGGAGATATCGCTGGACGTTTCGAATTTGACAGCCGGGCTCTGCTAGACAGAGATACACAGTGTTGCCCCTTTACGAACCAAAGCTTTTGCAGAAAGCGAATGTCTGTGTGGCAGCGAATGCAGTTCCAAGGGACAGTGAAAACCAGCTACAGCATTCCGTGCTGGCAGCCTTCGTGCGGCGAAATCGCTAGACGTTGAGAAATTGGCAGCCGGGCTCTGCGAGAGACACATACACAGTTTTGCCCCTTTACGAACCAAAGCTTTTGGGGCAAGCGAATGTCTGTGTGGCAGCGAATGCAGTTGCAAGGGACAGTGAAAACCAGCTACAGCATTCCGTTCTGGCAGCTTTCGTGTTGGAGAAATCGCTGCACGTTTCGAATTTTGCAGCCGGGCTCTGCGACAGACACATACACAGTGTTGCCCCTTTACGAACCAAAGCTTTTGCAGAAAGCGAATGTCTGTGTGGCAGCGAATGCAGTTCCAAGGGACAGTGAAAACCAGCTACAGCATTCCGTGCTGGCAGCTTTCTTGTGGGAGAAATCGCTGGACGTTTCGAATTTGCAGCCGGGCTCTGCTAGACAGAGATACACAGTGTTGCCCCTTTACGAACCAAGGCCTTTGCAGAAAGCAAATGTCTGTGTGGCAGCGAATGCAGTTCCAAAGGACAGTGAATACCAGCTAGAGCATTCCGTGCTGGCAGCTTTCGTGTGGGAGAAATCGCTGGACGTTTCGAATTTGGCAGATGGGCTCTGCGAGAGACACATACACAGTGTTGCCCCTTTACGAACCAAAGCTTTTGGGGAAAGCGAATGTCTGTGTGGCAGCGAATGCAGTTCCAAGGGACAGTGAAAACCAGCTTCAGCATTCCGTGCTGGCAGCTTTCGTGTGGGAGAAATCGCTGGACGTTTCGAATTTGGCAGCCGGGCTCTGCGAGAGAGAGATACACATTATTGCCACTTACCAAGAAAAGCTTTTGGGGAAAGCGAATGTCTGTGTGGCAGTGAATGCAGTTCCAAGGGACAGTGAAAACCAGCTACAGCATTCCTTGCTGGCAGCTTTCGTGTGGGAGAAATCGCTGGACGTTTCGAATTTGGCAGCCGGGCTCTGCTAGACAGAGATACACAGTGTTGCCCCTTTACGAACCAAAGCTTTAGGGGAAAGCGAATGTCTGTGTGGCAGCGAATGTAGTTCCAAGGGACAGTGAAAACCAGGTACAGCATTCCGTGCTGGCAGCTTTCGTGTGGGAGAAATCACTGGACGTTTCGAATTTGGCAGCGGGGCTCTGCGAGAGACACATACACAGTGTTGCCCCATTACCAAGAAAACCTTTGGGGAAAGCGAATGTCTGTGTGGCAGCGAATGCAGTTCCAAGGGACAGTGAAAACCAGCTACAGCATTCCGTGCTGGCAGCTTTCTTGTGGGAGAAATCGCTGGACGTTTCGAATTTCACAGCCAGGCTCTGCTAGACAGAGATACACAGTGTTGCCCCTTTACGAACCAAAGCTTTTGCAGAAAACGAATGTCTGTGTGGCAGCGAATGCAGTTCCAAGGGACAGTGAAAACCAGCTACAGCATTCCGTGCTGGCAGCTTTCGTGTGGGAGAAATCGCTGTACGTTTCGAATTTGGCAGCGGGGCTCTGCGACAGACACATACACAGTGTTGCCACTTACCAAAAAAAGCCTTTGGGGAAAGCGAATGTCTGTGTGGCAGCGAATGCAGTTCCAAGGGACAGTGAAAACCAGCTACAGCATTCCGTGCTGGCAGCTTTCTTGTGGGAGAAATCGCTGGACATTTCGAATTTGCAGACGGGCTCTGCTAGACAGAGATACACAGTGTTGCCCCTTTACGAACCAAAGCCTTTGCAGAAAGCAAATGTCTGTGTGGCAGCGAATGCAGTTCCAAGGGACAGTGAAAACCAGCTAGAGCATTCCGTGCTGGCAGCTTTCGTGTGGGAGAAATCGCTGGACGTTTGGAATTTGGCAGCTGGGCTCTGCGAGAGACACATACACAGTGTTGCCCCATTACCAAGCAAAGCTTTCGGGGAAAGCGAATGTCTGTGTGGCAGCGAATGCAGTTCCAAGGGACAGTGAAAACCAGCTACAGCATTCCGTGCTGGCAGCTTTCGTGTGGGAGAAATGGCTGGACGTTTCGAATTTGCAGCCGGGCTCTGCTAGACAGAGATACACAGTGTTGCCCCTTTACGAACCAAAGCTTTTGGGGAAAGCGAATGTCTGTGTGGCAGCGAATGCAGTTCCAAGGGCCAGTGAAAACCAGCTACAGCATTCCGTGCTGGCAGCTTTCGTGTGGGAGAAATCGCTGGAAGTTTGGAATTTGGCAGCCGGGCTCTGCGAGAGAGAGATACACATTATTGCCACTTACCAAGAAAAGCTTTTGGGGAAAGCGAATGTCTGTGTGGCAGTGAATGCAGTTCCAAGGGACAGTGAAAACCAGCTACAGCATTCCGTGCTGGCAGCTTTCGATGGGAGAAATCGCTGGACGTTTCGAATTTGGCAGCCGGGCTCTGCTAGACAGAGATACACAGTGTTGCCCCTTTACGAACCAAAGCTTTTGGGGAAAGCGAATGTCTGTGTGGCAGTGAATGCAGTTCCAAGGGACAGTGAAAACCAGCTACAGCATTCCGTGCTGGCAGCTTTCGTGTGGGAGAAATCACTGGATGTTTCGAATTTGGCAGCGGGGCTCTGCGACAGACACATACACAGTGTTGCCACTTACCAAGAAAAGCTTTTGGGGAAAGCGAATGTCTGTGTGGCAGCGAATACACTTCCAAGGGACAGTGAAAACCAGCTACAGCATTCCGTGCTGGCAGCTTTCGTGTTGGAGAAATCGCTGGACGTTTCGAATTTGGCAGCTGGGCTGTGCTAGAAAGAGATACACAGTGTTGCCCCATTACCAAGCAAAGCTTTTGGGGAAAGCGAATGTCTGTGTGGCAGCGAATGCAGTTCCAAGGGACAGTGAATACCAGCTACAGCATTACGTGCTGGCAGCTTTCGTGTGGGCGCAATCGCTGGATGTTTTCGAATTTGGCAGCCGGGCTCTGCGAGAGACACATACACAGTGTTGCCCCATTACCAAGAAAACCTTTGGGGAAAGCGAATGCCTGTGTGGCAGCGAATGCAGTTCCAAGGGACAGTGAAAACCAGCTACAGCAGTCCGTGCTGGCACCTTTCGTGCGGGCGCAATCGCGTGACGTTTCGAATTTGGCAGTCGGGCTCTGCGAGAGACACATACACAGTGTTGCCCCTTTACGAACCAAAGCTTTTGGGGAAAGCGAATGTCTGTGTGGCAGCGGATGCAGTTCCAGGGGACAGTGAAAACCAGCTACAGCATTCCGTACTGGCAGCTTAAGTGCGGGCGAAATTGCTAGACGTTTCGAATTTGTCAGCCGGGCTCTGCAAGAGTGAGATACAGAGTGTTGCGCCTTTACGAACCAAAGCTTTTGGGGAAAGCGAATGTCTGTGTGGCAGCGAATGCAGTTCCAAGGGAGAGTGAAAACCAGCTACAGCATTCCGTGCTGGCAGCTTTCGTGTGGGCGCAATCGCTGGGAGTTTCGAATTTGGCAGCCGGGCTCTGCGAGAGACACATACAAAGTGTTGCCCCATTACCAAGAAAACCTTTGGGGAAACCGAATGCCTGTGTGGCAGCGAATGCAGTTCCAAGGGACACTGAAAACCAGCTACAGCATTCCGTGCTGGCAGCTTTCATGTGGGGGAAATCGCTGGACGTTTCGAATTTGGCAGCCGGGCTCTGCGAGAGACACATACACAGTGTTGCCCCTTTACGAACCAAAGCTTTTGGGGAAAGCGAATGTCTGTGTGGCAGCGAATGCAGTTCCAAGGGAGAGTGAAAACCAGCTACAGCATTCCGTGCTGGCAGCTTTCGTGTGGGCGCAATCGCTGGACGTCTCGATTTTGGCAGCCGGGCTCTGCGAGAGAGAGATACACAGTATTGCCCCTTTACGAACCAAAGCTTTTGCGGAAAGCGAATGTCTGTGTGGCAGCGAATGCAGTTCCAAGGGACAGTGAAAACCAGCTACAGCATTGCGAGCTGGCAGCTTTCGTGTGGGCGCAATCGCTGGACGTTTCGAATTTGGCAGCCGGGCTCTGCGAGAGAGAGATACAAAGTGTTGCCCCTTTACGAACCAAAGCTTTTGTGGAAAGCGAATGTCTGTGTGGCAGCGAATGCAGTTCCAAGGGGCAGTGAAAACCAGCTATAGCATTCCGTGCCTGCAGCTTTCGTGTGGGCGCAATCGCTGGACGTTTCGAATTTGGCAGTCGGGCTCTGCGAGAGAGAGATACACAGTGTTGCCCCTTTACGAACCAAAGCTTTTGGGGAAAGCAAATGTCTGTGTGGCAGCGAATGCAGTTCCAAGGGACAGTGAAAACCAGCTACAGCATTCTGTGCTGGCAGCTTTCGTGTGGGCGCAATCGCTGGACGTTTCGAATTTGGCAGCCGGGCTCTGCGAGAGACACATACACAGTGTTGCCCCATTACCAAGAAAAGCTTTTGGGGAAAGCGAATGTCTGTGTGGCAGCGAATGCAGTTCCAAGGGACAGTGAAAACCAACTACAGCATTCCGTGCTGGCAGCTTTCGTGCGGGCGCAATCGCGTGACGTTTCGAATTTGGCAGTCGGGCTCTGCGAGAGACACATACACAGTGTTGACCCATTACCATGAAAACCTTTTGGGGAAAGCGAATGTCTGTGTGGCAGCGAATGCAGTTCCAAGGGACAGTGAAAACCAGCTACAGCATTCTGTGCTGGCAGCTTTCGTGTGGGCGCAATCGCTGGACGTTTCGAATTTGGCAGCCGGGCTCTGCGAGAGACACATACACAGTGTTGCCCCATTACCAAGAAAAGCTTTTGGGGAAAGCGAATGTCTGTGTGGCAGCGAATGCAGTTCCAAGGGACAGTGAAAACCAGCTACAGCATTCCGTACTGCCTGCTTTCGTGTGGGCGCAATCGCTGGACGTTTCAAATTTGGCAGCCGGGCTCTGCGAGAGAGAGATACACAGTGTTGCCCCTTTACGAACCAAAGCTTTTGGGGAAAGCGAGTGTCTGTGTGGCAGCGAATGCAGTTCCAAGGGACAGTGAAAACCAGCTACAGCATTCGGTGCTGGCAGCTTTTTTGTGGTCGCAATCGCTGGACGTTACGAATTTGGCAGCCGGGCTCTGCGAGAGAGAGATACACAGTGTTGCCCCTTTACGAACCAAAGCTTTTGTGGAAAGCGAATGTCTGTGTGGCAGCGAATGCAGTTCCAAGGGACAGTGAAAACCAGCTACAGCATTCCGTGCTGGCAGCTTTCGTGTGGGCGCAATCGCTGGACGTTTCGAATTTGGCAGCCGGGCTCTGCGAGAGAGAGATACACAGTGTTGCCCCTTTACGAATCAAAGCTTTTGGGGAAAGCGAATGTCTGTGTGGCAGCGAATGCAGTTCCAAGGGACAGTGAAAACCAGCTACAGCATTCCGTGCTGGCAGCTTTCGTGTGGGCGCAGTCGCTGGACGTTTCGAATTTGGCAGCCGGGCTCTGCGAGAGAGAGATACACAGTGTTGCCCCATTACCATGAAAACATTTTGGGCAAAGCGTATGTCTGTGTGGCAGCGAATGCAGTTCCAAGGGACAGTGAAAACCAGCTACAGCATTCCGTGCTGGCAGCTTTCGTGTGGGGGAAATCGCTGGACGTTTCGAATTTGGCAGCCGGGCTCTGCGAGAGACACATACAAAGTGTTGCCCTTTACGAACCAAAGCTTTTGGGGAAAGCGAATGTCTGTGTGGCAGCGAATGCAGTTCCAAGGGACAGTGAAAACCAGGAATAGCATTCCGTGCTGGCAGCTTTCGTGTAGGAGAAATCGCTGGATGTTTCGAATTTGGCAGCCGGGCTCTGCGGGAGAGAGATACACAGTGTTGCCCCATTACCAAGAAAAGCTTTTGGGGAAACCGAATGCCTGTGTGGCAGCGAATGCAGTTCCAAGGGACAGTGAAAACCAGCTATAGCATTCCGTGCTGGCAGCTTTCGTGTGGGCGCAATCACTGGACCTTTCGAATTAGGCAGCCGGGCTCTGCGAGAGACATATACACAGTGTTGCCCCTTTACCAAGCAAAGCTTTTGGGGAAAGCGAATGCCTGTGTGGCAGCGAATGCAGTTCCAAGGGACAATGAAAACCAGCTACAGCATTCCGTACTGGCAGCTTTCGTGCGGGTGCAATTGCTAGACGTTTCGAATTTGGCAGCCGGGCTGTGCAAGAGTGAGATACACAGTGTTGCCCCTTTACGAACCAAAGCTTTTGGGGAAAGCGAATGTCTGTGTCGCAGTGAATGCAGTTCCAAGGGACAGTGAAAACCAGCTACAGCATTCCGTGCTGGCAGCTTTTGTGCGGGCGCAATCGCTGGACGTTTCGAATTTGGCAGCCGGGCTCTGCGAGAGTGAGATACACAGTGTTGCCCCTTTACGAACCAAAGCTTTTGGGGAAAGCGAATATCTCTGTGGCAGTGAATGCAGTTCCAAGGGACAGTGAAAACCAGCTACAGCATTCCGTACTGGCAGCTTTCGTGCGGGCGCAATCGCTGGACCTTTCGAATTTGGCAGCCGGGCTCTGCGAGAGACATATACACAGTGTTGCCCCTTTACCAAGCAAAGCTTTTGGGGAAAGCGAATGTCTGTGTGGCAGCGAATGCAGTTCCAAGGGACAGTGAAAACCAGCTTGAGCATTCCGTGCTGGCAGCTTTCGTGTAGGAGAAATCGCTGGATGTTTCGAATTTGGCAGCCGGGCTCTGCGGGAGAGAGATACACAGTGTTGCCCCATTACCAAGAAAAGCTTTTGGGGAAACCGAATGCCTGTGTGGCAGCGAATGCAGTTCCAAGGGACAGTGAAAACCAGCTATAGCATTCCGTGCTGGCAGCTTTCGTGTGGGGGAAATCGCTGGACCTTTCGAATTTGGCAGTCGGGCTCTGCGAGAGACATATACACAGTGTTGCCCTTTACGAACCAAAGCTTTTGGGGAAAGCGAATGTCTGTGTGGCAGTGAATGCAGTTCCAAGGGACAGTGAAAACCAGCTACAGCATTCAGTGCTGGCAGGTTTTGTGCAGGCGCAATCGCTAGACGTTTCGAATTTGGCAGCCGGGCTCTGCGAGAGTGAGATACACAGTGTTGCCCCTTTACCAAGCAAAGCTTTTGGGGAAAGCGAATATCTCTGTGGCAGTGAATGCCTTTCCAAGGGACAGTGACAACCAGCTACAGCATTCCATGCTGGCAGCTTTCGTGTGGGAGAAATTGCTGGACCTTTCGAATTTGGCAGCCGGGCTCTGCGAGAGACACATACACAGTGTTGCCCCATTACCAAGAAAAGCTTTTGGGGAAACCGAATGCCTGTGTGGCAGCGAATGCAGTTCCAAGGGACAGTGAAAACCAGCTACAGCAGTCCGTGCTGGCAGCTTTCGTGTGGGAGAAATCGCTGGATGTTTCGAATTTGGCAGCCGGGCTCTGCTAGACAGAGATACACAATTTTGCCCCATTACCAAGAAATCCTCTGGGGAAAGCGAATGTCTGTGTGGCAGCGAATGCAGTTCCAAGGGACAGTGAAAACCAGCTACAGCATTCCGTGCTGGCAGCTTTCGTGTGGGAGAAATCGCTGGATGTTTCGAATTTGGCAGCCGGGCTCTGCGAGAGAGAGATACACAGTGTTGCCCCTTTACGAACCAAAGCTTTTGGGGAAAGCGAATGCCTGTGTGGCAGCGAATGCAGTTCCAAGGGACAGTGAAAACCAGCTACAGCATTCCGTGTTGGCAGCTTTCGTGTGGGCGCAATCGCTGACATTTCGTATTTGGCAGCCGGGCTCTGCAAGAGTGAGATACACAGTGTTGCCCCTTTACGAACCAAAGCTTTCGCAGAAAGCGAATATCTGTGTGGCAGCGAATGCAGTTGCAAGAGACAGTGAAAACCAGCTACAGCATTCCGTGCTGGCAGCTTTCGTGTGGGAGAAATCGCTGGACGTTTCAAATTTGGCAGCCGGTCTCTGCGAGAGACACATACACAGTGTTGCCCCATTACCAAGAAAACCTTTGGGGAAAGCGAATGTCTGTGTGGCAGCGAATGCAGTTCCAAGGGACAGTGAAAACCAGCTACAGCATTCCGTGCTGGCAGCTTTCGTGTGGGAGAAATCGCTGGACGTTTCGAATTTGGCAGCCGGGCTCTGCGAGAGACACATACACAGTGTTGCCCCATTACCAAGAAAACCTTTGGGGAAAGCGAATGTCTGTGTGGCAGCGAATGCAGTTCCAAGGGACAGTGAAAACCAGCTACAGCATTCCGTGCTGGCAGCTTTCGTGTGGGAGAAATCGCTGGACCTTTCGAATTTGGCAGCCGGGCTCTGCGAGAGACACATACACAGTTTTGCCCCATTACCATGAAAAACTTTTGGGGAAAGCGAATGTCTGTGTGGCAGCGAATGCAGTTCCAAGGGACAGTGAAAACCAGCTACAGCATTCCGTGCTTGCAGGTTTTGTGTGGGCGCAATCGCTGGACGTTTCGTATTTGGCAGCCAGGCTCTGCGAGAGACACATACACAGTGTTGCCCCATTACCATGAAAACCTTTTGGGGAAAGCGAATGTCTGTGTGGCAGCGAATGCAGTTCCAAGGGACAGTGAAAACCAGCTACAGCATTCCGTGCTGGCAACTTTCGTGTGGGCGCAATTACTGGACGTTTCGAATTTGGCAGCCGAGCTCTGCAAGAGACACATACACAGTGTTGCCCCTTTACGAACCAAAGCTTTTGGGGAAAGCGAATGTCTGTGTGGCAGTGAATGCAGTTCCAAGGGACAGTGAAAACCAGCTACAGCATTCCATGCTGGCAGCTTTCGTGTGGGCGCAATCGCTGGACGTTTCGAATTTGGCAGTCGGGTTCTGTGAGAGAGAGATAGACAGTGTTGCCCCTTTACGAACCAAATCTTTTGGGGAAAGCGAATGTCTGTGTGGCAGCGAATGCAGTTCCAAGGGACAGTGAAAACCAGCTACAACAGTCCGTGCTGGCAGCTTTCGTGTGGGGGAAATCGCTGGACGTTTCGAATTTGGCAGCCGGGCTCTGCGAGAGACACATACACAGTGTTGCCCCATTACCAAGCAAAGCTTTTGGGGAAAGCGAATGTCTGTGTGGCAGCGAATGCAGTTCCAAGGGACAGTGAAAACCAGCTACAGCATTCCTTGTTGGCAGCTTTCGTGTGGGCGCAATCGCTGGACCTTTCGAATTTGGCAGCCGGGCTCTGCGAGAGACACATACACAGTTTTGCCCCATTACCATGAAAAACTTTTGGGGAAAGCGAATGTCTGTGTGGCAGCGAATGCAGTTCCAAGGGACAGTGAAAACCAGCTACAGCATTCCGTGCTTGCAGGTTTTGTGTGGGCGCAATCGCTGGACGTTTCGTATTTGGCAGCCAGGCTCTGCGAGAGACACATACACAGTGTTGCCCCATTACCATGAAAACCTTTTGGGGAAAGCGAATGTCTGTGTGGCAGCGAATGCAGTTCCAAGGGACAGTGAAAACCAGCTACAGCATTCCGTGCTGGCAACTTTCGTGTGGGCGCAATTACTGGACGTTTCGAATTTGGCAGCCGAGCTCTGCGAGAGACACATACACAGTGTTGCCCCTTTACGAACCAAAGCTTTTGGGGAAAGCGTATGTCTGTGTGGCAGCGAATGCAGTTCCAAGGGACAGTGAAAACCAGCTACAGCATTGCGATCTGGCAGCTTTGATGTGGTCGCAATCGCTGGACTTTTCTATTTGGCAATCCGGGCTCTGCGAGAGACACATACACAGTGTTGCCCCTTTACGAACCAAAGCTTTTGGGGAAAGCGAATGTCTGTGTGGCAGCGACTGCAGTTCCAAGGGACAGTGAAAACCAGCTACAGCATTCCGTGCTGGCAGCTTTCGTGCGGGCGCAATCGCTGGACGTTTCGAATTTGGCAGCCGGGCTCTGCGAGAGACACATACACAGTGTTGCGCCTTTACGAACCAAAGCTTTTGGGGAAAGCGAATGTCTGTGTGGCAGCGAATGCAGTTCCAAGGGACAGTGAAAACCAGCTACAGCATTCCGTGCTGGCAGCTTTCGTGTGGGCGCAATCGCTGGACGTTTCGAATTTGGCAGTCGGGTTCTGTGAGAGAGAGATACACAGTGTTGCGCCTTTACGAACCAAAGCTTTTGGGGAAAGCGAACGTCTGTGTGGCAGCGAATGCAGTTCCAAGGGACAGTGAAAACCAGGTACAGCATTCCGTGCTGGCATCTTTCGTGTGGGAGAAATGGCTTGACGTTTCGAATTTGGCAGCCGGGCTCTGCGAGAGACACATACACAGTTTTGCCCTTTTACGAACCAAAGCTTTTGGGGAAAGCGAATGTCTGTGTGGCAGCGAATGCAGTTCCAAGGGACAGTGAAAACCAGCTACAGCATTCCATGCTGGCAGCTTTCGTGTGGGAGAAATCGATGGATGTTTCGAATTTGGCAGCCGGGCTCTGCTAGACAGAGATACACAGTGTTGCACAATTACCAAGCAAAGCTTTTGGGGAAAGCGAATGTCTATGTGGCAGCGAATGCAGTTCCAAGGGACAGTGAAAACCAGCTACAGAATTCCGTGCTGGCAGCTTTCGTGTGGGAGAAATCGCTGGATGTTTCGAATTTACAGCCGGGCTCTGCGAGAGACACATACACAGTGTTGCCCCTTTACGAACCAAAGCTTTTGGGGAAAGCGAATGTCTGTGTGGCAGCGAATGCAGTTCCAAGGGACAGTGAATACGAGCTACAGCATTCCGTGCTGGCAGCTTTCGTGTGGGCGCAATCGCTGAATGTTTCGAATTTGGCAGCCGGGCTCTGCTAGACAGAGATACGCAGTGTTGCCCTTTTACGAACCAAAGCTTTTGGGGAAAGCGAATGCCTGTGTGGCAGCGAATGCAGTTCCAAGGGACAGTGAAAACCAGCTACAGCATTCCGTGCTGGCAGCTTTCGTGTGGGCGCAATCGCTGGACGTTTCGAATTTGGCAGCCGGGCTCTGCAAGAGTGAGATACACAGTGTTGCCCCTTTACGAACCAAAGCTTTTGGGGAAAGCGAATGTCTGTGTGGCAGCGAATGCAGTTCCAAGGGACAGTGAAAACCAGCTACAGCTTTCCGTGCTGGCAGCTTTCGTGTGGGCGCAATCGCTGGACGTTTCGAATTTGGCAGCCGGGGTCTGCGAGAGACACATACACAGTGTTGCCCCTTTACGAACCAAAGCTTTTGGGGAAAGCGAATGCTTGTGTGGCAGTGAATGCAGTTCCAAGGGACAGTGAAAACCAGTTACAGCATTCCGTGCTGGCAGCTTTCGTGTGGGCGCAATCGCTGGACGTTTCGAATTTGGCAGCCGGGCTCTGCGAGAGAGAGATACACAGTCTTGCCCTTTTACGAACCAAAGCTTTTGGGGAAAGCGAATGCCTGTGTGGCAGCGAATGCAGTTCCAAGGGACAGTGAAAACCAGCTACAGCATTCCGTGCTGGCAGCTTTCGTGTGGGAGAAATCGCTGGACGTTTCGAATTTGGCAGCCGGGCTCTGCGAGAGAGAGATACACAGTGTTGCCCGATTACTAGGGAAAGCTTTTGGGGAAAGCGAATGCCTGTGTGGCAGCGAATGCAGTTCCAAGGGACAGTGAAAACCAGCTACAGAATTGCGTGCTGACAGCTTTCGTGTGGGCGCAATCGCTGGAAGTTTCGAATTTGGCAACCGGGCTCTGCGAGAGACACATACATAGTGTTACCCCTTTACGAAACAAAGCTTTTGGGGAAAGCGAATGTCTGTGTGGCAGCGAATGCAGTTCCAAGGGACAGTGAAAACCAGCTACAGCATTCCGTGCTGGCAGCTTTTGTGTGGCGCAATGGCTGGACGTTTAGAAGTTGGCAGCCGGGCTCTGCGATAGACACATACACAGTGTTGCCCCTTTACGAACCAAAGCTTTTGGGGAAAGCGAATGCCTGTGTGGCAGCGAATGCAGTTCCAAGAGACAGTGAAAACCAGCTACAGCATTCCGTGCTGGCAGCTTTCGTGTGGGAGCAATCGCTGGACGTTTCAAATTTGGCAGCCGGTCTCTGCGAGAGACACATACACAGTGTTGCCCCATTACCAAGATAACCTTTGGGGAAAGCGAATGTCTGTGTGGCAGCGAATGCAGTTCCAAGGGACAGTGAAAACCAGCTACAGCATTCCGTGCTGGCAGCTTTCGTGTGGGAGAAATCGCTGGACGTTTCGAATCTGACAGCCGGGCTCTGCTAGACAGAGATACACAGTGTTGCCCCTTTACGAACCAAAGCTTTCGCAGAAAGCGAATATCTGTGTGGCAGCGAATGCAGTTCCAAGAGAAAGTGAAAACCAGGTACAGCATTCCGTGCTGGCAGCTTTCGTGTGGGAGAAATTGCTGGACGTTTCGAATTTGGCAGCGGGGCTCTGCGACAGACACATACACAGTGTTGCCACTTACCAAGAAAAGCTTTTGGGGAAAGCGAATGTCTGTGTGGCAGCGAATGCAGTTCCAAGGGACAGTGAAAACCACCTACAGCATTCCGTGCTGGCAGCTTTCGTGTGGGAGAAATCGCTGGACGTTACGAATTTGGCAGCCGGGCTCTGCGACAGACACATACACAGTATTGCCACTTACCAAGAAAAGCTTTTGGGGAAAGGAATGTCTGTGTGGCAGTGAATGCAGTTCCAAGGGACAGTGAAAACCAGCTACAGCATTCCGTGCTGGCAGCTTTCGTGTGGGAGAAATCGCTGGACGTTTCGAATTTGACAGCCGGGCTCTGCAAGAGACACATACACAGTGTTGCCCCTTTACGAACTAAAGCTTTTGGGGAAAGCGAATGCCTGTGTGGTAGCGAATGCAGTTCCAAGGGACAGTGAAAACCAGCTACAGCATTCTGTGCTGGTAGCTTTCTTGTGTGCGCAATCGCTGGACGTTTCAAATTTGGCAGCCGGGCTCTGCGAGAGACACATACACAGTGTTGCGCCTTTACGAACCAAAGCTTTTGGGGAAAGCGAATGTCTGTGTGGCAGCGAATGCAGTTCCAAGGGACAGTGAAAACCAGCTACAGCATTCCGTACTGGCAGCTTTCGTGTGGGCGCAATCGCTGGACGTTTCGAATTTGGCAGTCGGGTTCTGTGAGAGAGAGATACACAGTGTTGCGCCTTTACGAACCAAAGCTTTTGGGGAAAGCGAACGTCTGTGTGGCAGCGAATGCAGTTCCAAGGGACAGTGAAAACCAGGTACAGCATTCCGTGCTGGCATCTTTCGTGTGGGAGAAATGGCTTGACGTTTCGAATTTGGCAGCCCGGCTTTGCGAGAGACACATACACAGTTTTGCCCTTTTACGAACCAAAGCTTTTGGGGAAAGCGAATGTCTGTGTGGCAGCGAATGCAGTTCCAAGGGACAGTGAAAACCAGCTACAGCATTCCATGCTGGCAGCTTTCGTGTGGGAGAAATCGATGGATGTTTCGAATTTGGCAGCCGGGCTCTGCTAGACAGAGATACACAGTGTTGCACAATTACCAAGCAAAGCTTTTGGGGAAAGCGAATGTCTGTGTGGCAGCGAATGCAGTTCCAAGGGACAGTGAAAACCAGCTACAGAATTCCGTGCTGGCAGCTTTCGTGTGGGAGAAATCGCTGGATGTTTCGAATTTACAGCCGGGCTCTGCGAGAGACACATACACAGTGTTGCCCCATTACCAAGAAAACCTTTGGGGAAAGCGAATGCCTGTGTGGCAGCGAATGCAGTTCCAAGGGACAGTGAAAACCAGCTACAGCATTCCGTGCTGGCAGCTTTCGTGTGGGCGCAATCGCTGAATGTTTCGAATTTGGCAGCCGGGCTCTGCTAGACAGAGATACGCAGTGTTGCCCTTTTACGAACCAAAGCTTTTGGGGAAAGCGAATGCCTGTGTGGCAGCGAATGCAGTTCCAAGGGACAGTGAAAACCAGCTACAGCATTCCGTGCTGGCAGCTTTCGTGTGGGCGCAATCGCTGGACGTTTCGAATTTGGCAGCCGGGCTCTGCAAGAGTGAGATACACAGTGTTGCCCCTTTACGAACCAAAGCTTTTGGGGAAAGCGAATGTCTGTGTGGCAGCGAATGCAGTTCCAAGGGACAGTGAAAACCAGCTACAGCTTTCCGTGCTGGCAGCTTTCGTGTGGGCGCAATCGCTGAACGTTTCGATTTTGGCAGCCGGGGTCTGCGAGAGACACATACACAGTGTTGCCCCTTTACGAACCAAAGCTTTTGGGGAAAGCGAATGCTTGTGTGGCAGTGAATGCAGTTCCAAGGGACAGTGAAAACCAGTTACAGCATTCCGTGCTGGCAGCTTTCGTGTGGGAGAAATCGCTGGACGTTTCGAATTTGGCAGCCGGGCTCTGCGAGAGAGAGATACACAGTGTTGCCCGATTACTAGGGAAAGCTTTTGGGGAAAGCGAATGCCTGTGTGGCAGCGAATGCAGTTCCAAGGGACAGTGAAAACCAGCTACAGAATTGCGTGCTGACAGCTTTCGTGTGGGCGCAATCGCTGGAAGTTTCGAATTTGGCAACCGGGCTCTGCGAGAGACACATACATAGTGTTACCCCTTTACGAAACAAAGCTTTTGGGGAAAGCGAATGTCTGTGTGGCAGCGAATGCAGTTCCAAGGGACAGTGAAAACCAGCTACAGCATTCCGTGCTGGCAGCTTTTGTGTGGCGCAATGGCTGGACGTTTAGAAGTTGGCAGCCGGGCTCTGCGATAGACACATACACAGTGTTGCCCCTTTACGAACCAAAGCTTTTGGGGAAAGCGAATGCCTGTGTGGCAGCGAATGCAGTTCCAAGAGACAGTGAAAACCAGCTACAGCATTCCGTGCTGGCAGCTTTCGTGTGGGAGAAATCGCTGGACGTTTCAAATTTGGCAGCCGGTCTCTGCGAGAGACACATACACAGTGTTGCCCCATTACCAAGATAACCTTTGGGGAAAGCGAATGTCTGTGTGGCAGCGAATGCAGTTCCAAGGGACAGTGAAAACCAGCTACAGCATTCCGTGCTGGCAGCTTTCGTGTGGGAGAAATCGCTGGACGTTTCGAATCTGACAGCCGGGCTCTGCTAGACAGAGATACACAGTGTTGCCCCTTTACGAACCAAAGCTTTCGCAGAAAGCGAATATCTGTGTGGCAGCGAATGCAGTTCCAAGAGAAAGTGAAAACCAGGTACAGCATTCCGTGCTGGCAGCTTTCGTGTGGGAGAAATTGCTGGACGTTTCGAATTTGGCAGCGGGGCTCTGCGACAGACACATACACAGTGTTGCCACTTACCAAGAAAAGCTTTTGGGGAAAGCGAATGTCTGTGTGGCAGCGAATGCAGTTCCAAGGGACAGTGAAAACCAGCTAGAGCATTCTGTGCTGGCAGCTTTCGTGTGGGAGAAATCGCTGGACGTTACGAATTTGGCAGCCGAGCTCTGCGACAGACACATACACAGTATTGCCACTTACCAAGAAAAGCTTTTGGGGAAAGGAATGTCTGTGTGGCAGTGAATGCAGTTCCAAGGGACAGTGAAAACCAGCTACAGCATTCCGTGCTGGCAGCTTTCGTGTGGGAGAAATCGCTGGACGTTTCGAATTTGACAGCCGGGCTCTGCAAGAGACACATACACAGTGTTGCCCCTTTACGAACTAAAGCTTTTGGGGAAAGCGAATGCCTGTGTGGTAGCGAATGCAGTTCCAAGGGACAGTGAAAACCAGCTACAGCATTCTGTGCTGGTAGCTTTCTTGTGTGCGCAATCGCTGGACGTTTCAAATTTGGCAGCCGGGCTCTGCGAGAGACACATACACAGTGTTGCCCCTTTACGAACAAAAGCTTTTGGGGAAAGCGAATGTCTGTGTGGCAGCGAATGCAGTTCCAAGGGACAGTGAAAACCAGCTACAGCATTCCGTGCTGGCAGCTTTCGTGTGGCGCAATCGCTAGACGTTGAGAAATTGGCAGCCGGGCTCTGCGAGAGACACATACACAGTTTTGCCCCTTTACGAACCAAAGCTTTTGGGGCAAGCGAATGTCTGTGTGGCAGCGAATGCAGTTCCAAGGGACAGTGAAAAGCAGCTACAGCCTTCCGTGCTGGCAGCTTTCGTGTGGGAGAAATTGCTGGACGTTTCGAATTTGGCAGCCGGGCTCTGCGAGACACACATACACAGTGTTGCCCCATTACCAAGAAAACCTTTGGGGAAAGCGAATGTCTGTGTGGCAGCGAATGCAGTTCCAAGGGACAGTGAAAACCAGCTACAGCATTCCGTGCTGGCAGCTTTCGTGTGGGAGAAATCGCTGGACGTTTCGAATTTGGCAGCGGGGCTCTGCGACAGACTCATACACAGTGTTGCCACTTACCAAGAAAAGCCTTTGGGGAAAGCGAATGTCTGTGTGGCAGCGAATGCAGTTCCAAGGGACAGTGAAAACCAGCTACAGCATTCCGTGCTGGCAGCTTTCTTGTGGGAGAAATCGCTGGACGTTTCGAATTTGCATCCGGGCTCTGCTAGACAGAGATAGACAGTGTTGCCCCTTTACGAACCAAAGCTTTTGCAGAAAGCGAATGCCTGTGTGGCAGGGAATGCAGTTCCAAGGGACAGTGAAAACCAGCTACAGCATTCCGTGCTGGCAGCTTTCGTGTGGGAGAAATCGCTGGACGTTTCGAATTTGGCAGCGGGGCTCTGCGACAGACACTAACACAGTATTGCCACTTACCAAGAAAAGCTTTTGGGGAAAGCGAATGTCTGTGTGGCAGTGAATGCAGTTCCAAGGGACAGTGAAAACCAGCTACAGCATTCCGTGCTGGCAGCTTTCGTGTGGGAGAAATCGCTGGACGTTTCGAATTTGGCAGCTGGGCTCTGCGAGAGACACATACACAGTCTTGACCCTTTACGAACCAAAGCTTTCGGGGAAAGCGAATGTCTGTGTGGCAGCGAATGCAGTTCCAAGGGACAGTGAAAACCAGCTACAGCATTCCGTGCTGGCAGCTTTCGTGTGGGAGAAATCGCTGGACGTTTCGAATTTGGCAGCGGGGCTCTGCGACAGACACATACACAGTGTTGCCACTTACCAAGAAAAGCTTTTGGGGAAAGCGAATGTCTGTGTGGCAGCGAATGCAGTTCCAAGGGACAGTGAAAACCAGCTACAGCATTCCGTGCTGGCAGCTTTCTTGTGGGAGAAATCGCTGGACGTTTCGAATTTCACAGCCGGGCTCTGCAACAGTGAGATACACAGTGTTGCCCCTTTACGAACCAAAGCTTTTGGGGAAAGCGAATGTCTGTGTGGCAGCGAATGCAGTTCCAAGGGACAGTGAAAACCAGCTACAGCATTCCGTGGTGGTATCTTTCGTGTGGGAGAAATCGCTGGACGTTTCGAATTTGGCAGCCGGGCTCTGCGAGAGACACATACACAGTGTTGCCCCATTACCAAGAAAACCTTTGGGGAAAGCGAATGTCTGTGTGGCAGCGAATGCAGTTCCAAGGGACAGTGAAAACCAGCTACAGCATTCCGTGCTGGCAGCTTTCGTGTGGGAGATATCGCTGGACGTTTCGAATTTGACAGCCGGGCTCTGCTAGACAGAGATACACAGTGTTGCCCCTTTACGAACCAAAGCTTTTGCAGAAAGCGAATGTCTGTGTGGCAGCGAATGCAGTTCCAAGGGACAGTGAAAACCAGCTACAGCATTCCGTGCTGGCAGCCTTCGTGCGGCGAAATCGCTAGACGTTGAGAAATTGGCAGCCGGGCTCTGCGAGAGACACATACACAGTTTTGCCCCTTTACGAACCAAAGCTTTTGGGGCAAGCGAATGTCTGTGTGGCAGCGAATGCAGTTGCAAGGGACAGTGAAAACCAGCTACAGCATTCCGTTCTGGCAGCTTTCGTGTTGGAGAAATCGCTGCACGTTTCGAATTTTGCAGCCGGGCTCTGCGACAGACACATACACAGTGTTGCCCCTTTACGAACCAAAGCTTTTGCAGAAAGCGAATGTCTGTGTGGCAGCGAATGCAGTTCCAAGGGACAGTGAAAACCAGCTACAGCATTCCGTGCTGGCAGCTTTCTTGTGGGAGAAATCGCTGGACGTTTCGAATTTGCAGCCGGGCTCTGCTAGACAGAGATACACAGTGTTGCCCCTTTACGAACCAAGGCCTTTGCAGAAAGCAAATGTCTGTGTGGCAGCGAATGCAGTTCCAAAGGACAGTGAAAACCAGCTAGAGCATTCCGTGCTGGCAGCTTTCGTGTGGGAGAAATCGCTGGACGTTTCGAATTTGGCAGATGGGCTCTGCGAGAGACACATACACAGTGTTGCCCCTTTACGAACCAAAGCTTTTGGGGAAAGCGAATGTCTGTGTGGCAGCGAATGCAGTTCCAAGGGACAGTGAAAACCAGCTTCAGCATTCCGTGCTGGCAGCTTTCGTGTGGGAGAAATCGCTGGACGTTTCGAATTTGGCAGCCGGGCTCTGCGAGAGAGAGATACACATTATTGCCACTTACCAAGAAAAGCTTTTGGGGAAAGCGAATGTCTGTGTGGCAGTGAATGCAGTTCCAAGGGACAGTGAAAACCAGCTACAGCATTCCTTGCTGGCAGCTTTCGTGTGGGAGAAATCGCTGGACGTTTCGAATTTGGCAGCCGGGCTCTGCTAGACAGAGATACACAGTGTTGCCCCTTTACGAACCAAAGCTTTAGGGGAAAGCGAATGTCTGTGTGGCAGCGAATGTAGTTCCAAGGGACAGTGAAAACCAGGTAAGCATTCCGTGCTGGCAGCTTTCGTGTGGGAGAAATCACTGGACGTTTCGAATTTGGCAGCGGGGCTCTGCGAGAGACACATACACAGTGTTGCCCCATTACCAAGAAAACCTTTGGGGAAAGCGAATGTCTGTGTGGCAGCGAATGCAGTTCCAAGGGACAGTGAAAACCAGCTACAGCATTCCGTGCTGGCAGCTTTCTTGTGGGAGAAATCGCTGGACGTTTCGAATTTCACAGCCAGGCTCTGCTAGACAGAGATACACAGTGTTGCCCCTTTACGAACCAAAGCTTTTGCAGAAAACGAATGTCTGTGTGGCAGCGAATGCAGTTCCAAGGGACAGTGAAAACCAGCTACAGCATTCCGTGCTGGCAGCTTTCGTGTGGGAGAAATCGCTGTACGTTTCGAATTTGGCAGCGGGGCTCTGCGACAGACACATACACAGTGTTGCCACTTACCAAAAAAAGCCTTTGGGGAAAGCGAATGTCTGTGTGGCAGCGAATGCAGTTCCAAGGGACAGTGAAAACCAGCTACAGCATTCCGTGCTGGCAGCTTTCTTGTGGGAGAAATCGCTGGACATTTCGAATTTGCAGACGGGCTCTGCTAGACAGAGATACACAGTGTTGCCCCTTTACGAACCAAAGCCTTTGCAGAAAGCAAATGTCTGTGTGGCAGCGAATGCAGTTCCAAGGGACAGTGAAAACCAGCTAGAGCATTCCGTGCTGGCAGCTTTCGTGTGGGAGAAATCGCTGGACGTTTGGAATTTGGCAGCTGGGCTCTGCGAGAGACACATACACAGTGTTGCCCCATTACCAAGCAAAGCTTTCGGGGAAAGCGAATGTCTGTGTGGCAGCGAATGCAGTTCCAAGGGACAGTGAAAACCAGCTACAGCATTCCGTGCTGGCAGCTTTCGTGTGGGAGAAATGGCTGGACGTTTCGAATTTGCAGCCGGGCTCTGCTAGACAGAGATACACAGTGTTGCCCCTTTACGAACCAAAGCTTTTGGGGAAAGCGAATGTCTGTGTGGCAGTGAATGCAGTTCCAAGGGACAGCGAAAACCAGCTACAGCATTCCGTGCTGGCATCTTTCGTGTGGGAGAAATCGCTGGACGTTTCGAATTTCACAGCCGGGATCTACAACAGTGAGATATACAGTGTTGCGCCTTTACGAACCAAAGCTTTTGGGGAAAGCGAATGTCTGTGTGGCAGCGAATGCAGTTCCAAGGGACAGTAAAAACCAGCTACAGCATTGCGTGGTGGTAGCTTTCGTGTGGGAGAAATCGCTGGACGTTTCGAATTTGGCAGCCGGGCTCTGCGAGAGACACATACACAGTGTTGCCCCATTACCAAGAAAACCTTTGGGGAAAGCGAATGTCTGTGTGGCAGCGAATGCAGTTCCAAGGGACAGTGAAAACCAGCTACAGCATTCCGTGCTGGCAGCTTTCGTGTGGGAGATATCGCTGGACGTTTCGAATTTGACAGCCGGGCTCTGCTAGACAGAGATACACAGTGTTGCCCCTTTACGAACCAAAGCTTTTGCAGAAAGCGAATGTCTGTGTGGCAGCGAATGCAGTTCCAAGGGACAGTGAAAACCAGCTACAGCATTCCGTGCTGGCAGCTTTCGTGTGGGCGCAATCGCTGGACTTTTCAAATTTGACAGCCGGGCTCTGCGAGAGACACATACACAGTGTTGCCCCTTTACGAACCAAAGCTTGCGGGGAAAGCGAATGTCTGTGTGGCAGCGAATGCAGTTCCAAGGGACAGTGAAAACCAGCTACAGCATTCCATGCTGGCAGCTTTCGTGTGGCGAAATTGCTAGACGTTGAGAAATTGGCAGCCGGGCGCTGCGAGAGAGAGATACACATTATTGCCACTTACCAAGAAAAGCTTTTGGGGAAAGCGAATGTCTGTGTGGCAGCGAATGCAGTTCCAAGGGACAGTGAAAACCAGCTACAGCATTCCGTGCTGTCAGCTTTCGTGTGGGAGAAATCGCTGGACGTTTCGAATTTGGCAGCCGGGCTCTGCGAGAGACACATACACAGTGTTGCCCCATTACCAAGAAAACCTTTGGGGAAAGCGAATGTCTGTCTGGCAGCGAATGCAGTTCCAAGGGACAGTGAAAACCAGCTACAGCATTCCGTGCTGGCAGCTTTCGTGTGGGAGAAATCGCTGGACGTTTCGAATTTGGCAGCGGGGCTCTGCGACAGACACATACACAGTGTTGCCACTTACCAAGAAAAGCTTTTGGGGAAAGCGAATGTCTGTGTGGCAGCGAATGCAGTTCCAAGGGACAGTGAAAACCAGCTACAGCATTCCGTGCTGGCAGCTTTCGTGTGGGAGAAATCGCTGGACGTTTCGAATTTGCAGCCGGGCTCTGCTAGACAGAGATACACAGTGTTGCCCCTTTACGAACCAAAGCTTTTGCAGAAAGCGAATGTCTGTGTGGCAGGGAATGCAGTTCCAAGGGACAGTGAAAACCAGGTACAGCATTCCGTGCTGGCAGCTTTCGTGTGGGAGAAATCGCTGGACGTTTCGAATTTGGCAGCGGGGCTCTGCGACAGACACATACACAGTATTGCCACTTACCAAGAAAAGCTTTTGGGGAAAGCGAATGTCTGTGTGGCAGTGAATGCAGTTCCAAGGGACAGTGAAAACCAGCTACAGCATTCCGTGCTGGCAGCTTTCGTGTGGGAGAAATCGCTGGACGTTTCGAATTTGGCAGCCGGGCTCTGCGAGAGACACATACACAGTGTTGCCCCTTTACGAACCAAAGCTTTCGGGGAAAGCGAATGTCTGTGTGGCAGCGAATGCAGTTCCAAGGGACAGTGAAAACCAGCTACAGCATTCCGTGCTGGCAGCTTTCGTGTGGGAGAAATCGCTGGACGTTTCGAATTTGGCAGCCGTGCTCTGCAAGAGACACATACACAGTGTTGCCCCTTTACGAACCAAAGCTTTTGGGGAAAGCGAATGCCTGTGTGGCAGCGAATGCAGTTCCAAGGGACAGTGAATACCAGCTACAGCATTCCGTGCTGGCAGCTTTCGTGTGGGAGAAATCGCTGGAAGTTTCGAATTTGGCAGCCGGGCTCTGCTAGACAGAGATACACAGTGTTGCCCCTTTACGAACCAAAGCTTTTGGGGAAAGCGAATGTCTGTGTGGCACCGAATGCAGTTCCAAGGGACAGTGAAAACCAGCTACAGCATTCCGTGCTGGCAGCTTTCGTGTGGGAGAAATCGCTGGACGTTTCGAATTTGGCAGCGGGGCTCTGCGACAGACACATACACAATGTTGCCACTTACCAAGAAAAGCTTTTGGGGAAAGCGAATGTCTGTGTGGCAGCGAATGCAGTTCCAAGGGACAGTGAAAACCAGCTACAGCATTCCGTGCTGGCAGCTTTCTTGTGGGAGAAATCGCTGGACGTTTCGAATTTGCAGCCGGGCTCTGCTAGACAGAGATACACAGTGTTGCCCCTTTACGAACCAAAGCTTTTGCAGAAAGCGAATGTCTGTGTGGCAGGGAATGCAGTTCCAAGGGACAGTGAAAACCAGCTACAGCATTCCGTGCTGGCAGCTTTCGTGTGGGAGAAATCGCTGGACGTTTCGAATTTGGCAGCGGGGCTCTGCGACAGACACATACACAGTATTGCCACTTACCAAGAAAAGCTTTTGGGGAAAGCGAATGTCTGTGTGGCAGTGAATGCAGTTCCAAGGGACAGTGAAAACCAGCTACAGCATTCCGTGCTGGCAGCTTTCGTGTGGGAGAAATCGCTGGACGTTTCGAATTTGGCAGCTGGGCTCTGCGAGAGACACATACACAGTGTTGCCCCTTTACGAACCAAAGCTTTCGGGGAAAGCGAATGTCTGTGTGGCAGCGAATGCAGTTCCAAGGGACAGTGAAAGCCAGCTACAGCATTCCGTGCTGGCAGCTTTCGTGTGGGAGAAATCGCTGGACGTTTCGAATTTGCAGCCGGGGTCTGCTAGACAGAGATACAGAGTGTTGCCCCTTTACGAACCAAAGCTTTTGCAGAAAGCGAATGTCTGTGTGGCAGCGAATGCAGTTCCAAGGGACAGTGAAAACCAGCTACAGCATTCCGTGCTGGCAGCTTTCGTGTGGGAGAAATCGCTGGACGTTTCGAATTTGGCAGCCGGGCTCTGCGAGAGAGAGATACACATTATTGCCACTTACCAAGAAAAGCTTTTGGGGCAAGCGAATGTCTGTGTGGCAGTGAATGCAGTTCCAAGGGACAGTGAAAACCAGCTACAGCATTCCGTGCTGGCAGCTTTCGTGTGGGAGAAATCGCTGGACGTTTCGAATTAGACAGCCGGGCTCTGCAAGAGACACATACACAGTGTTGCCCCTTTACGAATCAAAGCTTTTGGGGAAAGCGAATGTCTGTGTGGCAGCGAATGCAGTTCCAAGGGACAGTGAAAACCAGCTACAGCTTTCTGTGCTGGTAGCTTTCGTGTGGGCGCAATCGCTGGACGTTTCAAATTTGGCAGCCGGGCTCTGCGAGAGACACATACACAGTGTTGCCCCTTTACGAACTAAAGCTTTTGGGGCAAGCGAATGTCTGTGTGGCAGCGAATGCAGTTCCAAGGGACAGTGAAAACCAGCTACAGCATTCCGTGCTGGCAGCTTTCGTGTGGGAGAAATTGCTGGACGTTTCGAATTTGGCAGCGGGGCTCTGCGAGAGACACATACACAGTGTTGTCCCATTACCAAGAAAACCTTTGGGGAAAGCGAATGTCTGTGTGGCAGCGAATGCAGTTCCAAGGGACAGTGAAAACCAGCTACAGCATTCCGTGCTGGCAGCTTTCGTGTGGGAGAAATCGCTGGACGTTTCGAATTTGGCAGCGGGGCTCTGCGACAGACACATACACAGTGTTGCCACTTACCAAGAAAAGCTTTTGGGGAAAGCGAATGTCTGTGTGGCAGCGAATGCAGTTCCAAGGGACAGTGAAAACCAGCTACAGCATTCCGTGCTGGCAGCTTTCTTGTGGGAGAAATCGCTGGACGTTTCGAATTTGCAGCCGGGCTCTGCTAGACAGAGATACACAGCGTTGCCCCTTTACGAACCAAAGCCTTCGCAGAAAGCAAATGTCTGTGTGGCAGCGAATGCAGTTCCAAGGGACAGTGAAAACCAGCTAGAGCATTCCGTGCTGGCAGCTTTTGTGTGGGAGAAATCGCTGGACGTTTCGAATTTGGCAGCTGGGCTCTGCAAGAGACACATACACAGTGTTGCCCCTTTACGAACCAAAGCTTTCGGGGAAAGCGAATGTCTGTGTGGCAGCGAATGCAGTTCCAAGGGACAGTGAAAACCAGCTACAGCATTCCGTGCTGGCAGCTTTCATGTGGGAGAAATCGCTGGACGTTTCGAATTTGGCAGCCAGGCTCTGCTAGACAGAGATACACAGTGTTGCCCCTTTACGAACCAAAGCTTTTGCAGAAAGCGAATGTCTGTGTGGCAGCGAATGCAGTTCCAAGGGACAGTAAAACCAGCTACAGCATTCCGTGCTGGCAGCTTTCGTGTGGGAGAAATCGCTGGACGTTTCGAATTTGGCAGCGGGGCTCTGCGACACACACATACACAGTGTTGCCACTTACCAAGAAAAGCTTTTGGGGAAAGCGAATGTCTGTGTGGCACCGAATGCAGTTCCAAGGGACAGTGAAATCCAGCTACAGCATTCCGTGCTGGCAGCTTTCTTGTGGGAGAAATCGCTGGACGTTTCGAATTTGCAGCCGGGCTCTGCTAGACAGAGATACACAGTGTTGCCCCTTTACGAACCAAAGCCTTTGCAGAAAGCAAATGTCTGTGTGGCAGCGAATGCAGTTCCAAGGGACAGTGAAAACCAGCTAGAGCATTCCGTGCTGGCAGCTTTCGTGTGGGAGAAATCGCTGGACGTTTCGAATTTGGCAGCTGGGCTCTGCAAGAGACACATACACAGTGTTGCCCCTTTAGGAACCAAAGCTTTTGGGGCAAGCGAATGTCTGTGTGGCAGCGAATGCAGTTCCAAGGGACAGTGAAAAGCAGCTACAGCATTCCGTGCTGGCAGGTTTCGTGTGGGAGAAATCGCTGGACGTTACGAATTTGGCAGCCGGGCTCTGCGACAGACACATGCACAGTATTGCCACTTACCAAGAAAAGCTTTTGGGGAAAGCGAATGTCTGTGTGGCAGTGAATGCAGTTCCAAGGGACAGTGAAAACCAGGTACAGCATTCCGTGCTGGCAGCTTTCGTGTGGGAGAAATCGCTGGACGTTTCGAATTTGGCAGCCGGGCTCTGCAAGAGACACATACACAGTGTTGCCCCTTTACGAACCAAAGCTTTTGGGGAAAGCGAATGCCTATGTGGCAGCGAATGCAGTTCCAAGGGACAGTGAAAACCTGCTAAAGCATTCCGTGCTGGCAGCTTTCGTGTGGGAGAAATCGCTGGACGTTTCGAATTTGGCAGCCGGGCTCTGCGAGAGACACATACACAGTGTTGCTCCTTTAGGAACCAAAGCTTTTGGGGAAAGCGAATGTCTGTGTGGCAGCGAATGCAGTTCCAAGGGACAGTGAAAACCAGCTACAGCATTCCGTGCTGGCAGCTTTCGTGTGGCGCAATTGCTAGACGTTGAGAAATTGGCAGCCGGGCTCTGCGAGAGACACATACACAGTTTTACCCCTTTACGAACCAAAGCTTTTGCAGAAAGCGAATGTCTGTGTGGCAGCGAATGCAGTTCCAAGGGACAGTGAAAAGCAGCTACAGCATTCCGTGCTGGCAGCTTTCGTGTGGGAGAAATTGCTGCACGTTTCGAATTTGGCAGCCGGGCTCTGCGAGAGACACATACACAGTGTTGGCCCATTACCAAGAAAACCTTTGGGGAAAGCGAATGTCTGTGTGGCAGCGAATGCAGTTCCAAGGGACAGTGAAAACCAGCTACAGCATTCCGTGCTGGCAGCTTTCATGTGGGAGAAATCGCTGGACGTTTTGAATTTGGCAGCCAGGCTCTGCTAGACAGAGATACACAGTGTTGCCCCTTTACGAACCAAAGCTTTTGCAGAAAGCGAATGTCTGTGTGGCAGCGAATGCAGTTCCAAGGGACAGTAAAACCAGCTACAGCATTCCGTGCTGGCACCTTTCGTGTGGGAGAAATCGCTGGACGTTTCGAATTTGGCAGCGGGGCTCTGCGACACACACATACACAGTGTTGCCACTTACCAAGAAAAGCTTTTGGGGCAAGCGAATGTCTGTGTGGCAGCGAATGCAGTTCCAAGGGACAGTGAAAAGCAGCTACAGCATTCCGTGCTGGCAGCTTTCGTGTGGGAGAAATTGCTGGACGTTTCGAATTTGGCAGCCGGGCTCTGCGAGAGACACATACACAGTGTTGGCCCATTACCAAGAAAACCTTTGGGGAAATCGAATGTCTGTGTGGCAGCGAATGCAGTTCCAAGGGACAGTGAAAACCAGCTACAGCATTCCGTGCTGGCAGCTTTCGTGTGGGAGAAATCGCTGGACGTTTGGAATTTGGCAGCCGGGCTCTGCGAGAGAGAGATACACATTATTGCCACTTACCAAGAAAAGCTTTTGGGGAAAGCGAATGTCTGTGTGGCAGTGAATGCAGTTCCAAGGGACAGTGAAAACCAGCTACAGCATTCCGTGCTGGCAGCTTTCGTGTGGGAGAAATCGCTGGACATTTCGAATTTGGCAGCCGGGCTCTGCGAGAGACAGATACACAGTGTTGCCCCATTACCAAGAAAACCTTTGGGGAAAGCGAATGTCTGTGTGGCAGCGAATGCAGTTCCAAGGGACAGTGAAAACCAGCTACAGCATTCCGTGCTGGCAGCTTTCGTGTGGGAGAAATCGCTGGACGTTTCGAATTTGGCAGCCGGGCTCTGCTAGACAGAGATACACAGTGTTGCCCCTTTACGAACCAAAGCTTTTGGGGAAAGCGAATGTCTGTGTGGCAGCGAATGCAGTTCCAAGGGACAGTGAAAAGCAGCTACAGCATTCCGTGCTGGCAGATTTCGTGTGGGAGAAATTGCTGGACGTTTCGAATTTGGCAGCCGGGCTCTGCGACAGACACATGCACAGTATTGCCACTTACCAAGAAAAGCTTTTGGGGAAAGCGAATGTCTGTGTGGCAGTGAATGCAGTTCCAAGGGATAGTGAAAACCAGCTACAGCATTCCGTGCTGGCAGCTTTCGTGTGGGAGAAATCGCTGGACGTTTCGAATTTGGCAGCCGTGCTCTGCAAGAGACACATACACAGTGTTGCCCCTTTACGAACCAAAGCTTTTGGGGAAAGCGAATGCCTGTGTGGCAGCGAATGCAGTTCCAAGGGACAGTGAATACCAGCTACAGCATTCCGTGCTGGCAGCTTTCGTGTGGGAGAAATCGCTGGAAGTTTCGAATTTGGCAGCCGGGCTCTGCTAGACAGAGATACACAGTGTTGCCCCTTTACGAACCAAAGCTTTTGGGGAAAGCGAATGTCTGTGTGGCAGCGAATGCAGTTCCAAGGGACAGTGAAAACCAGCTACAGCATTCCGTGCTGGCAGCTTTCGTGTGGGAGAAATCGCTGGACGTTTCGAATTTGGCAGCGGGGCTCTGCGACAGACACATACACAATGTTGCCACTTACCAAGAAAAGCTTTTGGGGAAAGCGAATGTCTGTGTGGCAGCGAATGCAGTTCCAAGGGACAGTGAAAACCAGCTACAGCATTCCGTGCTGGCAGCTTTCTTGTGGGAGAAATCGCTGGACGTTTCGAATTTGCAGCCGGGCTCTGCTAGACAGAGATACACAGTGTTGCCCCTTTACGAACCAAAGCTTTTGCAGAAAGCGAATGTCTGTGTGGCAGGGAATGCAGTTCCAAGGGACAGTGAAAACCAGCTACAGCATTCCGTGCTGGCAGCTTTCGTGTGGGAGAAATCGCTGGACGTTTCGAATTTGGCAGCGGGGCTCTGCGACAGACACATACACAGTATTGCCACTTACCAAGAAAAGCTTTTGGGGAAAGCGAATGTCTGTGTGGCAGTGAATGCAGTTCCAAGGGACAGTGAAAACCAGCTACAGCATTCCGTGCTGGCAGCTTTCGTGTGGGAGAAATCGCTGGACGTTTCGAATTTGGCAGCTGGGCTCTGCGAGAGACACATACACAGTGTTGCCCCTTTACGAACCAAAGCTTTCGGGGAAAGCGAATGTCTGTGTGGCAGCGAATGCAGTTCCAAGGGACAGTGAAAGCCAGCTACAGCATTCCGTGCTGGCAGCTTTCGTGTGGGAGAAATCGCTGGACGTTTCGAATTTGCAGCCGGGGTCTGCTAGACAGAGATACAGAGTGTTGCCCCTTTACGAACCAAAGCTTTTGCAGAAAGCGAATGTCTGTGTGGCAGCGAATGCAGTTCCAAGGGACAGTGAAAACCAGCTACAGCATTCCGTGCTGGCAGCTTTCGTGTGGGAGAAATCGCTGGACGTTTCGAATTTGGCAGCCGGGCTCTGCGAGAGAGAGATACACATTATTGCCACTTACCAAGAAAAGCTTTTGGGGCAAGCGAATGTCTGTGTGGCAGTGAATGCAGTTCCAAGGGACAGTGAAAACCAGCTACAGCATTCCGTGCTGGCAGCTTTCGTGTGGGAGAAATCGCTGGACGTTTCGAATTAGACAGCCGGGCTCTGCAAGAGACACATACACAGTGTTGCCCCTTTACGAATCAAAGCTTTTGGGGAAAGCGAATGTCTGTGTGGCAGCGAATGCAGTTCCAAGGGACAGTGAAAACCAGCTACAGCTTTCTGTGCTGGTAGCTTTCGTGTGGGAGAAATCGCTGGACGTTTCAAATTTGGCAGCCGGGCTCTGCGAGAGACACATACACAGTGTTGCCCCTTTACGAACTAAAGCTTTTGGGGCAAGCGAATGTCTGTGTGGCAGCGAATGCAGTTCCAAGGGACAGTGAAAACCAGCTACAGCATTCCGTGCTGGCAGCTTTCGTGTGGGAGAAATTGCTGGACGTTTCGAATTTGGCAGCGGGGCTCTGCGAGAGACACATACACAGTGTTGTCCCATTACCAAGAAAACCTTTGGGGAAAGCGAATGTCTGTGTGGCAGCGAATGCAGTTCCAAGGGACAGTGAAAACCAGCTACAGCATTCCGTGCTGGCAGCTTTCGTGTGGGAGAAATCGCTGGACGTTTCGAATTTGGCAGCGGGGCTCTGCGACAGACACATACACAGTGTTGCCACTTACCAAGAAAAGCTTTTGGGGAAAGCGAATGTCTGTGTGGCAGCGAATGCAGTTCCAAGGGACAGTGAAAACCAGCTACAACATTCCGTGCTGGCAGCTTTCTTGTGGGAGAAATCGCTGGACGTTTCGAATTTGCAGCCGGGCTCTGCTAGACAGAGATACACAGCGTTGCCCCTTTACGAACCAAAGCCTTCGCAGAAAGCAAATGTCTGTGTGGCAGCGAATGCAGTTCCAAGGGACAGTGAAAACCAGCTAGAGCATTCCGTGCTGGCAGCTTTTGTGTGGGAGAAATCGCTGGACGTTTGGAATTTGGCAGCTGGGCTCTGCAAGAGACACATACACAGTGTTGCCCCTTTACGAACCAAAGCTTTCGGGGAAAGCGAATGTCTGTGTGGCAGCGAATGCAGTTCCAAGGGACAGTGAAAACCAGCTACAGCATTCCGTGCTGGCAGCTTTCATGTGGGAGAAATCGCTGGACGTTTTGAATTTGGCAGCCAGGCTCTGCTAGACAGAGATACACAGTGTTGCCCCTTTACGAACCAAAGCTTTTGCAGAAAGCGAATGTCTGTGTGGCAGCGAATGCAGTTCCAAGGGACAGTAAAACCAGCTACAGCATTCCGTGCTGGCACCTTTCGTGTGGGAGAAATCGCTGGACGTTTCGAATTTGGCAGCGGGGCTCTGCGACACACACATACACAGTGTTGCCACTTACCAAGAAAAGCTTTTGGGGCAAGCGAATGTCTGTGTGGCAGCGAATGCAGTTCCAAGGGACAGTGAAAAGCAGCTACAGCATTCCGTGCTGGCAGCTTTCGTGTGGGAGAAATTGCTGGACGTTTCGAATTTGGCAGCCGGGCTCTGCGAGAGACACATACACAGTGTTGGCCCATTACCAAGAAAACCTTTGGGGAAAGCGAATGTCTGTGTGGCAGCGAATGCAGTTCCAAGGGACAGTGAAAACCAGCTACAGCATTCCGTGCTGGCAGCTTTCGTGTGGGAGAAATCGCTGGACGTTTGGAATTTGGCAGCCGGGCTCTGCGAGAGAGAGATACACATTATTGCCACTTACCAAGAAAAGCTTTTGGGGAAAGCGAATGTCTGTGTGGCAGTGAATGCAGTTCCAAGGGACAGTGAAAACCAGCTACAGCATTCCGTGCTGGCAGCTTTCGTGTGGGAGAAATCGCTGGACATTTCGAATTTGGCAGCCGGGCTCTGCGAGAGACAGATACACAGTGTTGCCCCATTACCAAGAAAACCTTTGGGGAAAGCGAATGTCTGTGTGGCAGCGAATGCAGTTCCAAGGGACAGTGAAAACCAGCTACAGCATTCCGTGCTGGCAGCTTTCGATGGGAGAAATCGCTGGACGTTTCGAATTTGGCAGCCGGGCTCTGCTAGACAGAGATACACAGTGTTGCCCCTTTACGAACCAAAGCTTTTGGGGAAAGCGAATGTCTGTGTGGCAGCGAATGCAGTTCCAAGGGACAGTGAAAAGCAGCTACAGCATTCCGTGCTGGCAGATTTCGTGTGGGAGAAATTGCTGGACGTTTCGAATTTGGCAGCCGGGCTCTGCGACAGACACATGCACAGTATTGCCACTTACCAAGAAAAGCTTTTGGGGAAAGCGAATGTCTGTGTGGCAGTGAATGCAGTTCCAAGGGACAGTGAAAACCAGCTACAGCATTCCGTGCTGGCAGCTTTCGTGTGGGAGAAATCGCTGGACGTTTCGAATTTGGCAGCCGTGCTCTGCAAGAGACACATACACAGTGTTGCCCCTTTACGAACCAAAGCTTTTGGGGAAAGCGAATGCCTGTGTGGCAGCGAATGCAGTTCCAAGGGACAGTGAAAACCAGCTACAGCATTCCGTGCTGGCAGCTTTCGTGTGGGAGAAATCGCTGGAAGTTTCGAATTTGGCAGCCGGGCTCTGCTAGACAGAGGTACACAGTGTTGCCCCTTTACGAACCAAAGCTTTTGGGGAAAGCGAATGTCTGTGTGGCAGCGAATGCAGTTCCAAGGGACAGTGAAAACCAGCTACAGCATTCCGTGCTGGCAGCTTTCGTGTGGGAGAAATCGCTGGACGTTTCGAATTTGGCAGCGGGGCTCTGCGACAGACACATACACAATGTTGCCACTTACCAAGAAAAGCTTTTGGGGAAAGCGAATGTCTGTGTGGCAGCGAATGCAGTTCCAAGGGACAGTGAAAACCAGCTACAGCATTCCGTGCTGGCAGCTTTCTTGTGGGAGAAATCGCTGGACGTTTCGAATTTGCAGCCGGGCTCTGCTAGACAGAGATACACAGTGTTGCCCCTTTACGAACCAAAGCTTTTGCAGAAAGCGAATGTCTGTGTGGCAGGGAATGCACTTCCAAGGGACAGTGAAAACCAGCTACAGCATTCCGTGCTGGCAGCTTTCGTGTGGGAGAAATTGCTGGACGTTTCGAATTTGGCAGCGGGGCTCTGCGACAGACACATACACAGTATTGCCACTTACCAAGAAAAGCTTTTGGGGAAAGCGAATGTCTGTGTGGCAGTGAATGCAGTTCCAAGGGACAGTGAAAACCAGCTACAGCATTCCGTGCTGGCAGCTTTCGTGTGGGAGAAATCGCTGGACGTTTCGAATTTGGCAGCTGGGCTCTGCGAGAGACACATACACAGTGTTGCCCCTTTACGAACCAAAGCTTTCGGGGAAAGCGAATGTCTGTGTGGCAGCGAATGCAGTTCCAAGGCACAGTGAAAGCCAGCTACAGCATTCCGTGCTGGCAGCTTTCGTGTGGGAGAAATCGCTGGACGTTTCGAATTTGCAGCCGGGGTCTGCTAGACAGAGATACAGAGTGTTGCCCCTTTACGAACCAAAGCTTTTGCAGAAAGCGAATGTCTGTGTGGCAGCGAATGCAGTTCCAAGGGACAGTGAAAACCAGCTATAGCATTCCGTGCTGGCAGCTTTCGTGTGGGAGAAATCGCTGGACTTTTCGAATTTGGCAGCCGGGATCTGCGAGAGAGAGATACACATTATTGCCACTTACCAAGAAAAGCTTTTGGGGAAAGCGAATGTCTGTGTGGCAGTGAATGCAGTTCCAAGGGACAGTGAAAACCAGCTACAGCATTCCGTGCTGGCAGCTTTCGTGTGGGAGAAATCGCTGGACGTTTCGAATTAGACAGCCGGGCTCTGCAAGAGACACATACACAGTGTTGCCCCTTTACGAATCAAAGCTTTTGGGGAAAGCGAATGTCTGTGTGGCAGCGAATGCAGTTCCAAGGGACAGTGAAAACCAGCTACAGCTTTCTGTGCTGGTAGCTTTCGTGTGGGCCCAATCGCTGGACGTTTCAAATTTGGCAGCCGGGCTCTGCGAGAGACACATACACAGTGTTGCCCCTTTACGAACTAAAGCTTTTGGGGCAAGCGAATGTCTGTGTGGCAGCGAATGCAGTTCCAAGGGACAGTGAAAACCAGCTACAGCATTCCGTGCTGGCAGCTTTCGTGTGGGAGAAATTGCTGGACGTTTCGAATTTGGCAGCGGGGCTCTGCGAGAGACACATACACAGTGTTGCCCCATTACCAAGAAAACCTTTGGGGAAAGCGAATGTCTGTGTGGCAGCGAATGCAGTTCCAAGGGACAGTGAAAACCAGCTACAGCATTCCGTGCTGGCAGCTTTCGTGTGGGAGAAATCGCTGGACGTTTCGAATTTGGCAGCGGGGCTCTGCGACAGACACATACACAGTGTTGCCACTTACCAAGAAAAGCTTTTGGGGAAAGCGAATGTCTGTGTGGCAGCGAATGCAGTTCCAAGGGACAGTGAAAACCAGCTACAGCATTCCGTGCTGGCAGCTTTCTTGTGGGAGAAATCGCTGGACGTTTCGAATTTGCAGCCGGGCTCTGCTAGACAGAGATACACAGCGTTGCCCCTTTACGAACCAAAGCCTTCGCAGAAAGCGAATGTCTGTGTGGCAGCGAATGCAGTTCCAAGGGACAGTGAAAACCAGCTAGAGCATTCCGTGCTGGCAGCTTTTGTGTGGGAGAAATCGCTGGACATTTCGAATTTGGCAGCCGGGCTCTGCGAGAGAGAGATACACATTATTGCCACTTACCAAGAAAAGCTTTTGGGGAAAGCGAATGTCTGTGTGGCAGTGAATGCAGTTCCAAGGGACAGTGAAAACCAGTTACAGCATTCCGTGCTGGCAGCTTTCGTGTGGGAGAAATCGCTGGACATTTCGAATTTGGCAGCCGGGCTCTGCGAGAGACAGATACACAGTGTTGCCCCATTACCAAGAAAACCTTTGGGGAAAGCGAATGTCTGTGTGGCAGCGAATGCAGTTCCAAGGGACAGTGAAAACCAGCTACAGCATTCCGTGCTGGCAGCTTTCGATGGGAGAAATCGCTGGACGTTTCGAATTTGGCAGCCGGGCTCTGCTAGACAGAGATACACAGTCTTGCCCCTTTACGAACCAAAGCTTTTGGGGAAAGCGAATGTCTGTGTGGCAGCGAATGGAGTTCCAAGGGACAGTGAAAACCAGCTACAGCATTCCGTGCTGGCAGCTTTCGAGTGGGAGAAATCACTGGACGTTTCGAATTTGGCAGCGGGGCTCTGCGACAGACACATACACAGTGTTGCCACTTACCAAGAAAAGCTTTTGGGGAAAGCGAATGTCTGTGTGGCAGCGAATGCAGTTCCAAGGGACAGTGAAAACCAGCTACAGCATTCCGTGCTGGCAGCTTTCGTGTGGGAGAAATCGCTGGACGTTTCGAATTTGGCATCCGGGCTCTGCAAGAGACACATACACAGTGTTGCTCCTTTACGAACCAAAGCTTTTGGGGAAAGCGAATGCCTGTGTGGCAGCGAATGCAGTTCCAAGGGACAGTGAAAACCAGCTACAGCATTCCGTGCTGGCAGCTTTCGTGTGGGCGCAATCGCTGGACGTTGCAAATTTGGCAGCCGGGCTCTGCGAGAGACACATACACAGTTTTGCCCCTTTACGAACCAAAGCTTTTGGGGAAAGCGAATGTCTGTGTGGCAGCGGATGCAGTTCCAAGGGACAGTGAAAAGCAGCTACAGCATTCCGTGCTGGCAGCTTTCGTGTGGGAGAAATCGCTGGACGTTTCGAATTTGGCAGCCGGGCTCTGCGACAGACACATACACAGTATTGCCACTTACCAAGAAAAGCTTTTGGGGAAAGCGAATGTCTGTGTGGCAGTGAATGCAGTTCCAAGGGACAGTGAAAACCAGCTACAGCATTCCGTGCTGGCAGCTTTCGTGTGGGAGAAATCGCTGGACGTTTCGAATTTGGCATCCGGGCTCTGCAAGAGACACATACACAGTGTTGCTCCTTTACGAACCAAAGCTTTTGGGGAAAGCGAATGCCTGTGTGGCAGCGAATGCAGTTCCAAGGGACAGTGAAAACCAGCTACAGCATTCTGTGCTGGTAGCTTTCGTGTGGGCGCAATCGCTGGACGTTTCAAATTTGGCAGCCGGGCTCTGCGAGAGACACATACACAGTGTTGCCCCTTTACGAACCAAAGCTTTCGGGGAAAGCGAATGTCTGTGTGGCAGCGAATGCAGTTCCAAGGGACAGTGAAAACCAGCTACAGCATTCCGTGCTGGCAGCTTTCGTGTGGCGCAATTGCTAGACGTTGAGAAATTGGCAGCCGGGCTCTGCAAGAGACACATACACAGTGTTGCCCCTTTACGAACCAAAGCTTTCGGGGAAAGCGAATGTCTGTGTGGCAGCGAATGCAGTTCCAAGGGACAGTGAAAGCCAGCTACAGCATTCCGTGCTGGCAGCTTTCGTGTGGGAGAAATCGCTGGACGTTTCGAATTTGCAGCCGGGGTCTGCTAGACAGAGATACAGAGTGTTGCCCCTTTACGAACCAAAGCTTTTGCGGAAAGCGAATGTCTGTGTGGCAGCGAATGCAGTTCCAAGGGACAGTGAAAACCAGCTACAGCATTCCGTGCTGGCAGCTTTCGTGTGGGAGAAATCGCTGGACGTTTCGAATTTGGCAGCCGGGCTCTGCGAGAGAGAGATACACATTATTGCCACTTACCAAGAAAAGCTTTTGGGGAAAGCGAATGTCTGTGTGGCAGTGAATGCAGTTCCAAGGGACAGTGAAAACCAGCTACAGCATTCCGTGCTGGCAGCTTTCGTGTGGGAGAAATCGCTGGACGTTTCGAATTTGACAGCCGGGCTCTGCAAGAGACACATACACAGTGTTGCCCCTTTACGAATCAAAGCTTTTGGGGAAAGCGAATGTCTGTGTGGCAGCGAATGCAGTTCCAAAGGACAGTGAAAACCAGCTACAGCTTTCTGTGCTGGTAGCTTTCGTGTGGGCGCAATCGCTGGACGTTGCAAATTTGGCAGCCGGGCTCTGCGAGAGACACATACACAGTGTTGCCCCTTTACGAACTAAAGCTTTTGGGGCAAGCGAATGTCTGTGTGGCAGCGAATGCAGTTCCAAGGGACAGTGAAAACCAGCTACAGCATTCCGTGCTGGCAGCTTTCGTGTGGGAGAAATTGCTGGACGTTTCGAATTTGGCAGCGGGGCTCTGCGAGAGACACATACACAGTGTTGCCCCATTACCAAGAAAAGCTTTTGGGGAAAGCGAATGTCTGTGTGGCAGCGAATGCAGTTCCAAGGGACAGTGAAAACCAGCTACAGCATTCCGTGCTGGCAGCTTTCTTGTGGGAGAAATCGCTGGACGTTTCGAATTTCCAGCCGGGCTCTGCTAGACAGAGATACACAGTGTTGCCCCTTTACGAACCAAAGCCTTTGCAGAAAGCAAATGTCTGTGTGGCAGCGAATGCAGTTCCAAGGGACAGTGAAAACCAGCTAGAGCATTCCGTGCTGGCAGCTTTCGTGTGGGAGAAATCGCTGGACGTTTCGAATTTGGCAGCTGGGCTCTGCAAGAGACACATACACAGTGTTGTCCCTTTAGGAACCAAAGCTTTCGGGGAAAGCGAATGTCTGTGTGGCAGCGAATGCAGTTCCAAGGGACAGTGAAAACCAGCTACAGCATTCCGTGCTGGCAGCTTTCGTGTGGGAGAAATCGCTGGACGTTACGAATTTGGCAGCCGGGCTCTGCGACAGACACATGCACAGTATTGCCACTTACCAAGAAAAGCTTTTGGGGAAAGCGAATGTCTGTGTGGCAGTGAATGCAGTTCCAAGGGACAGTGAAAACCAGCTACAGCATTCCGTGCTGGCAGCTTTCGTGGGGGAGAAATCGCTGGACGTTTCGAATTTGGCAGCCGGGCTCTGCAAGAGACACATACACAGTGTTGCACCTTTACGAACCAAAGCTTTTGGGGAAAGCGAATGCCTATGTGGCAGCGAATGCAGTTCCAAGGGACAGTGAAAACCAGCTAAAGCATTCTGTGCTGGTAGCTTTCGTGTGGGCGCAATCGCTGGACGTTTCAAATTTGGCAGCCGGGCTCTGCGAGAGACACATACACAGTGTTGCCCCTTTACGAACCAAAGCTTTCGGGGAAAGCGAATGTCTGTGTGGCAGCGAATGCAGTTCCAAGGGACAGTGAAAACCAGCTACAGCATTCCGTGCTGGCAGCTTTCGTGTGGCGCAATTGCTAGACGTTGAGAAATTGGCAGCCGGGCTCTGCGAGAGACACATACACAGTGTTGCCCCTTTACGAACCAAAGCTTTTGGGGCAAGCGAATGTCTGTGTGGCAGCGAATGCAGTTCCAAGGGACAGTGAAATGCAGCTACAGCATTCCGTGCTGGCAGCTTTCGTGTGGGAGAAATTGCTGGACGTTTCGAATTTGGCAGCCGGGCTCTGCGAGAGACACATACACAGTGTTGGCCCATTACCAAGAAAACCTTTGGGGAAAGCGAATGTCTGTGTGGCAGCGAATGCAGTTCCAAGGGACAGTAAAACCAGTTACAGCATTCCGTGCTGGCAGCTTTCGTGTGGGAGAAATCGCTGGAAGTTTCGAATTTGGCAGCCGGGCTCTGCTAGACAGAGATACACAGTGTTGCCCCTTTACGAACCAAAGCTTTTGCAGAAAGCGAATGTCTGTGTGGCAGCGAATGCAGTTCCAAGGGACAGTGAAAACCAGCTACAGCATTCCGTGCTGGCAGCTTTCGTGTGGGAGAAATCGCTGGACGTTTCGAATTTGGCAGCTGGGCTCTGCGAGAGACACATACACAGTGTTGCCCCTTTACGAACCAAAGCTTTCGGGGAAAGCGAATGTCTGTGTGGCAGCGAATGCAGTTCCAAGGGACAGTGAAAGCCAGCTACAGCATTCCGTTCTGGCAGCTTTCGTGTGGGAGAAATCGCTGGACGTTTCGAATTTGCAGCCGGGGTCTGCTAGACAGAGATACAGATTGTTGCCCCTTTACGAACCAAAGCTTTTGCAGAAAGCGAATGTCTGTGTGGCAGCGAATGCAGTTCCAAGGGACAGTGAAAACCAGCTACAGCATTCCGTGCTGGCAGCTTTCGTGTGGCGCAATTGCTAGACGTTGAGAAATTGGCAGCCGGGCTCTGCGAGAGACACATACACAGTGTTGCCCCTTTACGAACCAAAGCTTTTGGGGCAAGCGAATGTCTGTGTGGCAGCGAATGCAGTTCCAAGGGACAGTGAAAAGCAGCTACAGCATTCCGTGCTGGCAGCTTTCGTGTGGGAGAAATTGCTGGACGTTTCGAATTTGGCAGCCGGGCTCTGCGAGAGACACATACACAGTGTTGGCCCATTACCAAGAAAACCTTTGGGGAAAGCGAATGTCTGTGTGGCAGCGAATGCAGTTCCAAGGGACAGTAAAACCAGCTACAGCATTCCGTGCTGGCAGCTTTCGTGTGGGAGAAATCGCTGGACGTTTTGAATTTGGCAGCCAGACTCTGCTAGACAGAGATACACAGTGTTGCCCCTTTACGAACCAAAGCTTTTGCAGAAAGCGAATGTCTGTGTGGCAGCGAATGCAGTTCCAAGGGACAGTGAAAACCAGCTACAGCATTCCGTGCTGGCAGCTTTCGTGTGGGAGAAATCGCTGGACGTTTCGAATTTGGCAGCGGGGCTCTGCGACAGACACATACACAGTGTTGCCACTTACCAAGAAAAGCTTTTGGGGAAAGCGAATGTCTGTGTGGCAGCGAATGCAGTTCCAAGGGACAGTGAAAACCAGCTACAGCATTCCGTGCTGGCAGCTTTCGTGTGGGAGAAATCGCTGGACGTTTGGAATTTGGCAGCCGGGCTCTGCGAGATAGATACACATTATTGCCACTTACCAAGAAAAGCTTTTGGGGAAAGCGAATGTCTGTGTGGCAGCGAATGCAGTTCCAAGGGACAGTGAAAACCAGCTACAGCATTCCGTGCTGGCAGCTTTCGATGGGAGAAATCGCTGGACGTTTCGAATTTGGCAGCCGGGCTCTGGTAGACAGAGATACACAGTGTTGCCCCTTTACGAACCAAAGCTTTTGGGGAAAGCGAATGTCTGTGTGGCAGCGAATGCAGTTCCAAGGGACAGTGAAAACCAGCTACAGCATTCCGTGCTGGCAGCTTTCGTGTGGGCACAATCGCTGGACGTTTCAAATTTGGCAGCCGGGCTCTGCGAGAGACACATACACAGTTTTGCCCCTTTACGAACCAAAGCTTTTGGGGAAAGCGAATGTCTGTGTGGCAGCGAATGCAGTTCCAAGGGACAGTGAAAAGCAGCTACAGCATTCCGTGCTGGCAGCTTTCGTGTGGGAGAAATTGCTGGACGTTTCGAATTTGGCAGCCGGGCTCTGCGACAGACACATGCACAGTATTGCCACTTACCAAGAAAAGCTTTTGGGGAAAGCGAATGTCTGTGTGGCAGTGAATGCAGTTCCAAGGGACAGTGAAAACCAGCTACAGCATTCCGTGCTGGCAGCTTTCGTGTGGGAGAAATCGCTGGACGTTTCGAATTTGGCAGCCGTGCTCTGCAAGAGACACATACACAGTGTTGCCCCTTTACGAACCAAAGCTTTTGGGGAAAGCGAATGTCTGTGTGGCAGCGAATGCAGTTCCAAGGGACAGTGAAAACCAGCTACAGCATTCTGTGCTGGTAGCTTTCGTGTGGGCGCAATCGCTGGACGTTTCAAATTTGGCAGCCGGGCTCTGCGAGAGACACATACACAGTGTTGCCCCTTTACGAACCAAAGCTTTCGGGGAAAGCGAATGTCTGTGTGGCAGCGAATGCAGTTCCAAGGGACAGTGAAAACCAGCTACAGCATTCCGTGCTGGCAGCTTTCGTGTGGCGCAATTGCTAGACGTTTCGAATTTGGCAGCCGGGCTCTGCGAGAGACACATACACAGTGTTGGCCCATTACCAAGAAAACCTTTGGGGAAAGCGAATGTCTGTGTGGCAGCGAATGCAGTTCCAAGGGACAGTAAAACCAGCTACAGCATTCCGTGCTGGCAGCTTTCGTGTGGGAGAAATCGCTGGAAGTTTCGAATTTGGCAGCCGGGCTCTGCTAGACAGAGATACACAGTGTTGCCCCATTACCAAGAAAAGCTTTTGGGGAAAGCGAATGTCTGTGTGGCAGCGAATGCAGTTCCAAGGGACAGTGAAAACCAGCTACAGCATTCCGTGCTGGCAGCTTTCGTGTGGGAGAAATCGCTGGACGTTTCGAATTTGGCAGCGGGGCTCTGCGACAGACACATACACAATGTTGCCACTTACCAAGAAAAGCTTTTGGGGAAAGCGAATGTCTGTGTGGCAGCGAATGCAGTTCCAAGGGACAGTGAAAACCAGCTACAGCATTCCGTGCTGGCAGCTTTCGTGTGGCGCAATTGCTAGACGTTTCGAATTTGGCAGCCGGGCTCTGCGAGAGACACATACACAGTGTTGGCCCATTACCAAGAAAACCTTTGGGGAAAGCGAATGTCTGTGTGGCAGCGAATGCAGTTCCAAGGGACAGTAAAACCAGCTACAGCATTCCGTGCTGGCAGCTTTCGTGTGGGAGAAATCGCTGGACGTTTCGAATTTGGCAGCGGGGCTCTGCGACAGACACATACACAGTGTTGCCCCATTACCAAGAAAAGCTTTTGGGGAAAGCGAATGTCTGTGTGGCAGCGAATGCAGTTCCAAGGGACAGTGAAAACCAGCTACAGCATTCCGTGCTGGCAGCTTTCGTGTGGGAGAAATCGCTGGACGTTTGGAATTTGGCAGCCGGGCTCTGCGAGAGAGAGATACACATTATTGCCACTTACCAAGAAAAGCTTTTGGGGAAAGCGAATGTCTGTGTGGCAGTGAATGCAGTTCCAAGGGACAGTGAAAACCAGTTACAGCATTCCGTGCTGGCAGCTTTCGTGTGGGAGAAATCGCTGGACATTTCGAATTTCGCAGCCGGGCTCTGCGAGAGACAGATACACAGTGTTCCCCATTACCAAGAAAACCTTTGGGGAAAGCGAATGTCTGTGTGGCAGCGAATGCAGTTCCAAGGGACAGTGAAAACCAGCTACAGCATTCCGTGCTGGCAGCTTTCGATGGGAGAAATCGCTGGACGTTTCGAATTTGGCAGCCGGGCTCTGCTAGACAGAGATACACAGTGTTGCCCCTTTACGAACCAAAGCTTTTGGGGAAAGCGAATGTCTGTGTGGCAGCGAATGCAGTTCCAAGGGACAGTGAAAACCAGCTACAGCATTCCGTGCTGGCAGCTTTCGTGTGGGAGAAATCACTGGACGTTTCGAATTTGGCAGCGGGGCTCTGCGACAGACACATACACAGTGTTGCCACTTACCAAGAAAAGCTTTTGGGGAAAGCGAATGTCTGTGTGGCAGCGAATGCAGTTCCAAGGGACAGTGAAAACCAGCTACAGCATTCCGTGCTGGCAGCTTTCGTGTGGGAGAAATCGCTGGACGTTTCGAATTTGGCATCCGGGCTCTGCAAGAGACACATACACAGTGTTGCTCCTTTACGAACCAAAGCTTTTGGGGAAAGCGAATGCCTGTGTGGCAGCGAATGCAGTTCCAAGGGACAGTGAAAACCAGCTACAGCATTCCGTGCTGGCAGCTTTCGTGTGGGCACAATCGCTGGACGTTTCAAATTTGGCAGCCGGGCTCTGCGAGAGACACATACACAGTGTTGCTCCTTTACGAACCAAAGCTTTTGGGGAAAGCGAATGTCTGTGTGGCAGCGAATGCAGTTCCAAGGGACAGTGAAAAGCAGCTACAGCATTCCGTGCTGGCAGCTTTCGTGTGGGAGAAATTGCTGGACGTTTCGAATTTGGCAGCCGGGCTCTGCGACAGACACATGCACAGTATTGCCACTTACCAAGAAAAGCTTTTGGGGAAAGCGAATGTCTGTGTGGCAGTGAATGCAGTTCCAAGGGACAGTGAAAACCAGCTACAGCATTCCGTGCTGGCAGCTTTCGTGTGGGAGAAATCGCTGGACGTTTCGAATTTGGCAGCCGTGCTCTGCAAGAGACACATGCACAGTGTTGCCCCTTTACGAACCAAAGCTTTTGGGGAAAGCGAATGCCTGTGTGGCAGCGAATGCAGTTCCAAGGGACAGTGAAAACCAGCTACAGCATTCTGTGCTGGTAGCTTTCGTGTGGGCGCAATCGCTGGACGTTTCAAATTTGGCAGCCGGGCTCTGCGAGAGACACATACACAGTGTTGCCCCTTTACGAACCAAAGCTTTCGGGGAAAGCGAATGTCTGTGTGGCAGCGAATGCAGTTCCAAGGGACAGTGAAAACCAGCTACAGCATTCCGTGCTGGCAGCTTTCGTGTGGCGCAATTGCTAGACGTTTCGAATTTGGCAGCCGGGCTCTGCGAGAGACACATACACAGTGTTGGCCCATTACCAAGAAAACCTTTGGGGAAAGCGAATGTCTGTGTGGCAGCGAATGCAGTTCCAAGGGACAGTAAAACCAGCTACAGCATTCCGTGCTGGCAGCTTTCGTGTGGGAGAAATCGCTGGAAGTTTCGAATTTGGCAGCCGGGCTCTGCTAGACAGAGATACACAGTGTTGCCCCATTACCAAGAAAAGCTTTTGGGGAAAGCGAATGTCTGTGTGGCAGCGAATGCAGTTCCAAGGGACAGTGAAAACCAGCTACAGCATTCCGTGCTGGCAGCTTTCGTGTGGGAGAAATCGCTGGACGTTTCGAATTTGGCAGCGGGGCTCTGCGACAGACACATACACAATGTTGCCACTTACCAAGAAAAGCTTTTGGGGAAAGCGAATGTCTGTGTGGCAGCGAATGCAGTTCCAAGGGACAGTGAAAACCAGCTACAGCATTCCGTGCTGGCAGCTTTCGTGTGGGAGAAATCGCTGGACGTTTCGAATTTGGCATCCGGGCTCTGCAAGAGACACATACACAGTGTTGCTCCTTTACGAACCAAAGCTTTCGGGGAAAGCGAATGTCTGTGTGGCAGCGAATGCAGTTCCAAGGGACAGTGAAAACCAGCTACAGCATTCCGTGCTGGCAGCTTTCGTGTGGCGCAATTGCTAGACGTTGAGAAATTGGCAGCCGGGCTCTGCGAGAGACACATACACAGTTTTGCCCCTTTACGAACCAAAGCTTTTGGGGCAAGCGAATGTCTGTGTGGCAGCGAATGCAGTTCCAAGGGACAGTGAAAAGAAGCTACAGCATTCCGTGCTGGCAGCTTTCGTGTGGGAGAAATTGCTGGACGTTTCGAATTTGGCAGCCGGGCTCTGCGAGAGACACATACACAGTGTTGGCCCATTACCAAGAAAACCTTTGGGGAAAGCGAATGTCTGTGTGGCAGCGAATGCAGTTCCAAGGGACAGTAAACCCAGCTACAGCATTCCGTGCTGGCAGCTTTCGTGTGGGAGAAATCGCTGGAAGTTTCGAATTTGGCAGCCGGGCTCTGCTAGACAGAGATACACAGTGTTGCCCCATTACCAAGAAAAGCTTTTGGGGAAAGCGAATGTCTGTGTGGCAGCGAATGCAGTTCCAAGGGACAGTGAAAACCAGCTACAGCATTCCGTGCTGGCAGCTTTCGTGTGGGAGAAATCGCTGGACGTTTCGAATTTGGCAGCGGGGCTCTGCTAGACAGAGATACAGAGTGTTGCCCCTTTACGAACCAAAGCTTTTGCAGAAAGCGAATGTCTGTGTGGCAGCGAATGCAGTTCCAAGGGACAGTGAAAACCAGCTACAGCATTCCGTGCTGGCAGCTTTCGTGTGGGAGAAATCGCTGGACGTTTCGAATTTGGCAGCCGGGCTCTGCGAGAGAGAGATACACATTATTGCCACTTACCAAGAAAAGCTTTTGGGGAAAGCGAATGTCTGTGTGGCAGTGAATGCAGTTCCAAGGGACAGTGAAAACCAGCTACAGCATTCCGTGCTGGCAGCTTTCGTGTGGGAGAAATTGCTGGACGTTTCGAATTTGGCAGCCGGGCTCTGCAAGAGACACATACACAGTGTTGCCCCTTTACGAATCAAAGCTTTTGGGGAAAGCGAATGTCTGTGTGGCAGCGAATGCAGTTCCAAGGGACAGTGAAAACCAGCTACAGCTTTCTGTGCTGGTAGCTTTCGTGTGGGCGCAATCGCTGGACGTTTCAAATTTGGCAGCCGGGCTCTGCGAGAGACACATACACAGTGTTGGCCCTTTACGAACTAAAGCTTTTGGGGCAAGCGAATGTCTGTGTGGCAGCGAATGCAGTTCCAAGGGACAGTGAAAACCAGCTACAGCATTCCGTGCTGGCAGCTTTCGTGTGGGAGAAATTGCTGGACGTTTCGAATTTGGCAGCGGGGCTCTGCGAGAGACACATACACAGTGTTGCCCCATTACCAAGAAAACCTTTGGGGAAAGCGAATGTCTGTGTGGCAGCGAATGCAGTTCCAAGGGACAGTGAAAACCAGCTACAGCATTCCGTGCTGGCAGCTTTCGTGTGGGAGAAATCGCTGGACGTTTCGAATTTGGCAGCCAGGCTCTGCTAGACAGAGATACACAGTGTTGCCCCTTTACGAACCAAAGCTTTCGGGGAAAGCGAATGTCTGTGTGGCAGCGAATGCAGTTCCAAGGGACAGTGAAAACCAGCTACAGCATTCCGTGCTGGCAGCTTTCGTGTGGGAGAAATCGCTGGACGTTTCGAATTTGGCAGCGGGGCTCTGCGACAGACACATACACAGTGTTGCCACTTACCAAGAAAAGCTTTTGGGGAAAGCGAATGTCTGTGTGGCAGCGAATGCAGTTCCAAGGGACAGTGAAAACCAGCTACAGCATTCCGTGCTGGCAGCTTTCTTGTGGGAGAAATCGCTGGACGTTTCGAATTTGCAGCCGGGCTCTGCTAGACAGAGATACACAGTGTTGCCCCTTTACGAACCAAAGCCTTTGCAGAAAGCAAATGTCTGTGTGGCAGCGAATGCAGTTCCAAGGGACAGTGAAAACCAGCTAGAGCATTCCGTGCTGGCAGCTTTCGTGTGGGAGAAATCGCTGGACGTTTCGAATTTGGCAGCTGGGCTCTGCGACAGACACATACACAGTGTTGCCCCTTTACGAACCAAAGCTTTCGGCGAAAGCGAATGTCTGTGTGGCAGCGAATGCAGTTCCAAGGGACAGTGAAAAGCAGCTACAGCATTCCGTGCTGGCAGCTTTCGTGTGGGAGAAATCGCTGGACGTTACGAATTTGGCAGCCGGGCTCTGCGACAGACACATGCACAGTATTGCCACTTACCAAGAAAAGCTTTTGGGGAAAGCGAATGTCTGTGTGGCAGTGAATGCAGTTCCAAGGGACAGTGAAAACCAGCTACAGCATTCCGTGCTGGCAGCTTTCGTGTGGGAGAAATCGCTGGACGTTTCGAATTTGGCAGCCGGGCTCTGCAAGAGACACATACACAGTGTTGCCCCTTTACGAACCAAAGCTTTTGGGGAAAGCGAATGCCTATGTGGCAGCGAATGCAGTTCCAAGGGACAGTGAAAACCAGCTAAAGCATTCTGTGCTGGTAGCTTTCGTGTGGGCGCAATCGCTGGACGTTTCAAATTTGGCAGCCGGGCTCTGCGAGAGACACATACACAGTGTTGCCCCTTTACGAACCAAAGCTTTCGGGGAAAGCGAATGTCTGTGTGGCAGCGAATGCAGTTCCAAGGGACAGTGAAAACCAGCTACAGCATTCCGTGCTGGCAGCTTTCGTGTGGCGCAATTGCTAGACGTTGAGAAATTGGCAGCCGGGCTCTGCGAGAGACACATACACAGTGTTGCCCCTTTACGAACCAAAGCTTTTGGGGCAAGCGAATGTCTGTGTGGCAGCGAATGCAGTTCCAAGGGACAGTGAAAAGCAGCTACAGCATTCCGTGCTGGCAGCTTTCGTGTGGGAGAAATTGCTGGACGTTTCGAATTTGGCAGCCGGGCTCTGCGAGAGACACATACACAGTGTTGGCCCATTACCAAGAAAACCTTTGGGGAAAGCGAATGTCTGTGTGGCAGCGAATGCAGTTCCAAGGGACAGTAAAACCAGTTACAGCATTCCGTGCTGGCAGCTTTCGTGTGGGAGAAATCGCTGGAAGTTTCGAATTTGGCAGCCGGGCTCTGCTAGACAGAGATACACAGTGTTGCCCCTTTACGAACCAAAGCTTTTGCAGAAAGCGAATGTCTGTGTGGCAGTGAATGCAGTTCCAAGGGACAGTGAAAACCAGCTACAGCATTCCGTGCTGGCAGCTTTCGTGTGGGAGAAATCGCTGGACGTTTCGAATTTGGCAGCTGGGCTCTGCGAGAGACACATACACAGTGTTGCCCCTTTACGAACCAAAGCTTTCGGGGAAAGCGAATGTCTGTGTGGCAGCGAATGCAGTTCCAAGGGACAGTGAAAACCAGCTACAGCATTCCGTGCTGGCAGCTTTCGTGTGGGAGAAATCGCTGGACGTTTAGAATTTGCAGCCGGGGTCTGTTAGACAGAGATACAGAGTGTTGCCCCTTTACGAACCAAAGCTTTTGCAGAAAGCGAATGTCTGTGTGGCAGCGAATGCAGTTCCAAGGGACAGTGAAAACCAGCTACAGCATTCCGTGCTGGCAGCTTTCGTGTGGGAGAAATCGCTGGACGTTTCGAATTTGGCAGCCGGGCTCTGCGAGAGAGAGATATACATTATTGCCACTTACCAAGAAAAGCTTTTGGGGAAAGCGAATGTCTGTGTGGCAGTGAATGCAATTCCAAGGGACAGTGAAAACCACCTACAGCATTCCGTGCTGGCAGCTTTCGTGTGGGAGAAATCGCTGGACGTTTCCAATTTGACAGCCGGGCTCTGCAAGAGACACATACACAGTGTTGCCCCATTACCAAGAAAACCTTTGGGGAAAGCGAATGTCTGTGTGGCAGCGAATGCAGTTCCAAGGGACAGTGAAAACCAGCTACAGCATTCCGTGCTGGCAGCTTTCGTGTGGGCGCAATCGCTGGACGTTTCGAATTTGGCAGCCGGGCTCTGCTAGACAGAGATACACAGTGTTGCCCCTTTACGAATCAAAGCTTTTGGGGAAAGCGAATGTCTGTGTGGCAGCGAATGCAGTTCCAAGGGACAGTGAAAACCAGCTACAGCATTCCGTGCTGGCAGCTTTCGTGTGGGAGAAATCACTGCACGTTTCGAATTTGGCAGCGGGGCTCTGCGACAGACACATACACAGTGTTGCCACTTACCAAGAAAAGCTTTTGGGGAAAGCGAATGTCTGTGTGGCAGCGAATGCAGTTCCAAGGGACAGTGAAAACCAGCTACAGCATTCCGTGCTGGCAGCTTTCATGTGGGCGCAATCGCTGGACGTTTCGAATTTGGCAGCCGGGCTCTGCTAGACAGAGATACACAGTGTTGGCTCTTTACGAACCAAAGCTTTTGCAGAAAGCGAATGTCTGTGTGGCAGCGAATGCAGTTCCAAGGGACAGTGAAAACTAGCTACAGCATTCCGTGCTGGCAGCTTTCGTGTGGGAGAAATCGCTGGACGTTTCGAATTTGGCAGCCGGGCTCTGCGAGAGAGAGATACACATTATTGCCACTTACCAAGAAAAGCTTTTGGGGAAAGCGAATGTCTGTGTGGCAGTGAATGCAGTTCCAAGGGACAGTGAAAACCACCTACAGCATTCCGTGCTGGCAGCTTTCGTGTGGGAGAAATCGCTGGACGTTTCCAATTTGACAGCCGGGCTCTGCAAGAGACACATACACAGTGTTGCCCCTTTACGAATCAAAGCTTTTGGGGAAAGCGAATGTCTGTGTGGCAGCGAATGCAGTTCCAAGGGACAGTGAAAACCAGCTACAGCATTCCGTGCTGGCAGCTTTCGTGTGGGCGCAATCGCTGGACGTTTCAAATTTGGCAGCCGGGCTCTGCGAGAGACACATACACAGTGTTGCCCCTTTACGAACTAAAGCTTTTGGGGCAAGCGAATGTCTGTGTGGCAGCGAATGCAGTTCCAAGGGACAGTGAAAACCAGCTACAGCATTCCGTGCTGGCAGCTTCCGTGTGGGAGAAATCGCTGGACGTTTCGAATTTGGCAGCCAGGCTCTGCTAGACAGAGATACACAGTGTTGCCCCTTTACGAACCAAAGCTTTTGCAGAAAGCGAATGTCTGTGTGGCAGCGAATGCAGTTCCAAGGGACAGTGAAAACCAGCTACAGCATTCCGTGCTGGCAGCTTTCGTGTGGGAGAAATCGCTGGACGTTTCGAATTTGGCAGCGGGGCTCTGCGACAGACACATACACAGTGTTGCCACTTACCAAGAAAAGCTTTTGGGGAAAGCGAATGTCTGTGTGGCAGCGAATGCAGTTCCAAGGGACAGTGAAAACCAGCTACAGCATTCCGTGCTGGCAGCTTTCTTGTGGGAGAAATAGCTGGACGTTTCGAATTGGGCAGCCGGGCTCTGCTAGACAGAGATACACAGTGTTGCCCCTTTACGAACCAAAGCCTTTGCAGAAAGCAAATGTCTGTGTGGCAGCAAATGCAGTTCCAAGGGACAGTGAAAACCAGCTAGAGCATTCCGTGCTGGCAGCTTTCGTGTGGGAGAAATCGCTGGACGTTTCGAATTTGGCAGCTGGGCTCTGCAAGAGACACATACACAGTGTTGCCCCTTTACGAACCAAAGCTTTCGGGGAAAGCGAATGTCTGTGTGGCAGCGAATGCAGTTCCAAGGGACAGTGAAAACCAGCTACAGCATTCCGTGCTGGCAGCTTTCGTGTGGGAGAAATCGCTGGACGTTACGAATTTGGCAGCCGGGCTCTGCGACAGACACATGCACAGTATTGCCACTTACCAAGAAAAGCTTTTGGGGAAAGCGAATGTCTGTGTGGCAGTGAATGCAGTTCCAAGGGACAGTGAAAACCAGCTACAGCATTCCGTGCTGGCAGCTTTCGTGTGGGAGAAACCGCTAGACGTTTCGAATTTGGCAGCCGGGCTCTGCGAGAGTGAGCTACACAGTGTTGCCCCTTTACGAAGCAAAGCTTTTGGGGAAAGCGAATGTCTGTGTGGCAGCGAATGCAGTTCCAAGGGACAGTGAAAACCAGCTACAGCATTCCGTGCTGGCAGCTTCCGTATGAGCGCAGTCGCTGAAAGTGTCGAATTTGGCAGCTGGGCTCTGCGAGAGACAGATACACAGTGTTGCCCCTTTATGAACCAAAGCTTTTGGGGAAAGCGAATGCCTGTGTGGCAGCGAATGCAGTTCCAAGGGACAGTGAAAACCAGCTACAGCATTCCGTGCTGGCAGCTTTCGTGTGGGCGCAATCGCTGGACGTTTCGAATTTGGCAGCTGGGCTCTGCAAGAGTGATACACAGTGTTGCCCCTTTACGAAGCAAAGCTTTTGGGGAAAGCGAATGTCTGTGTGGCAGCGAATGCAGTTCCAAGGGACAGTGAAAACCAGCTACAGCATTCCGTGCTGGCAGCTTTCGTGTGGGCGCAATCGCTGGACATTTCGAATTTGGCAGCCGGGCTCTGCAAGAGTGAGATACACAGTTTTTCCCGTTTACGAACCAAAGCCTTTGGGGAAAGCGAATGCCTGTGTGGCAGAGAATGCAGTTACAAAGGACAGTGAAAACCAGCTACAGCATTCGGTGCTGGCAGCTTTCGTGTGGGAGAAATCGCTGGACGTTTTGAATTTAGCAGCCGGGCTCTGCGAGAGATACATACACAGTGTTGCCCGATTACTAGGAAAATCTTTTGGGGAAAGCGAATGTCTGTGTGGCAGCGAATGCAGTTCCAAGGGACAGTGAAAACCAGCTACAGCATTGCGTGCTGGCAGCTTTCGTGTGGGCGCAATCGCTGGACGTTTCGAATTTGGCAGCCGAGCTCTGCGAGAGACACATACACAGTGTTGCCCCTTTACGAACCAAAGCTTTAGGGGAAAGCGAATGTCTGTGTGGCAGCGAATGCAGTTCCAAGGGACAGTGAATACCAGCTACAGCATTGCGTGCTGGCAGCTTTCGTGTGGGCGCAAACGCTGGATGTTTCAAATTTGGCAGCCGGGCTCTGCGAGAGACACATACACAGTGTTGCCCCTTTAAGAACCAAAGCTTTTGGGGAAAGCAAATGTCTGTGTGGCAGCGAATGCAGTTCCCACGGACAGTGAAAAGCAGCTACAGCATTTCGTGCTGGCAGCTTTCGTGTGAGCGCAGTCGCTGAAAGTTTCGAATTTGTCAGCTGGGCTCTGCGAGAGACAGATACAGAGTGTTGCCCCTTTACGAACCCAAGCTTTTGGGGAAAGCGAATGCCTGTGTGGCAGCAAATGCACTTCCAAGGGACAGTGAAAATCAGCTACAGCATTCCGTGCTGGCAGCTTTCGTGTGGGCGCAATCGCTGGACGTTTCGAATTTGGCAGCTGGGCTCTGCAAGAGTGATACACAGTGTTGCCCCTTTACGAAGCAAAGCTTTTGGGGAAAGCGAATGTCTGTGTGGCAGCGAATGCAGTTCCAAGGGACAGTGAAAACCAGCTACAGCATTCCGTGCTGGCAGCTTTCGTGTGGGCGCAGTCGCTGGACGTTTCGAATTGGACAGCCGGACTCTGCGAGAGACACATACACAGTGTTGCCCCTTTACGAACCAAAGCTTTTGGGGAAAGCGAATGTCTCTGGGGCAGCGAATGCCGTTCCAAGGGACAGTGACAACCAGCTACAGCATTCCAAGCTGGCAGCTTTCGTGTGGGAGAAATAGCTGGATGTTTCGAATTTGGCAGCCGGGCTCTGCTAGACAGAGATACACAGTGTTGCCCAATTACCAAGCAAAGATTTTAGGGAAAGCGAATGTCTGTTTGGCAGCGAATGCAATTCCAAGGGACAGTGAAAACCAGCTAAAGCATTCCGTGCTGGCAGCTTTCGTGTGGGCGCAATCGCTGGACCTTTCGAATTTGGCAGCCGGGCTCTGCGAGAGACATATACAGAGTGTTGCCCCTTTACCAAGCAAAGCTTTTGGGGAAAGCGAATGCCTGTGTGGCAGCGAATGCAGTTCCAAGGGACAGTGAAAACCAGCTACAGTATTCCGTACTGGCAGCTTTCGTGCGGGTGCAATTGCTAGACGTTTCGAATTTGGCAGCCGGGCTCTGCAAGAGTGAGATACACAGTGTTGCCCCTTTACGAACCAAAGCTTTTGGGGAAAGCAAATGTCTGTGTGGCAGTGAATGCAGTTCCAAGGGACAGTGAAAACCAGCTGCATCATTCCATGCTGGCATCTTTCGTGTGGGAGAAATCGCTGGATGTTTCGAATTTGGCACCCGGGCTCTGCTAGACAGAGACACACAGTGTTGCCCAATTACCAAGCAAAGCTTTTGGGGAAAGCGAATGTCTGTGTGGCAGCGAATGCAGTTCCAAGGGACAGTGAAAACCAGCTACAGCATTCCGTGCTGGCAGCTTTCGTGTGGGAGAAATTGCTGGACGTATAGAATTTGGCAGCCGGGCTCTGCGAGAGAGAGATACAGAATGTTGCCCCATTACCAAGAAAACCTTTTGGGGAAAGCCAATGTCTGTGTGGCAGCGAATGCAGTTCCAAGGGACAGTGAAAACCAGCTACAGCATTCGGTGCTGGCAGCTTTCGTGTGGGGGAAATCGCTGGACGTTTCGAATTTGGCAGCCGGGCTCTGCGAGAGACACATACACAGTTTTGCCCCTTTACGAACCAAAGCTTTTGGGGAAAGTGAATGTCTGTGTGGCAGCGAATGCAGTTCCAAGGGACAGTGAAAACCAGCTACAGCATTCCGTGCTGGCAGCTTTCGTATGGGCGCAATCGCGTGACGTTTCAAATTTGGCAGCCAGGCTCTGCGAGAGACACATACACAGTTTTGCCCCATTACCAAGAAAACCTTTGGGGAAAGCGAATGCCTGTGTGGCATCGAATGCAGTTCCAAGGGACAGTGAAAACCAGCGACAGCATTCCGTGCTGGCAGCTTTCGTGTGGGGGAAATCGCTGGACGTTTCGAATTTGGCAGCCGGGCTCTACGAGAGACACATACACAGTGTTGCACCATTACCATGAAAAACTTTTGGGGAAAGCGAATGCCTGTGTGGCAGCGAATGCAGTTCCAAGGGACAGTGAAGACCAGCTACAGCATTGCGAGCTGGCAGCTTTCGTGTGGGCGCAATCGCTGGACGTTTCGAATTTGGCAGCCGGGCTCTGCGAGAGAGAGATACACAGTGTTGCCCCTTTAGGAACCAAAGCTTTTGTGGAAAGCGAATGTCTGTGTGGCAGCGAATCCAGTTCCACGGGTCAGTGAAAACCAGCTACAGCATTCCGTGCCTGCAGCTTTCGTGTGGGCGCAATCGCTGGACGTTTCGAATTTGGCAGTCGGGCTCTGCGAGAGAGAGATACACAGTGTTGCCCCTTTACGAACCAAAGCTTTTGGGGAAAGCGAATGTCTGTGTGGCAGCGAATGCAGTTCCAAGGGACAGTGAAAACCAGCTACAGCATTGCGTGCTTTCAGCTTTCGTGTGGGAGAAATCGCTGGACGTTTCGAATTTGGCAGCCCGGCTCTGCGAGAGACACATACACAGTGTTGCCCCATTACCAAGCAAAGCTTTTGGGGAAAGCGAATGTCCGTGTGGCAGCGCGTGCAGTTCCAAGGGACAGTGAAAACCAGCTACAGCATTCCCTGCTGGCAGCTTTCGTGTGGGCGCAATCGCTGGACGTTTCGAATTTGGCAGCCGGGCTCTGCGAGAGAGAGATACACAGTGTTGCCCCTTTACGAACCAAAGCTTTTGGGGAAAGCGAATGTCTGTGTGGCAGCGAATGCAGTTCCAAGGGACAGTGAAAACCAGCTACAGCATTCCGTGCTGGCAGCTTTCGTATGGGAGAAATTGCTGGACGTTTCGAATTTGGCAGCCGGGCTCTGCGAGAGACACATACACAGTGTTGCCCCATTACCAAGCAAAGCTTTTGGGGAAAGCGAATGTCTGTGTGGCAGCGAATGCAGTTCCAAGGGACAGTGAAAACCAGCTACAGCATTCCGTGCTGGGAGCTTTCGTGTGGGCGCAATCGCTGGACGTTTCAAATTTGGCAGCCGGGCTCTGCGAGAGAGAGATACACAGTGTTGCCCCTTTACGAACCAAAGCTTTTGGGGAAAGCGAATGTCTGTGTGGCAGCGAATGCAGTTCCAAGGGACAGTGAAAACCAGCTACAGCATTCGGTGCTGGCAGCTTTCGTGTGGGGGAAATCGCTGGACGTTTCGAATTTGGCAGCCGGGCTCTGCGAGAGACACATACACAGTGTTGCCCCATTACCATGAAAAACTTTTGGGGAAAGCGAATGTCTGTGTGGCAGCGAATGCAGTTCCAAGGGACAGTGAAAACCAGCTACAGCATTCCATGCTGGCAGCTTTCGTGTGGGCGCAATCGCTGGACGTTTCGAATTTGGCAGCCGGGCTCTGCGAGAGACACATACACAGTTTTCCCCATTACCATGAAAAACTTTTGGGGAAAGCGAATGTCTGTGTGGCAGCGAATGCAGTTCCAAGGGACAGTGAAAACCAGCTACAGCATTCTGTGCTGGCAGCTTTCGTGTGGGCGCAGTCGCTGGACGTTTCGAATTTGGCAGCCGGGCTCTGCTAGACAGAGATACACAGTGTTGCCCCTTTACGAACCAAAGCCTTTGCAGAAAGCAAATGTCTGTGTGGCAGCGAATGCAGTTCCAAGGGACAGTGAAAACCAGCTAGAGCATTCCGTGCTGGCAGCTTTCGTGTGGGAGAAATCGCTGGACGTTTCGAATTTGGCAGCTGGGCTCTGCAAGAGACACATACACAGTGTTGCCCCTTTACGAACCAAAGCTTTCGGGGAAAGCGAATGTCTGTGTGGCAGCGAATGCAGTTCCAAGGGACAGTGAAAACCAGCTACAGCATTCCGTGCTGGCAGCTTTCGTGTGGGAGAAATCGCTGGACGTTACGAATTTGGCAGCCGGGCTCTGCGACAGACACATGCACAGTATTGCCACTTACCAAGAAAAGCTTTTGGGGAAAGCGAATGTCTGTGTGGCAGTGAATGCAGTTCCAAGGGACAGTGAAAACCAGCTACAGCATTCCGTGCTGGCAGCTTTCGTGTGGGAGAAACCGCTAGACGTTTCGAATTTGGCAGCCGGGCTCTGCGAGAGTGAGCTACACAGTGTTGCCCCTTTACGAAGCAAAGCTTTTGGGGAAAGCGAATGTCTGTGTGGCAGCGAATGCAGTTCCAAGGGACAGTGAAAACCAGCTACAGCATTCCGTGCTGGCAGCTTCCGTATGAGCGCAGTCGCTGAAAGTGTCGAATTTGGCAGCTGGGCTCTGCGAGAGACAGATACACAGTGTTGCCCCTTTATGAACCAAAGCTTTTGGGGAAAGCGAATGCCTGTGTGGCAGCGAATGCAGTTCCAAGGGACAGTGAAAACCAGCTACAGCATTCCGTGCTGGCAGCTTTCGTGTGGGCGCAATCGCTGGACGTTTCGAATTTGGCAGCTGGGCTCTGCAAGAGTGATACACAGTGTTGCCCCTTTACGAAGCAAAGCTTTTGGGGAAAGCGAATGTCTGTGTGGCAGTGAATGCAGTTCCAAGGGACAGTGAAAACCAGCTACAGCATTCCATGCTGACAGCTTTCGTGTGGGAGAAATCGCTGGACGTTTCGAATTTGGCAGCCGGGCTCTGCGAGAGCACATACACAGTGTTGCCCCATTACCAAGCAAAGCTTTTGGGGAAAGCGAATGTCTGTGTGGCAGCGAATGCAGTTCCAAGGGACAGTGAAAACCAGCTACAGCATTCCGTGCTGGCAGCTTTCGTGGGGTAGAAATCGCTGGATGTTTCGAATTTGGCAGCCGGGCTCTGCGAGACACACATACACAGTGTTGCCCCTTTACGAAGCAAAGCTTTTGGGGAAAGCGAATGTCTGTGTGGCAGTAAATGCAGTTCGAAGGGACAGTGAAAACCAGCTACAGCATTCCGTGCTGGCAGCTTTCATGTGGGCGCAATCGCTGGACGTTTCAAATTTGGCAGCCGGGCTCTGCGAGAGACACATACACATTGTTGCCCCTTTACGAACCAAAACTTTTGGGGAAAGCGAATGTCTGTGTGGCAGCGAATGCAGTTCCAAGGGACAGTGAAAACCAGCTACAGCATTCCCTACTGGCAGCTTTCGTGTGGGCGCAATCGCTGGACGTTTCGAATTTGGCAGTCGGGTTCTGCGAGAGAGACACAAAGTGTTGCCCCTTTACGAACCAAAGCTTTTGGGGAAAGCGAATGTCTGTGTGGCAGCGAATGCAGTTCCAAGGGACAGTGAAAACCAGCTACAGCATTCTGTGCTGGCAGCTTTCGTGTGGGAGAAATCGCTGGACGTTTCGAATTTGGCAGCCGGGCTCTGCAAGAGTGAGATACACAGTGTTGCCCCTTTACGAACCAAAGCTTTTGGGGAAAGCGAATGTCTGAGTGGCAGTGAATGCAGTTACAAAGGACAGTGAAAACCAGCTACAGCATTCGGTGCTGGCAGCTTTCGTGTGGGAGAAATCGCTGGACGTTTTGAATTTAGCAGCCGGGCTCTGCGAGAGATACATACACAGTGTTGCCCGATTACTAGGAAAATCTTTTGGGGAAAGCGAATGTCTGTGTGGCAGCGAATGCAGTTCCAAGGGACTGTGAAAACCAGCTACAGCATTGCGTGCTGTCAGCTTTCGTGTGGGCGCAATCGCTGGACTTTTTGAATTTGGCAGCCGGGCTCTGCGAGAGACACATACACAGTGTTGCCCCTTTATGAACCAAAGCTTTTGGGGAAAGCGAATGTCTGTGTGGCAGTAAATGCAGTTCCAAGGGACAGTGAAAACCAGCTACAGCATTCCGTGCTGGCAGCTTTCATGTGGCGAAATGGCTGGACGTTTAGAATTTGGCAGCCGGGCTCTGCGAGAGACACATACACATTGTTGCCCCTTTACGAACCAAAACTTTTGGGGAAAGCAAATGTCTGTGTGGCAGCGAATGCAGTTCCAAGGGACAGTGAAAACCAGCTACAGCTTTCCCTACTGGCAGCTTTCGTGTGGGCGCAATCGCTGGACGTTTCGAATTTGGCAGCCGGGCTCTGCGAGAGAGAGACACACAGTGTTGCCCCTTTAGGAACCAAAGCTTTTGTGGAAAGCGAATGTCTGTGTGGCAGCGAATGCAGTTCCAAGGGACAGTGAAAACCAGCTACAGCATTCCGTGCTGGCAGCTTTCGTGTGGGCGCAATCGCTGGACATTTCGAATTTGGCAGCCGGGCTCTGCAAGAGTGAGATACACAGTTTTTCCCGTTTACGAACCAAAGCCTTTGGGGAAAGCGAATGCCTGTGTGGCAGATAATGCAGTTACAAAGGACAGTGAAAACCAGCTACAGCATTCGGTGCTGGCAGCTTTCGTGTGGGAGAAATCGCTGGACGTTTTGAATTTAGCAGCCGGGCTCTGCGAGAGATACATACACAGTGTTGCCCGATTACTAGGAAAATCTTTTGGGGAAAGCGAATGTCTGTGTGGCAGCGAATGCAGTTCCAAGGGACAGTGAAAACCAGCTACAGCATTGCGTGCTGGCAGCTTTCGTGTGGGCGCAATCGCTGGACGTTTCGAATTTGGCAGCCGAGCTCTGCGAGAGACACATACACAGTGTTGCCCCTTTACGAACCAAAGCTTTAGGGGAAAGCGAATGTCTGTGTGGCAGCGAATGCAGTTCCAAGGGACAGTGAATACCAGCTACAGCATTGCGTGCTGGCAGCTTTCGTGTGGGCGCAAACGCTGGATGTTTCAAATTTGGCAGCCGGGCTCTGCGAGAGACACATACACAGTGTTGCCCCTTTAAGAACCAAAGCTTTTGGGGAAAGCAAATGTCTGTGTGGCAGCGAATGCAGTTCCCACGGACATTGAAAAGCAGCTACAGCATTTCGTGCTGGCAGCTTTCGTGTGAGCGCAGTCGCTGAAAGTTTCGAATTTGTCAGCTGGGCTCTGCGAGAGACAGATACAGAGTGTTGCCCCTTTACGAACCCAAGCTTTTGGGGAAAGCGAATGCCTGTGTGGCAGCAAATGCACTTCCAAGGGACAGTGAAAATCAGCTACAGCATTCCGTGCTGGCAGCTTTCGTGTGGGCGCAATCGCTGGACGTTTCGAATTTGGCAGCTGGGCTCTGCAAGAGTGATACACAGTGTTGCCCCTTTACGAAGCAAAGCTTTTGGGGAAAGCGAATGTCTGTGTGGCAGCGAATGCAGTTCCAAGGGACAGTGAAAACCAGCTACAGCATTCCGTGCTGGCAGCTTTCGTGTGGGCGCAGTCGCTGGACGTTTCGAATTGGACAGCCGGACTCTGCGAGAGACACATACACAGTGTTGCCCCTTTACGAACCAAAGCTTTTGGGGAAAGCGAATGTCTCTGGGGCAGCGAATGCCGTTCCAAGGGACAGTGACAACCAGCTACAGCATTCCAAGCTGGCAGCTTTCGTGTGGGAGAAATAGCTGGATGTTTCGAATTTGGCAGCCGGGCTCTGCTAGACAGAGATACACAGTGTTGCCCAATTACCAAGCAAAGATTTTAGGGAAAGCGAATGTCTGTTTGGCAGCGAATGCAATTCCAAGGGACAGTGAAAACCAGCTAAAGCATTCCGTGCTGGCAGCTTTCGTGTGGGCGCAATCGCTGGACCTTTCGAATTTGGCAGCCGGGCTCTGCGAGAGACATATACAGAGTGTTGCCCCTTTACCAAGCAAAGCTTTTGGGGAAAGCGAATGCCTGTGTGGCAGCGAATGCAGTTCCAAGGGACAGTGAAAACCAGCTACAGTATTCCGTACTGGCAGCTTTCGTGCGGGTGCAATTGCTAGACGTTTCGAATTTGGCAGCCGGGCTCTGCAAGAGTGAGATACACAGTGTTGCCCCTTTACGAACCAAAGCTTTTGGGGAAAGCAAATGTCTGTGTGGCAGTGAATGCAGTTCCAAGGGACAGTGAAAACCAGCTGCATCATTCCATGCTGGCATCTTTCGTGTGGGAGAAATCGCTGGATGTTTCGAATTTGGCACCCGGGCTCTGCTAGACAGAGACACACAGTGTTGCCCAATTACCAAGCAAAGCTTTTGGGGAAAGCGAATGTCTGTGTGGCAGCGAATGCAGTTCCAAGGGACAGTGAAAACCAGCTACAGCATTCCGTGCTGGCAGCTTTCGTGTGGGAGAAATTGCTGGACGTATAGAATTTGGCAGCCGGGCTCTGCGAGAGAGAGATACAGAATGTTGCCCCATTACCAAGAAAACCTTTTGGGGAAAGCCAATGTCTGTGTGGCAGCGAATGCAGTTCCAAGGGACAGTGAAAACCAGCTACAGCATTCGGTGCTGGCAGCTTTCGTGTGGGGGAAATCGCTGGACGTTTCGAATTTGGCAGCCGGGCTCTGCGAGAGACACATACACAGTTTTGCCCCTTTACGAACCAAAGCTTTTGGGGAAAGTGAATGTCTGTGTGGCAGCGAATGCAGTTCCAAGGGACAGTGAAAACCAGCTACAGCATTCCGTGCTGGCAGCTTTCGTATGGGCGCAATCGCGTGACGTTTCAAATTTGGCAGCCAGGCTCTGCGAGAGACACATACACAGTTTTGCCCCATTACCAAGAAAACCTTTGGGGAAAGCGAATGCCTGTGTGGCATCGAATGCAGTTCCAAGGGACAGTGAAAACCAGCTACAGCATTCCGTGCTGGCAGCTTTCGTGTGGGGGAAATCGCTGGACGTTTCGAATTTGGCAGCCGGGCTCTGCGAGAGACACATACACAGTGTTGCCCCATTACCATGAAAAACTTTTGGGGAAAGCGAATGTCTGTGTGGCAGCGAATGCAGTTCCAAGGGACAGTGAAAACCAGCTACAGCATTCCATGCTGGCAGCTTTCGTGTGGGCGCAGTCGCTGGACGTTTCGAATTTGGCAGCCGGGCTCTGCGAGAGACACATACACAGTTTTCCCCATTACCATGAAAAACTTTTGGGGAAAGCGAATGTCTGTGTGGCAGCGAATGCAGTTCCAAGGGACAGTGAAAACCAGCTACAGCATTCTGTGCTGGCAGCTTTCGTGTGGGCGCAGTCGCTGGACGTTTCGAATTTGGCAGCCGGGCTCTGCGAGAGATACATACACAGTGTTGCCCCTTTACGAACCAAAGCTTGTGGGGAAAGCGAATGTCTGTGTGGCAGCGAATGCAGTTCCAAGGGACAGTGAAAACCAGCTACAGCATTCCGTGCTGGCAGCTTTCGTGTGGGCGCAATCGCTGGACGTTTCGAATTTGGCAGCCGGGGTCTGCGAGAGACACATACAGAGTGTTGCCCCATTACCATGAAAACATTTTGGGGAAAGCGAATGTCTGTGTGGCAGCGAATGCAGTTCCAAGGGACAGTGAAAACCAGCTACAGCATTCCGTGCTGGCAGCTTTCGTGTGGGCGCAATCGCTGGACGTTTCAAATTTTGCAGCCGGGCTCTACGAGAGAGAGATAAACAGTGTTGCCCCTTTACGAACCAAAGCTTTTGGGGAAAGCGAATGTCTGTGTGGCAGCGAATGCAGTTCCAAGGGACAGTGAAAACCAGCTACAGCATTCCGTGTTGGCAGCTTTCGTGTGGGCGCAATCGCTGGACGTTACGAATTTGGCAGCCAGGCTCTGCGAGAGACACATACACAGTGTTGCCCCTTTACGAACCAAAGCTTTTGGCGAAAGCGAATGTCTGTGTGGCAGCGAATGCAGATCCAAGGGACAGTGAAAAGCAGCTACAGCATTCGGTGCTGGCAGCTTTCGTGTGGGCGCAATCGCTGGACATTTCGAATTTGGCAGCCGGGCTCTGCGAGAGATACATACACAGTGTTGCCCCTTTACGAACCAAAGCTTGTGGGGAAAGCAAATGTCTGTGTGGCAGCGAATGCAGTTCCAAGGGACAGTGAAAACCAGCTACAGCATTCTGTGCTGGCAGCTTTCATGTGGGAGCAATCGCTGGACGTTTCAAATTTGGCAGCCGGGCTCTGCGAGAGAGAGATACACAGTGTTGCCCCTTTACGAACCAAAGCTTTTGGGGAAAGCGAATGTCTGTGTGGCAGCGAATGCAGTTCCAAGGGACAGTGAAAACCAGCTACAGCATTCAGTGCTGGCAGCTTTTTTGTGGTCGCAATCGCTGGACGTTTCGAATTTGGCAGCCGGGCTCTGCAAGAGTGAGATACAGAGTGTTGCCCCTTTACGAACCAAAGCTTTTGGGGAAAGCAAATGAGTGTGTGGCAGCGAATGCAGTTCCAAGGGACAGTGAAAACCAGCTACAGCATTCAGTGCTGGCAGCTTTTTTGTGGTCGCAATCGCTGGACGTTTCGAATTTGGCAGCCGGGCTCTGCGAGAGATACATACACAGTGTTGCCCCATTACCATGAAAACCTTTCGGGGAAAGGGAATGCCTGTGTGGCAGCGAATGCAGTTCCAAGGGACAGTGAAAACCAGCTACAGCATTCCGTTCTGGCAGCTTTCGTGTGGGCGCAGTCCCTGGACGTTTCAAATTTGGCAGCCGGGCTCTGCGAGATATACATACACAGTCTTGTCCCTTTACGAACCAAAGCTTGTGGGGAAAGCGAATGTCTGTGTGGCAGCGAATGCAGTTCCAAGGGACAGTGAAAACCAGCTGCATCATTCCATGCTGGCATCTTTCGTGTGGGAGAAATCGCTGGATGTTTCGAATTTGGCAGCAGGGCTCTGCTAGACAGAGACACAAAGTGTTGCCCCATTACCAAGCAAAGCTTTTGGGGAAAGCGAATGTCTGTGTGGCAGCGAATGCAGTTCCAAGGGATAGTGAAAACCAGCTACAGCATTCCGTGCTGGCAGCTTTCGTGTGGGAGAAATTGCTGGACGTTTCGAATTTGGCAGCCGGGCTCTGCGAGAGAGAGATACAGAATGTTGCCCCATTACCAAGAAAACCTTTTGGGGAAAGCGAATGTCTGTGTGGCAGCGAATGCAGTTCCAAGGGACAGTGAAAACCAGCTACAGCATTCTGTGCTGGTAGCTTTCGTGTCGGCGCAATGGCTGGACGTTTCGAATTTGGCAACCGGGCTCTGCAAGTGTGAGATACACAGTGTTGCCCCTTTACGAACCAAAGCTTTTGGGGAAAACGAATGTCTGTGTGGCAGCGAATGCAGTTCCAAGGGACAGTGAAAACCAGCTACAGCATTCCGTGCTGGCAGCTTTCGTGTGGGCGCAATCGCTGGACGTTTCGAATTTGGCAGCCGGGCTCTGCGAGAGACAGATACACAGTTTTGCCCCATTACCAAGAAAACCTTTGGGGAAAGCGAATGCCTGTGTGGCAGCGAATGCAGTTCCAAGGGACAGTGAAAACCAGCTACAGCATTCCGTGCTGGCAGCTTTCGTGTGGGGGAAATCGCTGGATGTTTCGAATTTGGCAGCCGGGCTATGCGAGAGACACATACACAGTGTTGCACCATTACCATGAAAACATTTTGGGGAAAGCGAATGTCTGTGTGGCAGCGAATGCAGTTCCAAGGGACAGTGAAAAGCAGCTACAGCATTCCGTTCTGGCAGCTTTCGTGTGGGCGCAATCGCTGGACGTTTCGAATTTGGCAGCCGGGCTCTGCGAGAGACACATACAAAGTGCTGCCCCTTTACGAACCAAAGCTTTTGGGGAAAGCGAATGTCTTTGTGGCAGCGAATGCAGTTCCAAGGGACAGTGAAAACCAGCTACAGCATTGCGAGCTGGCAGCTTTCGTGTGGGCGCAATCGCTGGACGTTTCGAATTTGGCAGCCGGGCTCTGCGGGAGAGAGATACACAGTGTTGCCCCTTTAGGAACCAAAGCTTTTGTGGAAAGCGAATGTCTGTGTGGCAGCGAATGCAGTTCCAAGGGACAGTGAAAACCAGCTACAGCATTCCGTGCCTGCAGCTTTCGTGTGGGCGAAATCGCTGGACGTTTCGAATTTGGCAGTCGGGCTCTGCGAGAGAGAGATACACAGTGTTGCCCCTTTACGAACCAAAGCTTTTGGGGAAAGCAAATGTCTGTGTGGCAGCGAATGCAGTTCCAAGGGACAGTGAAAACCAGCTACAGCATTCCGTGCCTGCAGCTTTCGTGTGGGCGCAATCGCTGGACGTTTTGAATTTGGCAGCCGGGCTCTGCGAGAGAGAGATACAAAGTGTTGCCCCTTTACGAACCAAAGCTTGTGGGGAAAGCGAATGTCTGTGTGGCAGCGAATGCAGTTCCAAGGGACAGTGAAAACCAGCTACAGCATTCAGTGCTGGCAGCTTTTTTGTGGTCGCAATCGCTGGACGCTTCGAATTTGGCAGCCGGGCTCTGCGAGAGACACATACATATTGTTGCCCCATTACCATGAAAACCTTTTGGGGAAAGCGAATGTCTGTGTGGCAGCGAATGCAGTTCCAAGGGACAGTGAAAACCAGCTACAGCATTCCGTGCTGGCAGCTTTCGTATGGGAGAAATTGCTGGACGTTTCGAATTTGGCAGCCGGGCTCTGCGAGAGACACATACACAGTGTTGCCCCATTACCAAGAAAAGCTTTTGGGGAAAGCGAATGTCTGTGTGGCAGCGAATGCAGTTCCAAGGGACAGTGAAAACCAGCTACAGCATTCCGTGCTGGCAGCTTTCGTGTGGGCGCAATCGCTGGACGTTTCAAATTTGGCAGCCGGGCTCTGCGAGAGAGAGATACACAGAGTTGCCCCTTTACGAACCAAAGCTTTTGGGGAAAGCGAATGTCTGTGTGGCAGCGAATGCAGTTCCAAGGGACAGTGAAAACCAGCTACAGCATTCGGTGCTGGCAGCTTTCATGTGTGGGAAATCGCTGGACGTTTCGAATTTGGCAGCCGGGCTCTCCGAGAGACACATACACAGTGTTGCCCCATTACCATGAAAAACTTTTGGGGAAAGCGAATGTCTGTGTGGCAGCGAATGCAGTTCCAAGGGACAGTGAAAACCAGCTACAGCATTCCGTGCTGGCAGCTTTCCTGTGGGCGCAATCGCTGGACGTTTCGAATTTGGCAGCCGGGCTCTGCGAGAGACACATACACAGTTTAACCCATTACCATGAAAAACTTTTGGGGAAAGCGAATGTCTGTGTAGCAGCGAATGCAGTTCCAAGGGACAGTGAAAACCAGCTACAGCATTCCGTGCTGGCAGCTTTCGTATGGGAGAAATTGCTGGACGTTTCGAATTTGGCAGCCGGGCTCTGTGAGAGACACATACACAGTGTTGCCCCATTACCATGAAAACCTTTTGGGGAAAGCGAATGTCTGTGTGGTAGCGAATGCAGTTCCAAGGGACACTGAAAACCAGCTACAGCATTCCGTGCTGGCAGCTTTCGTGTGGGCGCAATCGCTCGACTTTTCGAATTTGGCAGCCGGGCTCTGCGAGGGAGAGAGATACAGAGCGTTGCCCGATTACTAGGGAAAGCTTTTGGGGAAAGCGAATGTCTGTGTGGCAGCGAATGCAGTTCCAAGTGACAGTGAAAACCAGCTACAGCATTCTGTGCTGGGAGCTTTCGTGTGGGCGCAGTCGCTAGACGTTTCAAATTTGGCAGCCGGGCTCTGTGAGAGAGAGATACGCAGTGTTGCCGCTTTACCAACCAAATCTTTTGGGGAAAGCGAATGTCTGTGTGGCAGCGAATGCAATTCCAAGGGACAGTGAAAACCAGCCAAAGCATTCCGTGCTGGCAGCTTTCGTGCGGGCGCAATAGCTGGACGTTTCGAATTTGGCAGCCTGGCTCTGCGATAGACAAATACACAGTGTTGCCCCTATATGAATCAAAGCTTTTGGGGAAAGCGAATGCCTATGTGGCAGCGAATGCAGTTCCAAGGGACAGTGAAAACCACCTACAACATTCCGTGCTGGCAGCTTTCCTGTGGGAGAAATCGCTGGACGTTTCGAATTTGGCAGCCGGGCTCTGCTAGACAGAGATACATATTGTTGCCAAATTACCAAGAAAAGCTTTTGGGGAAAGCGAATGTCTGTGTGGCAGCGAATGCAGTTCCAAGGGACAGTGAAAACCAGCTACAGCATTCCGTGCTGGCAGGTTTCATGTGGGCGCAATCGCTGGACGTTTCGAATTTGGCAGCCGGGCTCTGCAAGAGTGAGATACAGAGTGTTGCCCCATTACCAAGCAAAGCTTTTGGGGAAAGCGAATGTCTGTGTGGCAGCGAATGCACTTCCAACGGACAGTGAAAACCAGCTACAGCATTCCGTGCTGGCAGCTTTCGTGTGGGAGAAATAGCTGGACGTTTCGAATTGGGCAGCCGGGCTCTGCGAGAGAGAGATACACAGTGTTGCCCCATTACCAAGCAAAGCTTTTGGGGAAAGCGAATGTCTGTGTGGCAGCGAATGCACTTCCAACGGACAGTGAAAACCAGCTACAGCATTCCGTACTGGCAGCTTTCGTGTGGGCGCAATCGCTGGACGTTTCGAATTTGGCAGCCGGGCTCTGCGAGAGACACATACACAGTGTTGCCCCATTACCATGAAAAACTTTTGGGGAAAGCGAATGTCTGTGTGGCAGCGAATGCAGTTCCAAGGGACAGTGAAAACCAGCTACAGCATTCCGTGCTGGCAGCTTTCGTGTGGGCGCAATTGCTGGACGTTTCGAATTTGGCAGCCGGGCTCTGCGAGAGAGAGATACACAGTGTTGCCCCTTTACGAACCAAAGCTTTTGGGGAAAGCGAATGTCTGTGTGGCAGCGAATGCAGTTCCAAGGGACAGTGAAAACCAGTTACAGCATTCCGTGCTGGCAGCTTTCGTGTGGGCGCAATCGCTGAATGTTTCGAATTTGGCAGCCGGGCTCTGCTAGACAGAGATACACAGTGTTGCCTCATTACCAAGAAAAGCTTTTGGGGAAAGCGAATGTCTGTGTGGCAGCGAATGCAGTTCCAAGGGACAGTGAAAACCAGCTACAGCATTCCGTGCTGGCAGCTTCCGTGTGGGAGAAATCGCTGAATGTTTCGAATTTGGCAGCCGGGCTCTGCTAGACAGAGATACATAGTGTTGCCCCTTTACGAACCAAAGCTTTTGGGGAAAGCGAATGTCTGTGTGGCAGCGAATGCAGTTCCAAGGGACAGTGAAAAGCAGTTACAGCATTAGGTGCTGGCAGGTTTCGTGTGGGCGCAATCACTCGACGTTTCGAATTTGGCAGCCGGGCTCTGCTAGACAGAGATACACAGTGTTGCCCCATTACCAAGAAAAGCTTTTGGGGAAAGCGAATGTCTGTGTGGCAGCGAATGCAGTTCCAAGGGACAGTGAAAACCAGCTACAGCATTCCGTGCTGGCAGCTTTCGTGTGGGCGCAATCGCTGGACGTTTCGAATTTGGCAGTCGGGCTCTGCGAGAGAGATACACAATGTTGCCCCTTTACGAACCAAAGCTTTTGGGGAAAGCGAATGTCTGTGTGGCAGCGAATGCAGTTCCAAGGGACAGTAAAAAGCAGTTACAGCATTAGGTGCTGGCAGCTTTCGTGTGGGCGCTATCGCTGGATGTTTCAAATTTGGAAGCCGGGCTCTGCGAGAGACACATACAGAGTGTTGCCCCTTTACGAACCAAAGCTTTTGGGGAAAGCGAATGCCTGTGTGGCAGCGAATGCAGTTCCAAGGGACAGTGAAAACCAGCCACAGCATTCCATGCTGGCAGCTTTCGTGTGGGCGCAGTCGCTGGAAGTTTCGAATTTGGAAGCTGGGCTCTGCGAGAGACACATACACAGTGTTGCCCCTTTACGAACCAAAGCTTTTGGGGAAAGCGAATGTCTGTGTGGCAGCGAATGCAGTTCCAAGGGACAGTGAAAACCAGCTACAGCATTCCGTGCTGGCAGGTTTCGTGTGGGCGCAATCGCTGGACGTTTCGAATTTGGCAGCCGGGCTCTGCAAGAGTGAGATACGCAGTGTTGCCGCTTTACCAACCAAATCTTTTGGGGAAAGCGAATGTCTGTGTGGCAGCGAATGCAATTCCAAGGGACAGTGAAAACCAGCTACAGCATTCCGTGCTGGCAGCTTTCTTATGGGAGAAATCGCTGGACGTTTCGAATTTGGCAGCCGGGCTCTGCGAGAGACACATATACAGTGTTGCCCCATTACCAAGAAAACCTTTTGGGGAAAGTGAATGTCTGTGTGGCAGCGAATGCAGTTCCAAGGGACAGTGAAAACCAGCTACAGCATTCCGTGCTGGCAGCTTTCGATGGGAGAAATCGCTGGACGTTTCGAATTTGGCAGCCGGGCTCTGCTAGACAGAGATACACAGTGTTGCCCCTTTACGAACCAAAGCTTTTGGGGAAAGCGAATGTCTGTGTGGCAGCGAATGGAGTTCCAAGGGACAGTGAAAACCAGCTACAGCATTCCGTGCTGGCAGCTTTCGAGTGGGAGAAATCACTGGACGTTTCGAATTTGGCTGCGGGGCTCTGCGACAGACACATACACAGTGTTGCCACTTACCAAGAAAAGCTTTTGGGGAAAGCGAATGTCTGTGTGGCAGCGAATGCAGTTCCAAGGGACAGTGAAAACCAGCTACAGCATTCCGTGCTGGCAGCTTTCGTGTGGGAGAAATCGCTGGACGTTTCGAATTTGGCATCCGGGCTCTGCAAGAGACACATACACAGTGTTGCTCCTTTACGAACCAAAGCTTTTGGGGAAAGCGAATGCCTGTGTGGCAGCGAATGCAGTTCCAAGGGACAGTGAAAACCAGCTACAGCATTCCGTGCTGGCAGCTTTCGTGTGGGCGCAATCGCTGGACGTTTCAAATTTGGCAGCCGGGCTCTGCGAGAGACACATACACAGTTTTGCCCCTTTACGAACCAAAGCTTTTGGGGAAAGCGAATGTCTGTGTGGCAGCGAATGCAGTTCCAAGGGACAGTGAAAAGCAGCTACAGCATTCCGTGCTGGCAGCTTTCGTGTGGGAGAAATTGCTGGACGTTTCGAATTTGGCAGCCGGGCTCTGCGACAGACACATGCACAGTATTGCCACTTACCAAGAAAAGCTTTTGGGGAAAGCGAATGTCTGTGTGGCAGTGAATGCAGTTCCAAGGGACAGTGAAAACCAGCTACAGCATTCCGTGCTGGCAGCTTTCGTGTGGGAGAAATCGCTGGACGTTTCGAATTTGGCAGCCGTGCTCTGCAAGAGACACATACACAGTGTTGCCCCTTTACGAACCAAAGCTTTTGGGGAAAGCGAATGCCTGTGTGGCAGCGAATGCAGTTCCAAGGGACAGTGAAAACCAGCTACAGCATTCTGTGCTGGTAGCTTTCGTGTGGGCGCAATCGCTGGACGTTTCAAATTTGGCAGCCGGGCTCTGCGAGAGACACATACACAGTGTTGCCCCTTTACGAACCAAAGCTTTCGGGGAAAGCGAATGTCTGTGTGGCAGCGAATGCAGTTCCAAGGGACAGTGAAAACCAGCTACAGCATTCCGTGCTGGCAGCTTTCGTGTGGCGCAATTGCTAGACGTTGAGAAATTGGCAGCCGAGCTCTGCGAGAGACACATACACAGTTTTGCCCCTTTACAAACCAAAGCTTTTGGGGCAAGCGAATGTCTGTGTGGCAGCGAATGCAGTTCCAAGGGACAGTGAAAAGAAGCTACAGCATTCCGTGCTGGCAGCTTTCGTGTGGGAGAAATTGCTGGACGTTTCGAATTTGGCAGCCGGGCTCTGCGAGAGACACATACACAGTGTTGGCCCATTACCAAGAAAACCTTTGGGGAAAGCGAATGTCTGTGTGGCAGCGAATGCAGTTCCAAGGGACAGTAAAACCAGCTACAGCATTCCGTGCTGGCAGCTTTCGTGTGGGAGAAATCGCTGGAAGTTTCGAATTTGGCAGCCGGGCTCTGCTAGACAGAGATACACAGTGTTGCCCCATTACCAAGAAAAGCTTTTGGGGAAAGCGAATGTCTGTGTGGCAGCGAATGCAGTTCCAAGGGACAGTGAAAACCAGCTACAGCATTCCGTGCTGGCAGCTTTCGTGTGGGAGAAATCGCTGGACGTTTCGAATTTGGCAGCGGGGCTCTGCGACAGACACATACACAATGTTGCCACTTACCAAGAAAAGCTTTTGGGGAAAGCGAATGTCTGTGTGGCAGCGAATGCAGTTCCAAGGGACAGTGAAAACCAGCTACAGCATTCCGTGCTGGCAGCTTTCTTGTGGGAGAAATCGCTGGACGTTTCGAATTTGCAGCCGGGCTCTGCTAGACAGAGATACACAGTGTTGCCCCTTTACGAACCAAAGCTTTTGCAGAAAGCGAATGTCTGTGTGGCAGGGAATGCAGTTCCAAGGGACAGTGAAAACCAGCTACAGCATTCCGTGCTGGCAGCTTTCGTGTGGGAGAAATCGCTGGACGTTTCGAATTTGGCAGCGGGGCTCTGCGACAGACACATACACAGTATTGCCACTTACCAAGAAAAGCTTTTGGGGAAAGCGAATGTCTGTGTGGCAGCGAATGCAGTTCCAAGGGACAGTGAAAACCAGCTACAGCATTCCGTGCTGGCAGCTTTCGTGTGGGAGAAATCGCTGGACGTTTCGAATTTGGCATCCGGGCTCTGCAAGAGACACATACACAGTGTTGCTCCTTTACGAACCAAAGCTTTTGGGGAAAGCGAATGCCTGTGTGGCAGCGAATGCAGTTCCAAGGGACAGTGAAAACCAGCTACAGCATTCTGTGCTGGTAGCTTTCGTGTGGGCGCAATCGCTGGACGTTTCAAATTTGGCAGCCGGGCTCTGCGAGAGACACATACACAGTGTTGCCCCTTTACGAACCAAAGCTTTCGGGGAAAGCGAATGTCTGTGTGGCAGCGAATGCAGTTCCAAGGGACAGTGAAAACCAGCTACAGCATTCCGTGCTGGCAGCTTTCGTGTGGCGCAATTGCTAGACGTTGAGAAATTGGCAGCCGGGCTCTGCAAGAGACACATACACAGTGTTGCCCCTTTACGAACCAAAGCTTTCGGGGAAAGCGAATGTCTGTGTGGCAGCGAATGCAGTTCCAAGGGACAGTGAAAGCCAGCTACAGCATTCCGTGCTGGCAGCTTTCGTGTGGGAGAAATCGCTGGACGTTTCGAATTTGCAGCCGGGGTCTGCTAGACAGAGATACAGAGTGTTGCCCCTTTACGAACCAAAGCTTTTGCAGAAAGCGAATGTCTGTGTGGCAGCGAATGCAGTTCCAAGGGACAGTGAAAACCAGCTACAGCATTCCGTGCTGGCAGCTTTCGTGTGGGAGAAATCGCTGGACGTTTCGAATTTGGCAGCCGGGCTCTGCGAGAGAGAGATACACATTATTGCCACTTACCAAGAAAAGCTTTTGGGGAAAGCGAATGTCTGTGTGGCAGTGAATGCAGTTCCAAGGGACAGTGAAAACCAGCTACAGCATTCCGTGCTGGCAGCTTTCGTGTGGGAGAAATCGCTGGACGTTTCGAATTTGACAGCCGGGCTCTGCAAGAGACACATACACAGTGTTGCCCCTTTACGAATCAAAGCTTTTGGGGAAAGCGAATGTCTGTGTGGCAGCGAATGCAGTTCCAAGGGACAGTGAAAACCAGCTACAGCTTTCTGTGCTGGTAGCTTTCGTGTGGGCGCAATCGCTGGACGTTGCAAATTTGGCAGCCGGGCTCTGCGAGAGACACATACACAGTGTTGCCCCTTTACGAACTAAAGCTTTTGGGGCAAGCGAATGTCTGTGTGGCAGCGAATGCAGTTCCAAGGGACAGTGAAAACCAGCTACAGCATTCCGTGCTGGCAGCTTTCGTGTGGGAGAAATTGCTGGACGTTTCGAATTTGGCAGCGGGGCTCTGCGAGAGACACATACACAGTGTTGCCCCATTACCAAGAAAACCTTTGGGGAAAGCGAATGTCTGTGTGGCAGCGAATGCAGTTCCAAGGGACAGTGAAAACCAGCTAGAGCATTCCGTGCTGGCAGCTTTCTTGTGGGAGAAATTGCTGGACGTTTCGAATTTGCAGCCGGGCTCTGCTAGACAGAGATACACAGTGTTGCCCCTTTACGAACCAAAGCCTTTGCAGAAAGCAAATGTCTGTGTGGCAGCGAATGCAGTTCCAAGGGACAGTGAAAACCAGCTAGAGCATTCCGTGCTGGCAGCTTTCGTGTGGGAGAAATCGCTGGACGTTTCGAATTTGGCAGCTGGGCTCTGCAAGAGACACATACACAGTGTTGCCCCTTTACGAACCAAAGCTTTCGGGGAAAGCGAATGTCTGTGTGGCAGCGAATGCAGTTCCAAGGGACAGTGAAAACCAGCTACAGCATTCCGTGCTGGCAGCTTTCGTGTGGCGCAATTGCTAGACGTTGAGAAATTGGCAGCCGGGCTCTGCGAGAGACACATACACAGTGTTGCCCCTTTACGAACCAAAGCTTTTGGGGCAAGCGAATGTCTGTGTGGCAGCGAATGCAGTTCCAAGGGACAGTGAAAAGCAGCTACAGCATTCCGTGCTGGCAGCTTTCGTGTGGGAGAAATTGCTGGACGTTTCGAATTTGGCAGCCGGGCTCTGCGAGAGACACATACACAGTGTTGGCCCATTACCAAGAAAACCTTTGGGGAAAGCGAATGTCTGTGTGGCAGCGAATGCAGTTCCAAGGGACAGTGAAAACCAGCTACAGCATTCCGTGCTGGCAGCTTTCGTGTGGGAGAAATCGCTGGACGTTTCGAATTTGGCAGCGGGGCTCTGCGACAGACACATACACAGTGTTGCCACTTACCAAGAAAAGCTTTTGGGGAAAGCGAATGTCTGTGTGGCAGCGAATGCAGTTCCAAGGGACAGTGAAAACCAGCTACAGCATTCCGTGCTGGCAGCTTTCTTGTGGGAGAAATCGCTGGACGTTTCGAATTTGCAGCCGGGCTCTGCTAGACAGAGATACACAGCGTTGCCCCTTTACGAACCAAAGCCTTTGCAGAAAGCAAATGTCTGTGTGGCAGCGAATGCAGTTCCAAGGGACAGTGAAAACCAGCTACAGCATTCCGTGCTGGCAGCTTTCGTGTGGCGCAATTGCTAGACGTTGAGAAATTGGCAGCCGGGCTCTGCGAGAGACACATACACAGTGTTGCCCCTTTACGAACCAAAGCTTTTGGGGCAAGCGAATGTCTGTGTGGCAGCGAATGCAGTTCCAAGGGACAGTGAAAAGCAGCTACAGCATTCCGTGCTGGCAGCTTTCGTGTGGGAGAAATTGCTGGACGTTTCGAATTTGGCAGCCGGGCTCTGCGAGAGACACATACACAGTGTTGGCCCATTACCAAGAAAACCTTTGGGGAAAGCGAATGTCTGTGTGGCAGCGAATGCAGTTCCAAGGGACAGTAAAACCAGTTACAGCATTCCGTGCTGGCAGCTTTCGTGTGGGAGAAATCGCTGGAAGTTTCGAATTTGGCAGCCGGGCTCTGCTAGACAGAGATACACAGTGTTGCCCCTTTACGAACCAAAGCTTTTGCAGAAAGCGAATGTCTGTGTGGCAGCGAATGCAGTTCCAAGGGACAGTGAAAACCAGCTACAGCATTCCGTGCTGGCAGCTTTCGTGTGGGAGAAATCGCTGGACGTTTCGAATTTGGCAGCTGGGCTCTGCGAGAGACACATACACAGTGTTGCCCCTTTACGAACCAAAGCTTTCGGGGAAAGCGAATGTCTGTGTGGCAGCGAATGCAGTTCCAAGGGACAGTGAAAGCCAGCTACAGCATTCCGTGCTGGCAGCTTTCGTGTGGGAGAAATCGCTGGACGTTTCGAATTTGCAGCCGGGGTCTGCTAGACAGAGATACAGAGTGTTGCCCCTTTACGAACCAAAGCTTTTGCAGAAAGCGAATGTCTGTGTGGCAGCGAATGCAGTTCCAAGGGACAGTGAAAACCAGCTACAGCATTCCGTGCTGGCAGCTTTCGTGTGGGAGAAATCGCTGGACGTTTCGAATTTGGCAGCCGGGCTCTGCGAGAGAGAGATACACATTATTGCCACTTACCAAGAAAAGCTTTTGGGGAAAGCGAATGTCTGTGTGGCAGTGAATGCAGTTCCAAGGGACAGTGAAAACCAGCTACAGCATTCCGTGCTGGCAGCTTTCGTGTGGGAGAAATCGCTGGACGTTTCGAATTAGACAGCCGGGCTCTGCAAGAGACACATACACAGTGTTGCCCCTTTACGAATCAAAGCTTTTGGGGAAAGCGAATGTCTGTGTGGCAGCGAATGCAGTTCCAAGGGACAGTGAAAACCAGCTACAGCTTTCTGTGCTGGTAGCTTTCGTGTGGGCGCAATCGCTGGACGTTTCAAATTTGGCAGCCGGGCTCTGCGAGAGACACATACACAGTGTTGCCCCTTTACGAAATAAAGCTTTTGGGGCAAGCAAATGTCTGTGTGGCAGCGAATGCAGTTCCAAGGGACAGTGAAAACCAGCTACAGCATTCCGTGCTGGCAGCTTTCGTGTGGGAGAAATTGCTGGACGTTTCGAATTTGGCAGCGTGGCTCTGCGAGAGACACATACACAGTGTTGCCCCATTACCAAGAAAACCTTTGGGGAAAGCGAATGTCTGTGTGGCAGCGAATGCAGTTCCAAGGGACAGTGAAAACCAGCTACAGCATTCCGTGCTGGCAGCTTTCGTGTGGGAGAAATCGCTGGACGTTTCGAATTTGGCAGCGGGGCTCTGCGACAGACACATACACAGTGTTGCCACTTACCAAGAAAAGCTTTTGGGGAAAGCGAATGTCTGTGTGGCAGCGAATGCAGTTCCAAGGGACAGTGAAAACCAGCTACAGCATTCCGTGCTGGCAGCTTTCTTGTGGGAGAAATCGCTGGACGTTTCGAATTTGCAGCCGGGCTCTGCTAGACAGAGATACACAGCGTTGCCCCTTTACGAACCAAAGCCTTTGCAGAAAGCAAATGTCTGTGTGGCAGCGAATGCAGTTCCAAGGGACAGTGAAAACCAGCTAGAGCATTCCGTGCTGGCAGCTTTTGTGTGGGAGAAATCGCTGGACGTTTCGAATTTGGCAGCTGGGCTCTGCAAGAGACACATACACAGTGTTGCCCCTTTACGAACCAAAGCTTTCGGGGAAAGCGAATGTCTGTGTGGCAGCGAATGCAGTTCCAAGGGACAGTGAAAACCAGCTACAGCATTCCGTGCTGGCAGCTTTCGTGTGGCGCAATTGCTAGACGTTGAGAAATTGGCAGCCGGGCTCTGCGAGAGACACATACACAGTGTTGCCCCTTTACGAACCAAAGCTTTTGGGGCAAGCGAATGTCTGTGTGGCAGCGAATGCAGTTCCAAGGGACAGTGAAAAGCAGCTACAGCATTCCGTGCTGGCAGCTTTCGTGTGGGAGAAATTGCTGGACGTTTCGAATTTGGCAGCCGGGCTCTGCGAGAGACACATACACAGTGTTGGCCCATTACCAAGAAAACCTTTGGGGAAAGCGAATGTCTGTGTGGCAGCGAATGCAGTTCCAAGGGACAGTAAAACCAGCTACAGCATTCCGTGCTGGCAGCTTTCGTGTGGGAGAAATCGCTGGACGTTTTGAATTTGGCAGCCAGACTCTGCTAGACAGAGATACACAGTGTTGCCCCTTTATGAACCAAAGCTTTTGCAGAAAGCGAATGTCTGTGTGGCAGCGAATGCAGTTCCAAGGGACAGTGAAAACCAGCTACAGCATTCCGTGCTGGCAGCTTTCGTGTGGGAGAAATCGCTGGACGTTTCGAATTTGGCAGCGGGGCTCTGCGACAGACACATACACAGTGTTGCCACTTACCAAGAAAAGCTTTTGGGGAAAGCGAATGTCTGTGTGGCAGCGAATGCAGTTCCAAGGGACAGTGAAAACCAGTTACAGCATTCCGTGCTGGCAGCTTTCGTGTGGGAGAAATCGCTGGACGTTTCAAATTTGGCAGCCGGGCTCTGCGAGAGACACATACACAGTGTTGCCCCTTTACGAACTAAAGCTTTTGGGGCAAGCGAATGTCTGTGTGGCAGCGAATGCAGTTCCAAGGGACAGTGAAAACCAGCTACAGCATTCCGTGCTGGCAGCTTTCGTGTGGGAGAAATTGCTGGACGTTTCGAATTTGGCAGCGGGGCTCTGCGAGAGACACATACACAGTGTTGCCCCATTACCAAGAAAACCTTTGGGGAAAGCGAATGTCTGTGTGGCAGCGAATGCAGTTCCAAGGGACAGTGAAAACCAGCTACAGCATTCCGTGCTGGCAGCTTCCGTGTGGGAGAAATCGCTGGACGTTTCGAATTTGGCAGCCAGGCTCTGCTAGACAGAGATACACAGTGTTGCCCCTTTACGAACCAAAGCTTTTGCAGAAAGCGAATGTCTGTGTGGCAGCGAATGCAGTTCCAAGGGACAGTGAAAACCAGCTACAGCATTCCGTGCTGGCAGCTTTCGTGTGGGAGAAATCGCTGGACGTTTCGAATTTGGCAGCGGGGCTCTGCGACAGACAAATACACAGTGTTGCCACTTACCAAGAAAAGCTTTTGGGGAAAGCGAATGTCTGTGTGGCAGCGAATGCAGTTCCAAGGAACAGTGAAAACCAGCTACAGCATTCCGTGCTGGCAGCTTTCTTGTGGGAGAAATCGCTGGACGTTTCGAATTTGCAGCCGGGCTCTGCTAGACAGAGATACACAGTGTTGCCCCTTTACGAACCAAAGCCTTTGCAGAAAGCAAATGTCTGTGTGGCAGTGAATGCAGTTCCAAGGGACAGTGAAAACCAGCTAGAGCATTCCGTGCTGGCAGCTTTCGTGTGGGAGAAATCGCTGGACGTTTCGAATTTGGCAGCTGGGCTCTGCAAGAGACACATACACAGTGTTGCCCCTTTACGAACCAAAGCTTTCGGGGAAAGCGAATGTCTGTGTGGCAGCGAATGCAGTTCCAAGGGACAGTGAAAACCAGCTACAGCATTCCGTGCTGGCAGCTTTCGTGTGGGAGAAATCGCTGGACGTTACGAATTTGGCAGCCGGGCTCTGCGACAGACACATGCACAATATTGCCACTTACCAAGAAAAGCTTTTGGGGAAAGCGAATGTCTGTGTGGCAGTGAATGCAGTTCCAAGGGACAGTGAAAACCAGCTACAGCATTCCGTGCTGGCAGCTTTCGTGTGGGAGAAACCGCTAGACGTTTCGAATTTGGCAGCCGGGCTCTGCGAGAGTGAGCTACACAGTGTTGCCCCTTTACGAAGCAAAGCTTTTGGGGAAAGCGAATGTCTGTGTGGCAGCGAATGCAGTTCCAAGGGACAGTGAAAACCAGCTACAGCATTCCGTGCTGGCAGCTTCCGTATGAGCGCAGTCGCTGAAAGTGTCGAATTTGGCAGCTGGGCTCTGCGAGAGACAGATACACAGTGTTGCCCCTTTATGAACCAAAGCTTTTGGGGAAAGCGAATGCCTGTGTGGCAGCGAATGCAGTTCCAAGGGACAGTGAAAACCAGCTACAGCATTCCGTGCTGGCAGCTTTCGTGTGGGCGCAATCGCTGGACGTTTCGAATTTGGCAGCTGGGCTCTGCAAGAGTGATACACAGTGTTGCCCCTTTACGAAGCAAAGCTTTTGGGGAAAGCGAATGTCTGTGTGGCAGCGAATGCAGTTCCAAGGGACAGTGAAAACCAGCTACAGCATTCCGTGCTGACAGCTTTCGTGTGGGAGAAATCGCTGGACGTTTCGAATTTGGCAGCCGGGCTCTGCGAGAGCACATACACAGTGTTGCCCCATTACCAAGCAAAGCTTTTGGGGAAAGCGAATGTCTGTGTGGCAGCGAATGCATTTCCAAGGGACAGTGAAAAACAGCTACAGCATTCCGTGCTGGGAGCTTTCGTGGGGTAGAAATCGCTGGATGTTTCGAATTTGGCAGCCGGGCTCTGCGAGAAACACAGACACAGTGTTGCCCCTTTACGAAGCAAAGCTTTTGGGGAAAGCGAATGTCTGTGTGGCAGTAAATGCAGTTCGAAGGGACAGTGAAAACCAGCTACAGCATTCCGTGCTGGCAGCTTTCGTGTGGGCGCAATCGCTGGACGTTTCAAATTTGGCAGCCGGGCTCTGCGAGAGACACATACACATTGTTGCCCCTTTACGAAGCAAAACTTTTGGGGAAAGCGAATGTCTGTGTGGCAGCGAATGCAGTTCCAAGGGACAGTGAAAACCAGCTACAGCATTCCCTACTGGCAGCTTTCGTGTGGGCGCAATCGCTGGACGTTTCGAATTTGGCAGTCGGGTTCTGCGAGAGAGACACACAGTGTTGCCCCTTTACGAACCAAAGCTTTTGGGGAAAGCGAATGTCTGTGTGGCAGCGAATGCAGTTCCAAGGGACAGTGAAAACCAGCTACAGCATTCTGTGCTGGCAGCTTTCGTGTGGGAGAAATCGCTGGACGTTTCGAATTTGGCAGCCGGGCTCTGCAAGAGTGAGATACACAGTGTTGCCCCTTTACGAACCAAAGCTTTTGGGGAAAGCGAATGTCTGAGTGGCAGTGAATGCAGTTACAAAGGACAGTGAAAACCAGCTACAGCATTCGGAGCTGGCAGCTTTCGTGTGGGAGAAATCGCTGGACGTTTTGAATTTAGCAGCCGGGCTCTGCGAGAGATACATACACAGTGTTGCCCGATTACTAGGAAAATCTTTTGGGGAAAGCGAATGTCTGTGTGGCAGCGAATGCAGTTCCAAGGGACTGTGAAAACCAGCTACAGCATTCCGTGCTGGCAGCTTTCGTGTGGGCGCAATCGCTGGACTTTTTGAATTTGGCAGCCGGGCTCTGCGAGAGACACATACACAGTGTTGCCCCTTTACGAAGCAAAGCTTTTGGGGAAAGCGAATGTCTGTGTGGCAGTAAATGCAGTTCCAAGGGACAGTGAAAACCAGCTACAGCATTCCGTGCTGGCAGCTTTCATGTGGCGAAATGGCTGGACGTTTAGAATTTGGCAGCCGGGCTCTGCGAGAGACACATACACATTGTTGCCCCTTTACGAACCAAAACTTTTGGGGAAAGCAAATGTCTGTGTGGCAGCGAATGCAGTTCCAAGGGACAGTGAAAACCAGCTACAGCTTTCCCTACTGGCAGCTTTCGTGTGGGCGCAATCGCTGGACGTTTCGAATTTGGCAGTCGGGTTCTGCGAGAGAGAGACACACAGTGTTGCCCCTTTACGAACCAAAGCTTTTGGGGAAAGCGAATGTCTGTGTGGCAGCGAATGCAGTTCCAAGGGACAGTGAAAACCAGCTACAGCATTCCGTGCTGGCAGCTTTCGTGTGGGCGCAGTCGCTGGACATTTCGAATTTGGCAGCCGGGCTCTGCAAGAGTGAGATACACAGTTTTTCCCGTTTACGAACCAAAGCCTTTGGGGAAAGCGAATGCCTGTGTGGCAGAGAATGCAGTTACAAAGGACAGTGAAAACCAGCTACAGCATTCGGTGCTGGCAGCTTTCGTGTGGGAGAAATCGCTGGACGTTTTGAATTTAGCAGCCGGGCTCTGCGAGAGATACATACACAGTGTTGCCCGATTACTAGGAAAATCTTTTGGGGAAAGCGAATGTCTGTGTGGCAGCGAATGCAGTTCCAAGGGACAGTGAAAACCAGCTACAGCATTGCGTGCTGGCAGCTTTCGTGTGGGCGCAATCGCTGGACGTTTCGAATTTGGCAGCCGAGCTCTGCGAGAGACACATACACAGTGTTGCCCCTTTACGAACCAAAGCTTTAGGGGAAAGCGAATGTCTGTGTGGCAGCGAATGCAGTTCCAAGGGACAGTGAATACCAGCTACAGCATTGCGTGCTGGCAGCTTTCGTGTGGGCGCAAACGCTGGATGTTTCAAATTTGGCAGCCGGGCTCTGCGAGAGACACATACACAGTGTTGCCCCTTTAAGAACCAAAGCTTTTGGGGAAAGCAAATGTCTGTGTGGCAGCGAATGCAGTTCCCACGGACAGTGAAAAGCAGCTACAGCATTTCGTGCTGGCAGCTTTCGTGTGAGCGCAATCGCTGAAAGTTTCGAATTTGGCAGCTGGGCTCTGCGAGAGACAGATACAGAGTGTTGCCCCTTTACGAACCCAAGCTTTTGGGGAAAGCGAATGCCTGTGTGGCAGCAAATGCAGTTCCAAGGGACAGTGAAAATCAGCTACAGCATTCCGTGCTGGCAGCTTTCGTGTGGGCGCAATCGCTGGACGTTTCGAATTTGGCAGCTGGGCTCTGCAAGAGTGATACACAGTGTTGCCCCTTTACGAAGCAAAGCTTTTGGGGAAAGCGAATGTCTGTGTGGCAGCGAATGCAGTTCCAAGGGACAGTGAAAACCAGCTACAGCATTCCGTGCTGGCAGCTTTCGTGTGGGCGCAGTCGCTGGACGTTTCGAATTGGACAGCCGGACTCTGCGAGAGACACATACACAGTGTTGCCCCTTTACGAACCAAAGCTTTTGGGGAAAGCGAATGTCTCTGGGGCAGCGAATGCCGTTCCAATGGACAGTGACAACCAGCTACAGCATTCCATGCTGGCAGCTTTCGTGTGGGAGAAATAGCTGGATGTTTCGAATTTGGCAGCCGGGCTCTGCTAGACAGAGATACACAGTGTTGCCCAATTACCAAGCAAAGATTTTAGGGAAAGCGAATGTCTGTTTGGCAGCGAATGCAATTCCAAGGGACAGTGAAAACCAGCTAAAGCATTCCGTGCTGGCAGCTTTCGTGTGGGCGCAATCGCTGGACCTTTCGAATTTGGCAGCCGGGCTCTGCGAGAGACATATACAGAGTGTTGCCCCTTTACCAAGCAAAGCTTTTGGGGAAAGCGAATGCCTGTGTGGCAGCGAATGCAGTTCCAAGGGACAGTGAAAACCAGCTACAGTATTCCGTACTGGCAGCTTTCGTGCGGGTGCAATTGCTAGACGTTTCGAATTTGGCAGCCGGGCTCTGCAAGAGTGAGATACACAGTGTTGCCCCTTTACGAACCAAAGCTTTTGGGGAAAGCAAATGTCTGTGTGGCAGTGAATGCAGTTCCAAGGGACAGTGAAAACCAGCTGCATCATTCCATGCTGGCATCTTTCGTGTGGGAGAAATCGCTGGATGTTTCGAATTTGGCAGCCGAGCTCTGCTAGACAGAGACACACAGTGTTGCCCAATTACCAAGCAAAGCTTTTGGGGAAAGCGAATGTCTGTGTGGCAGCGAATGCAGTTCCAAGGGACAGTGAAAACCAGCTACAGCATTCCGTGCTGGCAGCTTTCGTGTGGGAGAAATTGCTGGACGTATAGAATTTGGCAGCCGGGCTCTGCGAGAGAGAGATACAGAATGTTGCCCCATTACCAAGAAAACCTTTTGGGGAAAGCGAATGTCTGTGTGGCAGCGAATGCAGTTCCAAGGGACAGTGAAAACCAGCTACAGCATTCGGTGCTGGCAGCTTTCGTGTGGGGGAAATCGCTGGACGTTTCGAATTTGGCAGCCGGGCTCTGCGAGAGACACATACACAGTTTTGCCCCTTTACGAACCAAAGCTTTTGGGGAAAGTGAATGTCTGTGTGGCAGCGAATGCAGTTCCAAGGGACAGTGAAAACCAGCTACAGCATTCCGTGCTGGCAGCTTTCGTGTGGGGGAAATCGCTGGACGTTTCGAATTTGGCAGCCGGGCTCTACGAGAGACACATACACAGTGTTGCACCATTACCAAGAAAAGCTTTTGGGGAAAGCGAATGTCTGTGTGGCAGCGAATGCAGTTCCAAGGGACAGTGAAAAGCAGCTACAGCATTCCGTTCTGGCAGCTTTCGTGTGGGCGCAATCGCTGGACGTTTCGAATTTGGCAGCCGGGCTCTGCGAGAGACACATACAAAGTGCTGCCCCTTTACGAACCAAAGCTTTTGGGGAAAGCGAATGTCTTTGTGGCAGCGAATGCAGTTCCAAGGGACAGTGAAAACCAGCTACAGCATTGCGAGCTGGCAGCTTTCGTGTGGGCGCAATCGCTGGACGTTTCGAATTTGGCAGCCGGGCTCTGCGGGAGAGAGATACACAGTGTTGCCCCTTTAGGAACCAAAGCTTTTGTGGAAAGCGAATGTCTGTGTGGCAGCGAATGCAGTTCCAAGGGACAGTGAAAACCAGCTACAGCATTCCGTGCCTGCAGCTTTCGTGTGGGCGAAATCGCTGGACGTTTCGAATTTGGCAGTCGGGCTCTGCGAGAGAGAGATACACATTGTTGCCCCTTTACGAACCAAAGCTTTTGGGGAAAGCAAATGTCTGTGTGGCAGCGAATGCAGTTCCAAGGGACAGTGAAAACCAGCTACAGCATTCCGTGCTGGAAGCTTTCGTGTGGGCGCAATCGCTGGACGTTTTGAATTTGGCAGCCGGGCTCTGCGAGAGAGAGATACAAAGTGTTGCCCCTTTACGAACCAAAGCTTGTGGGGAAAGCGAATGTCTGTGTGGCAGCGAATGCAGTTCCAAGGGACAGTGAAAACCAGCTACAGCATTCAGTGCTGGCAGCTTTTTTGTGGTCGCAATCGCTGGACGGTTCGAATTTGGCAGCCGGGCTCTGCGAGAGACACATACACAGTTTAACCCATTACCATGAAAAACTTTTGGGGAAAGCGAATGTCTGTGTGGCAGCGAATGCAGTTCCAAGGGACAGTGAAAACCAGCTACAGCATTCCGTGCTGGCAGCTTTCGTATGGGAGAAATTGCTGGACGTTTCGAATTTGGCAGCCGGGCTCTGTGAGAGACACATACACAGTGTTGCCCCATTACCATGAAAACCTTTTGGGGAAAGCGAATGTCTGTGTGGTAGCGAATGCAGTTCCAAGGGACACTGAAAACCAGCTACAGCATTCCGTGCTGGCAGCTTTCGTGTGGGCGCAATCGCTGGACGTTTCAAATTTGGCAGCCGGGCTCTGCGAGAGAGAGATAACCAGTGTTGCCCCTTTACGAACCAAAGCTTTTGGGGAAAGCGAATGTCTGTGTGGCAGCGAATGCAGTTCCAAGGGACAGTGAAAACCAGCTACAGCATTCGGTGCTGGCAGCTTTTTTGTGGTCGCAATCGCTGTACGTTTCGAATTTGGCAGCCGGGCTCTGCGAGAGAGAGATACACAGTGTTGCCCCTTTACGAACCAAAGCTTTTGGGGAAAGCAAATGAGTGTGTGTCAGCGAATGCAGTTCCAAGGGACAGTGAAAACAGCTACAGCATTCCGTGCTCGCAGCTTTCGTGTGGGCGCAATCGCTGGACGTTTCGAATTTGGCAGCCGGGCTCTGTGAGAGACACATACACAGTGTTGCCCCATTACCATGAAAACCTTTTGGGGAAAGCGAATGTCTGTGTGGCAGCGAATGCAGTTCCAAGGGACAGTGAAAAGCAGCTACAGCATTTCGTGCTGGCAGCTTTCGTGTGGGCGCAATCGCTGGACATTTCGAATTTGGCAGCCGGGCTCTGCGAGACACACATACACAGTGTTGCCCCTTTACGAACCAAAGCTTTTGGGGAAAGCAAATGCCTGTGTGGCAGCGAATGCAGTTCCAAGGGACAGTGAAAACCAGCTACAGCATTCCGTGCTGGCAGCTTTCGTGTGGGAGAAATTGCTGGATGTATCGAATTTGGCAGCCGGGCTGTGCGAGAGAGAGATACAGAATTTTGCCCCATTACCAAGAAAACCTTTTGGGGAAAGCGAATGTCTGTGTGGCAGCGAATGCAGTTCCAAGGGACAGTGAAAACCACCTACAGCATTCCGTGTTGGCAGCTTTCATGTGGGGGAAATCGCTGGACGTTTCGAATTTGGCAGCCGGGCTCTCCGAGAGACACATACACAGTGTTGCCCCATTACCAAGAAAAGCTTTTGGGGAAAGCGAATGTCTGTGTGGCAGCGAATGCAGTTCCAAGGGACAGTGAAAACCAGCCAAAGCATTCCGTGCTGGCAGCTTTCGTGCGGGCGCAATCGCTGGACGTTTCGAATTTGGCAGCCTGGCTCTGCGATAGACAAATACACAGTGTTGCCCCTATATGAATCAAAGCTTTTGGGGAAAGCGAATGCCTATGTGGCAGCGAATGCAGTTCCAAGGGACAGTGAAAACCACCTACAACATTCCGTGCTGGCAGCTTTCCTGTGGGAGAAATCGCTGGACGTTTCGAATTTGGCAGCCGGGCTCTGCTAGACAGAGATACATATTGTTGCCAAATTACCAAGAAAAGCTTTTGGGGAAAGCGAATGTCTGTGTGGCAGCGAATGCACTTCCAACGGACAGTGAAAACCAGCTACAGCATTCCGTGCTGGCAGCTTTCGTGTGGGAGAAATAGCTGGACGTTTCGAATTGGGGAGCCGGGCTCTGCGAGAGAGAGATACACAGTGTTGCCCCATTACCAAGCAAAGCTTTTGGGGAAAGCGAATGTCTGTGTGGCAGCGAATGCACTTCCAACGGACAGTGAAAACCAGCTACAGCATTCCGTACTGGCAGCTTTCGTGTGGGCGCAATCGCTGGACGTTTCGAATTTGGCAGCCGGGCTCTGCGAGAGACACATACACAGTGTTGCCCCATTACCATGAAAAACTTTTGGGGAAAGCGAATGTCTGTGTGGCAGCGAATGCAGTTCCAAGGGACAGTGAAAACCAGCTACAGCATTCCGTGCTGGCAGCTTTCGTGTGGGCGCAATTGCTGGACGTTTCGAATTTGGCAGCCGGGCTCTGCGAGAGAGAGATACACAGTGTTGCCCCTTTACGAACCAAAGCTTTTGGGGAAAGCGAATGTCTGTGTGGCAGCGAATGCAGTTCCAAGGGACAGTGAAAACCAGTTACAGCATTCCGTGCTGGCAGCTTTCGTGTGGGCGCAATCGCTGAATGTTTCGAATTTGGCAGCCGGGCTCTGCTAGACAGAGATACACAGTGTTGCCTCATTACCAAGAAAAGCTTTTGGGGAAAGCGAATGTCTGTGTGGCAGCGAATGCAGTTCCAAGGGACAGTGAAAATCAGCTACAGCATTCCGTGCTGGCAGCTTTCGTGTGGGCGCAATCGCTGGACGTTTCGAATTTGGCAGCTGGGCTCTGCAAGAGTGATACACAGTGTTGCCCCTTTACGAAGCAAAGCTTTTGGGGAAAGCGAATGTCTGTGTGGCAGCGAATGCAGTTCCAAGGGACAGTGAAAACCAGCTACAGCATTCCGTGCTGGCAGCTTTCGTGTGGGCGCAGTCGCTGGACGTTTCGAATTGGACAGCCGGACTCTGCGAGAGACACATACACAGTGTTGCCCCTTTACGAACCAAAGCTTTTGGGGAAAGCGAATGTCTCTGGGGCAGCGAATGCCGTTCCAATGGACAGTGACAACCAGCTACAGCATTCCATGCTGGCAGCTTTCGTGTGGGAGAAATAGCTGGATGTTTCGAATTTGGCAGCCGGGCTCTGCTAGACAGAGATACACAGTGTTGCCCAATTACCAAGCAAAGATTTTAGGGAAAGCGAATGTCTGTTTGGCAGCGAATGCAATTCCAAGGGACAGTGAAAACCAGCTAAAGCATTCCGTGCTGGCAGCTTTCGTGTGGGCGCAATCGCTGGACCTTTCGAATTTGGCAGCCGGGCTCTGCGAGAGACATATACAGAGTGTTGCCCCTTTACCAAGCAAAGCTTTTGGGGAAAGCGAATGCCTGTGTGGCAGCGAATGCAGTTCCAAGGGACAGTGAAAACCAGCTACAGTATTCCGTACTGGCAGCTTTCGTGCGGGTGCAATTGCTAGACGTTTCGAATTTGGCAGCCGGGCTCTGCAAGAGTGAGATACACAGTGTTGCCCCTTTACGAACCAAAGCTTTTGGGGAAAGCAAATGTCTGTGTGGCAGTGAATGCAGTTCCAAGGGACAGTGAAAACCAGCTGCATCATTCCATGCTGGCATCTTTCGTGTGGGAGAAATCGCTGGATGTTTCGAATTTGGCAGCCGAGCTCTGCTAGACAGAGACACACAGTGTTGCCCAATTACCAAGCAAAGCTTTTGGGGAAAGCGAATGTCTGTGTGGCAGCGAATGCAGTTCCAAGGGACAGTGAAAACCAGCTACAGCATTCCGTGCTGGCAGCTTTCGTGTGGGAGAAATTGCTGGACGTATAGAATTTGGCAGCCGGGCTCTGCGAGAGAGAGATACAGAATGTTGCCCCATTACCAAGAAAACCTTTTGGGGAAAGCGAATGTCTGTGTGGCAGCGAATGCAGTTCCAAGGGACAGTGAAAACCAGCTACAGCATTCGGTGCTGGCAGCTTTCGTGTGGGGGAAATCGCTGGACGTTTCGAATTTGGCAGCCGGGCTCTGCGAGAGACACATACACAGTTTTGCCCCTTTACGAACCAAAGCTTTTGGGGAAAGTGAATGTCTGTGTGGCAGCGAATGCAGTTCCAAGGGACAGTGAAAACCAGCTACAGCATTCCGTGCTGGCAGCTTTCGTGTGGGGGAAATCGCTGGACGTTTCGAATTTGGCAGCCGGGCTCTACGAGAGACACATACACAGTGTTGCACCATTACCAAGAAAAGCTTTTGGGGAAAGCGAATGTCTGTGTGGCAGCGAATGCAGTTCCAAGGGACAGTGAAAAGCAGCTACAGCATTCCGTTCTGGCAGCTTTCGTGTGGGCGCAATCGCTGGACGTTTCGAATTTGGCAGCCGGGCTCTGCGAGAGACACATACAAAGTGCTGCCCCTTTACGAACCAAAGCTTTTGGGGAAAGCGAATGTCTTTGTGGCAGCGAATGCAGTTCCAAGGGACAGTGAAAACCAGCTACAGCATTGCGAGCTGGCAGCTTTCGTGTGGGCGCAATCGCTGGACGTTTCGAATTTGGCAGCCGGGCTCTGCGGGAGAGAGATACACAGTGTTGCCCCTTTAGGAACCAAAGCTTTTGTGGAAAGCGAATGTCTGTGTGGCAGCGAATGCAGTTCCAAGGGACAGTGAAAACCAGCTACAGCATTCCGTGCCTGCAGCTTTCGTGTGGGCGAAATCGCTGGACGTTTCGAATTTGGCAGTCGGGCTCTGCGAGAGAGAGATACACATTGTTGCCCCTTTACGAACCAAAGCTTTTGGGGAAAGCAAATGTCTGTGTGGCAGCGAATGCAGTTCCAAGGGACAGTGAAAACCAGCTACAGCATTCCGTGCTGGAAGCTTTCGTGTGGGCGCAATCGCTGGACGTTTTGAATTTGGCAGCCGGGCTCTGCGAGAGAGAGATACAAAGTGTTGCCCCTTTACGAACCAAAGCTTGTGGGGAAAGCGAATGTCTGTGTGGCAGCGAATGCAGTTCCAAGGGACAGTGAAAACCAGCTACAGCATTCAGTGCTGGCAGCTTTTTTGTGGTCGCAATCGCTGGACGGTTCGAATTTGGCAGCCGGGCTCTGCGAGAGACACATACACAGTTTAACCCATTACCATGAAAAACTTTTGGGGAAAGCGAATGTCTGTGTGGCAGCGAATGCAGTTCCAAGGGACAGTGAAAACCAGCTACAGCATTCCGTGCTGGCAGCTTTCGTATGGGAGAAATTGCTGGACGTTTCGAATTTGGCAGCCGGGCTCTGTGAGAGACACATACACAGTGTTGCCCCATTACCATGAAAACCTTTTGGGGAAAGCGAATGTCTGTGTGGTAGCGAATGCAGTTCCAAGGGACACTGAAAACCAGCTACAGCATTCCGTGCTGGCAGCTTTCGTGTGGGCGCAATCGCTGGACGTTTCAAATTTGGCAGCCGGGCTCTGCGAGAGAGAGATAACCAGTGTTGCCCCTTTACGAACCAAAGCTTTTGGGGAAAGCGAATGTCTGTGTGGCAGCGAATGCAGTTCCAAGGGACAGTGAAAACCAGCTACAGCATTCGGTGCTGGCAGCTTTTTTGTGGTCGCAATCGCTGTACGTTTCGAATTTGGCAGCCGGGCTCTGCGAGAGAGAGATACACAGTGTTGCCCCTTTACGAACCAAAGCTTTTGGGGAAAGCAAATGAGTGTGTGTCAGCGAATGCAGTTCCAAGGGACAGTGAAAACAGCTACAGCATTCCGTGCTCGCAGCTTTCGTGTGGGCGCAATCGCTGGACGTTTCGAATTTGGCAGCCGGGCTCTGTGAGAGACACATACACAGTGTTGCCCCATTACCATGAAAACCTTTTGGGGAAAGCGAATGTCTGTGTGGCAGCGAATGCAGTTCCAAGGGACAGTGAAAAGCAGCTACAGCATTTCGTGCTGGCAGCTTTCGTGTGGGCGCAATCGCTGGACATTTCGAATTTGGCAGCCGGGCTCTGCGAGACACACATACACAGTGTTGCCCCTTTACGAACCAAAGCTTTTGGGGAAAGCAAATGCCTGTGTGGCAGCGAATGCAGTTCCAAGGGACAGTGAAAACCAGCTACAGCATTCCGTGCTGGCAGCTTTCGTGTGGGAGAAATTGCTGGATGTATCGAATTTGGCAGCCGGGCTGTGCGAGAGAGAGATACAGAATTTTGCCCCATTACCAAGAAAACCTTTTGGGGAAAGCGAATGTCTGTGTGGCAGCGAATGCAGTTCCAAGGGACAGTGAAAACCACCTACAGCATTCCGTGTTGGCAGCTTTCATGTGGGGGAAATCGCTGGACGTTTCGAATTTGGCAGCCGGGCTCTCCGAGAGACACATACACAGTGTTGCCCCATTACCAAGAAAAGCTTTTGGGGAAAGCGAATGTCTGTGTGGCAGCGAATGCAGTTCCAAGGGACAGTGAAAACCAGCCAAAGCATTCCGTGCTGGCAGCTTTCGTGCGGGCGCAATCGCTGGACGTTTCGAATTTGGCAGCCTGGCTCTGCGATAGACAAATACACAGTGTTGCCCCTATATGAATCAAAGCTTTTGGGGAAAGCGAATGCCTATGTGGCAGCGAATGCAGTTCCAAGGGACAGTGAAAACCACCTACAACATTCCGTGCTGGCAGCTTTCCTGTGGGAGAAATCGCTGGACGTTTCGAATTTGGCAGCCGGGCTCTGCTAGACAGAGATACATATTGTTGCCAAATTACCAAGAAAAGCTTTTGGGGAAAGCGAATGTCTGTGTGGCAGCGAATGCACTTCCAACGGACAGTGAAAACCAGCTACAGCATTCCGTGCTGGCAGCTTTCGTGTGGGAGAAATAGCTGGACGTTTCGAATTGGGGAGCCGGGCTCTGCGAGAGAGAGATACACAGTGTTGCCCCATTACCAAGCAAAGCTTTTGGGGAAAGCGAATGTCTGTGTGGCAGCGAATGCACTTCCAACGGACAGTGAAAACCAGCTACAGCATTCCGTACTGGCAGCTTTCGTGTGGGCGCAATCGCTGGACGTTTCGAATTTGGCAGCCGGGCTCTGCGAGAGACACATACACAGTGTTGCCCCATTACCATGAAAAACTTTTGGGGAAAGCGAATGTCTGTGTGGCAGCGAATGCAGTTCCAAGGGACAGTGAAAACCAGCTACAGCATTCCGTGCTGGCAGCTTTCGTGTGGGCGCAATTGCTGGACGTTTCGAATTTGGCAGCCGGGCTCTGCGAGAGAGAGATACACAGTGTTGCCCCTTTACGAACCAAAGCTTTTGGGGAAAGCGAATGTCTGTGTGGCAGCGAATGCAGTTCCAAGGGACAGTGAAAACCAGTTACAGCATTCCGTGCTGGCAGCTTTCGTGTGGGCGCAATCGCTGAATGTTTCGAATTTGGCAGCCGGGCTCTGCTAGACAGAGATACACAGTGTTGCCTCATTACCAAGAAAAGCTTTTGGGGAAAGCGAATGTCTGTGTGGCAGCGAATGCAGTTCCAAGGGACAGTGAAAACCAGCTACAGCATTCGGTGCTGGCAGCTTTTTTGTGGTCGCAATCGCTGGACGTTTCGAATTTGGCAGCCGGGCTCTGCGAGAGAGAGATACACAGTGTTGCGCCTTTGCGAAGCAAAGCTTTTGGGGAAAGCGAATGTCTGTGTGGCAGCGAATGCAGTTCCAAGGGACAGTGAAAACCAGCTACAGCATTCCGTGCTGGCAGCTTCCGTGTGGGAGAAATCGCTGAATGTTTCGAATTTGGCAGCCGGGCTCTGCTAGACAGAGATACATAGTGTTGCCCCTTTACGAACCAAAGCTTTTGGGGAAAGCGAATGTCTGTGTGGCAGCGAATGCAGTTCCAAGGGACAGTGAAAAGCAGTTACAGCATTAGGTGCTGGCAGGTTTCGTGTGGGCGCAATCGCTGGAAGTTTCGAATTTGGCAGCTGGGCTCTGCTAGACAGAGATACACAGTGTTGCCCCATTACCAAGAAAAGCTTTTGGGGAAAGCGAATGTCTGTGTGGCAGCGAATGCAGTTCCAAGGGACAGTGAAAACCAGCCAAAGCATTCCGTGCTGGCAGCTTTCGTGCGGGCGCAATCGCTGGACGTTTCGAATTTGGCAGCCTGGCTCTGCGATAGACAAATACACAGTGTTGCCCCTATATGAATCAAAGCTTTTGGGGAAAGCGAATGCCTATGTGGCAGCGAATGCAGTTCCAAGGGACAGTGAAAACCACCTACAACATTCCGTGCTGGCAGCTTTCCTGTGGGAGAAATCGCTGGACGTTTCGAATTTGGCAGCCGGGCTCTGCTAGACAGAGATACATATTGTTGCCAAATTACCAAGAAAAGCTTTTGGGGAAAGCGAATGTCTGTGTGGCAGCGAATGCACTTCCAACGGACAGTGAAAACCAGCTACAGCATTCCGTGCTGGCAGCTTTCGTGTGGGAGAAATAGCTGGACGTTTCGAATTGGGCAGCCGGGCTCTGCGAGAGAGAGATACACAGTGTTGCCCCATTACCAAGCAAAGCTTTTGGGGAAAGCGAATGTCTGTGTGGCAGCGAATGCACTTCCAACGGACAGTGAAAACCAGCTACAGCATTCCGTACTGGCAGCTTTCGTGTGGGCGCAATCGCTGGACGTTTCGAATTTGGCAGCCGGGCTCTGCGAGAGACACATACACAGTGTTGCCCCATTACCATGAAAAACTTTTGGGGAAAGCGAATGTCTGTGTGGCAGCGAATGCAGTTCCAAGGGACAGTGAAAACCAGCTACAGCATTCCATGCTGGCAGCTTTCGTGTGGGCGCAATTGCTGGACGTTTCGAATTTGGCAGCCGGGCTCTGCGAGAGAGAGATACACAGTGTTGCCCCTTTACGAACCAAAGCTTTTGGGGAAAGCGAATGTCTGTGTGGCAGCGAATGCAGTTCCAAGGGACAGTGAAAACCAGTTACAGCATTCCGTGCTGGCAGCTTTCGTGTGGGCGCAATCGCTGAATGTTTCGAATTTGGCAGCCGGGCTCTGCTAGACAGAGATACACAGTGTTGCCTCATTACCAAGAAAAGCTTTTGGGGAAAGCGAATGTCTGTGTGGCAGCGAATGCAGTTCCAAGGGACAGTGAAAACCAGCTACAGCATTCCGTGCTGGCAGCTTCCGTGTGGGAGAAATCGCTGAATGTTTCGAATTTGGCAGCCGGGCTCTGCTAGACAGAGATACATAGTGTTGCCCCTTTACGAACCAAAGCTTTTGGGGAAAGCGAATGTCTGTGTGGCAGCGAATGCAGTTCCAAGGGACAGTGAAAAGCAGTTACAGCATTAGGTGCTGGCAGGTTTCGTGTGGGCGCAATCACTGGACGTTTCGAATTTGGCAGCCGGGCTCTGCTAGACAGAGATACACAGTGTTGCCCCATTACCAAGAAAAGCTTTTGGGGAAAGCGAATGTCTGTGTGGCAGCGAATGCAGTTCCAAGGGACAGTGAAAACCAGCTACAGCATTCCATGCTGGCAGCTTTCGTGTGGGCGCAATCGCTGGACGTTTCGAATTTGGCAGTCGGGCTCTGCGAGAGAGATACACAATGTTGCCCCTTTACGAACCAAAGCTTTTGGGGAAAGCGAATGTCTGTGTGGCAGCGAATGCAGTTCCAAGGGACAGTAAAAAGCAGTTACAGCATTAGGTGCTGGCAGCTTTCGTGTGGGCGCTATCGCTGGATGTTTCAAATTTGGAAGCCGGGCTCTGCGAGAGACACATACACAGTGTTGCCCCTTTACGAACCAAAGCTTTTGGGGAAAGCGAATGCCTGTGTGGCAGCGAATGCAGTTCCAAGGGACAGTGAAAACCAGCCACAGCATTCCATGCTGGCAGCTTTCGTGTGGGCGCAGTCGCTGGAAGTTTCGAATTTGGAAGCTGGGCTCTGCGAGAGACACATACACAGTGTTGCCCCTTTACGAACCAAAGCTTTTGGGGAAAGCGAATGTCTGTGTGGCAGCGAATGCAGTTCCAAGGGACAGTGAAAACCAGCTACAGCATTCCGTGCTGGCAGGTTTCGTGTGGGCGCAATCGCTGGACGTTTCGAATTTGGCAGCCGGGCTCTGCAAGAGTGAGATACACAGTGTTGCCCCTTTACGAACCAAAGCTTTTGGGGAAAGCGAATGTCTGTGTGGCAGTGAATGCAGTTCCAAGGGGCAGTGAATACCAGCTACAGCATTCCGTGCTGGCAGCTTTCGTGTGGGCGCAATCGCTCGACTTTTCGAATTTGGCAGCCGGGCTCTGCGAGGGAGAGAGATACAGAGCGTTGCCCGATTACTAGGGAAAGCTTTTGGGGAAAGCGAATGTCTGTGTGGCAGCGAATGCAGTTCCAAGGGACAGTGAAAACCAGCTACAGCATTCTGTGCTGGGAGCTTTCGTGTGGGCGCAGTCGCTAGACGTTTCAAATTTGGCAGCCGGGCTCTGTGAGAGAGAGATACGCAGTGTTGCCGCTTTACCAACCAAATCTTTTGGGGAAAGCGAATGTCTGTGTGGCAGCGAATGCAATTCCAAGGGACAGTGAAAACCAGCTACAGCATTCCGTGCTGGCAGCTTTCTTATGGGAGAAATCGCTGGACGTTTCGAATTTGGCAGCCGGGCTCTGCGAGAGACACATATACAGTGTTGCCCCATTACCAAGAAAACCTTTTGGGGAAAGTGAATGTCTGTGTGGCAGCGAATGCAGTTCCAAGGGACAGTGAAAACCAGCTACAGCATTCCGTGCTGGCAGCTTTCGTGTGGGAGAAATCGCTGGACGTTTCGAACTTGGCAGCCGGGGTCTGCGAGAGACACATAGACAGTGTTGCCACATTACCAAGCAAAGCTTTTGGGGAAAGCTAATGCCTGTGTGGCAGCGAATGCAGTTCCAAGGGACAGTGAAAACCAGCTACAGCATTCCGTGGTGGCAGCTTTCGTGTGGGCGCAATCGCTGGACGTTTCGAATTTGGCAGCCGGGCTCTGCGAGAGAGATACACAGTGTTGCTCCTTTACGAACCAAAGCTTTTGGGGAAAGTGAATGTCTGTGTGGCAGCGAATGCAGTTCCAAGGGACAGTGAAAACCAGCTACAGCGTTCCGTTCTGGCAGTTTTCGTGCGGGCGCAACAGCTGGACGTTTCAAATTTGGAAGCCGGGCTCTGCGAGAGACACATACACAGTGTTGCCCCTTTATGAACCAAAGCTTTTGGGGAAAGCGAATGCCTGCGTGGCAGCGAATGCAGTTCCAAGGGACAGTGAAAACCAGTTACAGCATTCCGTGCTGGCAGCTTTCGTGTGGGCGCAATCGCTGGACGTTTCGAATTTGGCAGCCGGGCTCTGCGAGAGAGAGATACACAGTGTTGCCCCTTTATGAATCAAAGCTTTTGGGGAAAGGGAATGCCTGTGTGGCAGCGAATGCGGTTCCAAGGGACAGTGAAAACCAGCTACAGCATTCCGTGCTGGCAGCTTTCCTGTGGGAGAAAACGCTGGACGTTTCGAATTTGGCAGCCGGGCTCTGCTAGACAGAGATACATATTCTTGCCAAATTACCAAGAAAAGCTTTTGGGGAAAGCGAATGTCTGTGTGGCAGCGAATGCAGTTCCAAGGGACAGTGAAAACCAACTACAGCATTGCGAGCTAGCAGCTTTCGTGTGGGCACAGTCGCTGGACGTTTCGAATTTGGCAGCCGGGCTCTGCTAGACAGAGATACACAGTGTTGCCCCTTTACGAACCAAAGCTTTTGGCGAAAGTGAATGTCTGTGTGGCAGCGAATGCAGTTCCAAGGGACAGTGAAAACCAGCTACAACATTCCGTGCTGGCAGCTTTCGTGTGGGAGAAATCGCTGGACGTTTTGAATTTGGCAGCCGGGCTCTGCTAGACAGAGATACACAGTGTTGTCCCTTTAGGAACCAAAGCTTTTGGGGAAAGCGAATGTCTGTGTGGCAGCGAATGCAGTTCCAAGGGACAGTGAAAACCAGCTACAGCATTCCGTGCTGGCAGCTTTCGTGTGGGAGAAATAGCTGGACGTTTCGAATTGGGCAGCCGGGCTCTGCGAGAGAGAGACACACAGTGTTGCCCCATTACCAAGCAAAGCTTTTGGGGAAAGCGAATGTCTGTGTGGCAGCGAATGCACTTCCAACGGACAGTGAAAACCAGCTACAGCATTCCGTACTGGCAGCTTTCGTGTGGGCGCAATCGCTGGACGTTTCGAATTTGGCAGCCGGGCTCTGCGAGAGACACATACACAGTGTTGCCCCATTACCATGAAAAACTTTTGGGGAAAGCGAATGTCTGTGTGGCAGCGAATGCAGTTCCAAGGGACAGTGAAAACCAGCTACAGCATTCCGTGCTGGCAGCTTTCGTGTGGGCGCAATCGCTGGACGTTTCGAATTTGGCAGCCGGGCTCTGCGAGAGAGAGATACACAGTGTTGCCCCTTTACGAAGCAAAGCTTTTGGGGAAAGCGAATGTCTGTGTGGCAGCGAATGCAGTTCCAAGGGACAGTGAAAACCAGCCACAGCATTAGGTGCTGGCAGCTTTCGTGTGGGCGCAATCGCTGAATGTTTCGAATTTGGCAGCCGGGCTCTGCTAGACAGAGATACACAGTGTTGCCTCATTACCAAGAAAAGCTTTTGGGGAAAGCGAATGTCTGTGTGGCAGCGAATGCAGTTCCAAGGGACAGTGAAAACCAGCTACAGCATTCCGTGCTGGCAGCTTTCGTGTGGGCGCAATCGCTGGACGTTTCGAATTTGGCAGTCGGGCTCTGCGAGAGACAAATACACAGTGTTGCCCCATTACCATGAAAAACTTTTGGGGAAAGCGAATGTCTGTGTGGCAGCGAATGCAGTTCCAAGGGACAGTGAAAACCAGCTACAGCATTCGGTGCTGGCAGCTTTTTTGTGGTCGCAATCGCTGGACGTTTCGAATTTGACAGCCGGGCTCTGCGAGAGAGAGATACACAGTGTTGCGCCTTTGCGAAGCAAAGCTTTTGGGGAAAGCGAATGTCTGTGTGGCAGCGAATGCAGTTCCAAGGGACAGTGAAAACCAGCTACAGCATTCCGTGCTGGCAGCTTTCGTGTGGGAGAAATCGCTGAATGTTTCGAATTGGGCAGCCGGGCTCTGCTAGACAGAGATACACAGTGTTGCGCCTTTGCGAAGCAAAGCTTTTGGGGAAAGCGAATGTCTGTGTGGCAGCGAATGCAGTTCCAAGGGACAGTGAAAACCAGCTACAGCATTCCGTGCTGGCAGCTTCCGTGTGGGAGAAATCGCTGAATGTTTCGAATTTGGCAGCCGGGCTCTGCTAGACAGAGATACATAGTGTTGCCCCTTTACGAACCAAAGCTTTTGGGGAAAGCGAATGTCTGTGTGGCAGCGAATGCAGTTCCAAGGGACAGTGAAAAGCAGTTACAGCATTAGGTGCTGGCAGGTTTCGTGTGGGCGCAATCGCTGGACGTTTCGAATTTGGCAGCCGGGCTCTGCTAGACAGAGATACACAGTGTTGCCCCATTACCAAGAAAAGCTTTTGGGGAAAGCGAATGTCTGTGTGGCAGCAAATGCAGTTCCAAGGGACAGTGAAAACCAGCTACAGCATTCCGTGCTGGCAGCTTTCGTGTGGGCGCAATCGCTGGACGTTTCGAATTTGGCAGTCGGGCTCTGCGAGAGAGATACACAATGTTGCCCCTTTACGAACCAAAGCTTTTGGGGAAAGCGAATGTCTGTGTGGCAGCGAATGCAGTTCCAAGGGACAGTAAAAAGCAGTTACAGCATTAGGTGCTGGCAGCTTTCGTGTGGGCGCTATCGCTGGATGTTTCAAATTTGGAAGCCGGGCTCTGCGAGAGACACATACACAGTGTTGCCCCTTTACGAACCAAAGCTTTTGGGGAAAGCGAATGCCTGTGTGGCAGCGAATGCAGTTCCAAGGGACAGTGAAAACCAGCCACAGCATTCCATGCTGGCAGCTTTCGTGTGGGCGCAGTCGCTGGAAGTTTCGAATTTGGAAGCTGGGCTCTGCGAGAGACACATACACAGTGTTGCCCCTTTACGAACCAAAGCTTTTGGGGAAAGCGAATGTCTGTGTGGCAGCGAATGCAGTTCCAAGGGACAGTGAAAACCAGCTACAGCATTCCGTGCTGGCAGCTTTCGTGTGGGAGAAATCGCTGGACGTTTCGAACTTGGCAGCCGGGGTCTGCGAGAGACACATAGACAGTGTTGCCACATTACCAAGCAAAGCTTTTGGGGAAAGCGAATGCCTGTGTGGCAGCGAATGCAGTTCCAAGGGACAGTGAAAACCAGCTACAGCATTCCGTGGTGGCAGCTTTCGTGTGGGCGCAATCGCTGGACGTTTCGAATTTTGCAATCGGGCTCTGCGAGAGAGATACACAGTGTTGCTCCTTTACGAACCAAAGCTTTTGGGGAAAGTGAATGTCTGTGTGGCAGCGAATGCAGTTCCAAGGGACAGTGAAAACCAGCTACAGCGTTCCGTTCTGGCAGCTTTCGTGCGGGCGCAACAGCTGGACGTTTCAAATTTGGAAGCCGGTATCTGCGAGAGACACATACACAGTGTTGCCCCTTTATGAACCAAAGCTTTTGGGGAAAGCGAATGCCTGTGTGGCAGCGAATGCAGTTCCAAGGGACAGTGAAAACCAGTTACAGCATTCCGTGCTGGCAGCTTTCGTGTGGGCGCAATCGCTGGACGTTTCGAATTTGGCAGCCGGGCTCTGCGAGAGAGAGATACACAGTGTTGCCCCTTTATGAATCAAAGCTTTTGGGGAAAGGGAATGCCTGTGTGGCAGCGAATGCAGTTCCAAGGGACAGTGAAAACCAGCTACAGCATTCCGTGCTGGCAGCTTTCCTGTGGGAGAAAACGCTGGACGTTTCGAATTTGGCAGCCGGGCTCTGCTAGACAGAGATACATATTCTTGCCAAATTACCAAGAAAAGCTTTTGGGGAAAGCGAATGTCTGTGTGGCAGCGAATGCAGTTCCAAGGGACAGTGAAAACCAACTACAGCATTGCGAGCTAGCAGCTTTCGTGTGGGCACAGTCGCTGGACGTTTCGAATTTGGCAGCCGGGCTCTGCTAGACAGAGATACACAGTGTTGCCCCTTTACGAACCAAAGCTTTTGGCGAAAGTGAATGTCTGTGTGGCAGCGAATGCAGTTCCAAGGGACAGTGAAAACCAGCTACAACATTCCGTGCTGGCAGCTTTCGTGTGGGAGAAATCGCTGGACGTTTTGAATTTGGCAGCCGGGCTCTGCTAGACAGAGATACACAGTGTTGTCCCTTTAGGAACCAAAGCTTTTGGGGAAAGCGAATGTCTGTGTGGCAGCGAATGCAGTTCCAAGGGACAGTGAAAACCAGCTACAGCATTCCGTGCTGGCAGCTTTCGTGTGGGAGAAATAGCTGGACGTTTCGAATTGGGCAGCCGGGCTCTGCGAGAGAGAGACACACAGTGTTGCCCCATTACCAAGCAAAGCTTTTGGGGAAAGCGAATGTCTGTGTGGCAGCGAATGCACTTCCAACGGACAGTGAAAACCAGCTACAGCATTCCGTACTGGCAGCTTTCGTGTGGGCGCAATCGCTGGACGTTTCGAATTTGGCAGCCGGGCTCTGCGAGAGACACATACACAGTGTTGCCCCATTACCATGAAAAACTTTTGGGGAAAGCGAATGTCTGTGTGGCAGCGAATGCAGTTCCAAGGGACAGTGAAAACCAGCTACAGCATTCCGTGCTGGCAGCTTTCGTGTGGGCGCAATTGCTGGACGTTTCGAATTTGGCAGCCGGGCTCTGCGAGAGAGAGATACACAGTGTTGCCCCATTACCATGAAAAACTTTTGGGGAAAGCGAATGTCTGTGTGGCAGCGAATGCAGTTCCAAGGGACAGTGAAAACCAGCTACAGCATTCGGTGCTGGCAGCTTTTTTGTGGTCGCAATCGCTGGACGTTTCGAATTTGACAGCCGGGCTCTGCGAGAGAGAGATACACAGTGTTGCGCCTTTGCGAAGCAAAGCTTTTGGGGAAAGCGAATGTCTGTGTGGCAGCGAATGCAGTTCCAAGGGACAGTGAAAACCAGCTACAGCATTCCGTGCTGGCAGCTTTCGTGTGGGAGAAATCGCTGAATGTTTCGAATTTGGCAGCCGGGCTCTGCTAGACAGAGATACACAGTGTTGCCCCTTTACGAACCAAAGCTTTTGGGGAAAGCGAATGTCTGTGTGGCAGCGAATGCAGTTCCAAGGGACAGTGAAAAGCAGTTACAGCATTAGGTGCTGGCAGGTTTCGTGTGGGCGCAATCGCTGGACGTTTCGAATTTGGCAGCCGGGCTCTGCTAGACAGAGATACACAGTGTTGCCCCATTACCAAGAAAAGCTTTTGGGGAAAGCGAATGTCTGTGTGGCAGCGAATGCAGTTCCAAGGGACAGTGAAAACCAGCTACAGCATTCCGTGCTGGCAGCTTTCGTGTGGGCGCAATCGCTGGACGTTTCGAATTTGGCAGTCGGGCTCTGCGAGAGAGATACACAATGTTGCCCCTTTACGAACCAAAGCTTTTGGGGAAAGCGAATGTCTGTGTGGCAGCGAATGCAGTTCCAAGGGACAGTGAAAAGCAGTTACAGCATTAGGTGCTGGCAGATTTCGTGTGGGCGCAACAGCTGGACGTTTCAAATTTGAAAGCCGGGCTCTGCGAGAGACACATACACAGTGTTGCCCCTTTACGAACCAAAGCTTTTGGGGAAAGCGAATGCCTGTGTGGCAGCGAATGCAGTTCCAAGGGACAGTGAAAACCAGCCACAGCATTCCATGCTGGCAGCTTTCGTGTGGGCGCAGTCGCTGGAAGTTTCGAATTTGGAAACTGGGCTCTGCGAGAGACACATACACAGTGTTGCCCCTTTACGAACCAAAGCTTTTGGGGAAAGTGAATGTCTGTGTGGCAGCGAATGCAGTTCCAAGGGACAGTGAAAACCAGCTACAGCATTCCGTGCTGGCAGGTTTCGTGTGGGCGCAATCGCTGGACGTTTCGAATTTGGCAGCCGGGCTCTGCAAGAGTGAGATACACAGTGTTGCCCCTTTACGAACCAAAGCTTTTGGGGAAAGCGAATGTCTGTGTGGCAGCGAATGCAGTTCCAAGGGGCAGTGAATACCAGCTACAGCATTCCGTGCTGGTAGCTTTCGTGTGGGCGCAATCGCTCGACTTTTCGAATTTGGCATCCGGGCTCTGCGAGGGAGAGAGATACAGAGCGTTGCCCGATTACTAGGGAAAGCTTTTGGGGAAAGCGAATGTCTGTGTGGCAGCGAATGCAGTTCCAAGTGACAGTGAAAACCAGCTACAGCATTCTGTGCTGGGAGCTTTCGTGTGGGCGCAGTCGCTAGACGTTTCAAATTTGGCAGTCGGGCTCTGCGAGAGAGAGATACGCAGTGTTGCCGCTTTACCAACCAAAGCTTTTGGGGAAAGCGAATGTCTGTGTGGCAGCGAATGCAATTCCAAGGGACAGTGAAAACCAGCTACAGCATTCCGTGCTGGCAGCTTTCTTATGGGAGAAATCGCTGGACGTATCGAATTTGGCAGCCGGGCTCTGCGAGAGACACATACACAGTGTTGCCCCATTACCAAGAAAAACTTTCGGGGAAAGTGAATGTCTGTGTGGCAGCGAATGCAGTTCCAAGGGACAGTGAAAACCAGCTACAGCATTCCGTGCTGGCAGCTTTCGTGTGGGAGAAATCGCTGGACGTTTCGAACTTGGCAGCCGGGGTCTGCGAGAGACACATAGACAGTGTTGCCCCTTTATGAACCAAAGCTTTTGGGGAAAGCGAATGTCTGTGTGGCAGCGAATGCAGTTCCAAGGGACAGTGAAAACCAGCTACAGCATTCCGTGCTGGCAGCTTTCGTGTGGGAGAAATCGCTGGACGTTTCGAATTTGGCAGCCGGGGTCTGCGAGAGAGAGATAAACAGTGTTGCCCCTTTATGAACCAAAGCTTTTGGGGAAAGCAAAACACTGTGTGGCAGCGAATGCAGTTCCAAGGGACAGTGAAAACCAGCTACAGCATTCCGTGCTGGCAGCTTTCGTGTGGGCGGAATCGCTGGACGTTTCAAATTTGGCAACCGGGTTCTGCGAGAGACACATAGACAGTGTTGCCACATTACCAAGCAAAGCTTTTGGGGAAAGCGAATGCCTGTGTGGCAGCGAATGCAGTTCCAAGGGACAGTGAAAACCAGCTACAGCATTCCGTGGTGGCAGCTTTCGTGCGGGCGCAATTGCTGGACGTTTCCAATTTGGCAGCTGGGCTCTGCGAGAGACACATACAGAGTGTTGCCCCTTTATGAATCAAAGCTTTTGGGGAAAGCGAATGCCTGTGTGGCAGCGAATGCAGTTCCAAGGGACAGTGAAAACCAGCTACAGCATTCCGTGCTGGCAGCTTTCGTGCGGGCGCAATCGCTGGACGTTTCGAATTTGGCAGCCGGGCTCTGCTAGACAGAGATACACAATGTTGCCCCTTTACGAACCAAAGCTTTTGGGGAAAGCGAATGTCTGTGTAGCAGCGAATGCAGTTCCAAGGGACAGTGAAAACCAGCTACCGCATTCCATGCTGGCAGCTTTCGTGTGGGCGCAATCGCTGGACGTTTCGAATTTGTCAGCCGGGCTCTGCGAGAGAGAGATACACATTGTTGCCCCTTTACGAACCAAAGCTTTTGGGGAAAGCGAATGTCTGTGTGGCAGCGAATGCACTTCCAAGGGACAGTGAAAACCAACTACAGCATTGCGAGCTGGCAGCTTTCGTGTGGGCACAGTCGCTGGACGTTTCGAATTTGGCAGCCGGGCTCTGCTAGACAGAGATACACAGTGTTGCCCCTTTACGAACCAAAGCTTTTGGGGAAAGCGAATATCTGTGTGGCAGAGAATGCCGTTCCAAGGGACAGTGAAAACCAGCTACAGCATTCCGTGCTGGCAGCTTTCGTGTGGGCGCAATCGCGGGACGTTTCGAATTTGGCAGCCGGGCTCTGCGAGAGTGAGATACACAGTGTTGCCCCTTTACGAACCAAAGCTTTTGGGGAAAGCGAATATCTGTGTGGCAGTGAATGCCGTTCCAAGGGACAGTGAAAACCAGCTACAGTATTCCATGCTGGCAGCTTTCGTGAGGGAGAAATCGCTGGATGTTTCGAATTTGGCAGCCGGGCTCTGCGAGAGTGAGATACACAGTGTTGCCCCTTTACGAACCAAAGCTTTTGGGGAAAGCGAATGTCTGTGTGGCAGCGAATGCAGTTCCAAGGGACAGTGAAAACCAGCTACAGCATTCCGTGCTGGCAGCTTTCGTGTGGGAGAAATCGCTGGACGTTTCGAATTTGGCAGCCGGGCTCTGCAAGAGTGAGATACACAGTGTTGCCCCTTTACGAACCAAAGCTTTTGGGGAAAGCGAATATCTGTGTGGCAGTGAATGCCGTTCCAAGGGACAGTGAAAACCAGCTACAGCATTCCGTGCTGGCAGCTTTCGTGTGGGCGCAATCGCGTGACGTTTCGAATTTGGCAGCCGGGCTCTGCTAGACAGAGATACACAGTGTTCCCAAGTACCAAGCAAAGCTTTTGTGGAAAGTGAATGTCTGTGTGGCAGCGAATGCAGTTCCAAGGGACAGTGAAAACCAGCTACAGCATTCCGTGCTGGTAGCTTTTGTGCGGGCGCAATCACTGGATGTTTCGAATTTGGCAGCCGGGCTCTGCAAGAGACACATACACAGTGTTGCCCCTTTACGAACCAAACGTTTTTGGGAAAGCGAATGCCTGTGTGGCAGCGAATGCAGTTCCAAGGGACAGTGAAAACCAGATACAGCATTCCGTGCTGGCAGTTTTCGTGTGGGAGAAATGGCTGGACGTTTCGAATTTGGCAGCCGGGCTCTGCAAGAGTGAGATGCACAGTGTTGCCCCTTTACGAACCAAAGCTTTTGGGGAAAGCGAATGTCTGTGTGGCAGTGAATGCAGTTCCAAGGGCAGTGAGAACCAGATACAGCATTCCGTGCTGGCAGCTTCCGTGTGGGCGCTATCGCTGGATGTTTCGAATTTGGCAGCCGGGCTCTGCGAGAGACACATACACAGTGTTGCCCCTTTACAAACCAAAGCTTTCGGGGAAAGCGAATGTCTGTGTGGCAGCAAATGCAGTTCCAAGGGACAGTGAAAACCAGCTACAGCATTCCGTGCTGGCAGCTTTCCTGTGGGCGCAATCGCTGGACGTTTCGAATTTGGCAGCCGGGCTCTGCGAGAGACACATACAAAGTGTTGTCCCTTTACGAACCAAAGCTTTTGGGGAAAGCGAATGCCTGTGTGGCAGCGAATTCAGTTCCAAGGGACAGTGAAAACCAGCTACAGCATTCCATGCTGGCAGCTTTCGTGTGGGCGCAATTTCTGGACGTTTCAAATATGGCAGCCGGGTTCTGCGAGAGACACATACACAGTGTTGCCCCTTTACGAACCAAAGCTTTTGGGGAAAGCGAATGTCTGTGTGGCAGCGAATGCAGTTCCAAGGGACAGTGAAAACCAGCTACAGCATTCCGTGCTGGCAGTTTTCCTGTGGGCGCAATCGCGTGACCTTTCGAATTTGACAGCCGGGCTCTGCAAGAGTGAGATATACAGTGTTGCCCCTTTACGAACCAAAGCTTTCGGGGAAAGCGAATATCTGTGTGGCAGTGAATGCCGTTCCAAGGGACAGTGAAAACCAGCTACAGCATTCCATGCTGGCAGCTTTCGTGTGGGAGAAATCGCTGGATGTTTCGAATTTGGCAGCCGGGCTCTGCTAGACAGAGATACACAGTGTTGCCCCTTTACGAACCAAAGCTTTTGGGGAAAGCGAATGTCTGTGTGGCAGCGAATGCAGTTCCAAGGGACAGTGAAAACCAGCTACAGCATTCCGTGCTGGCAGCTTTCGTGTGGGCGCAATCCCGTGACGTTTCGAATTTGGCAGCCGGGCTCTGCGAGAGTGAGATACACAGTGTTGCCCCTTTACGAACCAAAGCTTTTGGGGAAAGCGAATATCTGTGTGGCAGTGAATGCCGTTCCAAGGGACAGTGAAAACCAGCTACAGCATTCCGTGCTGGCAGCTTTCGTGTGGGAGAAATCGCTGGACGTTTCGAATTTGGCAGCCGGGCTCTGCTAGACAGAGATACACAGTCTTGCCCAATTACCAAGCAAAGCTTTTGGGGAAAGCGAATGTCTGTGTGGCAGCGAATGCAGTTCCAAGGGACAGTGAAAACCAGCTACAGCATTCCGTGCTGGTAGCTTTTGTGCGGGCGCAATCACTGGACGTTTCGAGTTTGGCAGCCGGGCTCTGCAAGAGACACATACACAGTGTTGCCCCTTTACGAACCAAACGTTTTTGGGAAAGCGAATGCCTGTGTGGCAGCGAATGCAGTTCCAAGGGACCGTGAAAGCCAGATACAGCATTCCGTGCTGGCAGCTTTCGTGTGGGAGAAATGGCTGGACGTTTCGAATTTGGCAGCCGGGCTCTGTAGAGTGAGATACAAAGTGTTGCCCCTTTACGAACCAAAGCTTTTGGGGAAAGCGAATGTCTGTGTGGCAGTGAATGCAGTTCCAAGGGACAGTGAAAACCAGCTACAGCATTCCGTGCTGGCAGCTTTCGTGTGGGCGCTATCGCTGGATGTTTCGAATTTCGCAGCCGGGCTCTGCGAGAGACACATATACAGTGTTGCCCCTTTACGAACCAAAGCTTTTGGGGAAAGCGAATGTCTGTGTGGCAGCGAATGCAGTTCCAAGGGACAGTGAAAACCAGCTACAGCATTCCGTGCTGGCAGCTTTCCTGTGGGCGCAATTGCTTGACGTTTCGAATTTGGCAGCCGGGCTCTGCGAGAGACACATACAAAGTGTTGCCCCTTTACGAACCAAAGCTTTTGGGGACAGCGAATGTCTGTGTGGCAGAGAATGCCGTTGCAAGGGACAGTGAAAACCAGCTACAGCATTCCGTGCTGGCAGTTTTCCTGTGGGCGCAATCGCGTGACCTTTCGAATTTGACAGCCGGGCTCTGCAAGAGTGAGATACACAGTGTTGCCCCTTTACGAACCAAAGCTTTCGGGGAAAGCGAATATCTGTGTGGCAGTGAATGCCGTTCCAAGGGACAGTGAAAACCAGCTACAGCATTCCATGCTGGCAGCTTTCGTGTGGGAGAAATCGCTGGATGTTTCCAATTTGGCAGCCGGGCTCTGCTAGACAGAGATACACAGTGTTGCCCCTTTACGAACCAAAGCTTTTGGGGAAAGCGAATGTCTGTGTGGCAGCGAATGCAGTTCCAAGGGACAGTGAAAACCAGCTACAGCATTCTGTGCTGGCAGCTTTCGTGTGGGCGCAATCCCGTGACGTTTCGAATTTGGCAGCCGGGCTCTGCGAGAGTGAGATACACAGTGTTGCCCCTTTACGAACCAAAGCTTTTGGGGAAAGCGAATATCTGTGTGGCAGTGAATGCCGTTCCAAGGGACAGTGAAAACCAGCTACAGCATTCCGTGCTGGCAGCTTTCGTGTGGGAGAAATCGCTGGACGTTTCGAATTTGGCAGCCGGGCTCTGCTAGACAGAGATACACAGTCTTGCCCAATTACCAAGCAAAGCTTTTGGGGAAAGCGAATGTCTGTGTGGCAGCGAATGCAGTTCCAAGGGACAGTGAAAACCAGCTACAGCATTCCGTGCTGGTAGCTTTTGTGCGGGCGCAATCACTGGACGTTTCGAGTTTGGCAGCCGGGCTCTGCAAGAGACACATACACAGTGTTGCCCCTTTACGAACCAAACGTTTTTGGGAAAGCGAATGCCTGTGTGGCAGCGAATGCAGTTCCAAGGGACCGTGAAAGCCAGATACAGCATTCCGTGCTGGCAGCTTTCGTGTGGGAGAAATGGCTGGACGTTTCGAATTTGGCAGCCGGGCTCTGTAGAGTGAGATACAAAGTGTTGCCCCTTTACGAACCAAAGCTTTTGGGGAAAGCGAATGTCTGTGTGGCAGTGAATGCAGTTCCAAGGGACAGTGAAAACCAGCTACAGCATTCCGTGCTGGCAGCTTTCGTGTGGGCGCTATCGCTGGATGTTTCGAATTTCGCAGCCGGGCTCTGCGAGAGACACATACACAGTGTTGCCCCTTTACGAACCAAAGCTTTTGGGGAAAGCGAATGTCTGTGTGGCAGCGAATGCAGTTCCAAGGGACAGTGAAAACCAGCTACAGCATTCCGTGCTGGCAGCTTTCGTGTGGGAGAAATCGCTGGACGTTTCGAATTTGGCAGCCGGGCTCTGCTAGACAGAGATACACAGTGTTGCCCAATTACCAAGCAAAGCTTGTGTGGAAAGCGAATGTCTGTGTGGCAGCGAATGCAGTTCCAAGGGACAGTGAAAACCAGCTACAGCATTCCGTGCTGGTAGCTTTTGTGCGGGCGCAATCACTGGACTATTCGAATTTGGCAGCCGGGCTCTGCAAGAGACACATACACAGTGTTGCCCCTTTACGAAGCAAACGTTTTTGGGAAAGCGAATGCCTGTGTGGCAGCGAATGCAGTTCCAAGGGACAGTGAAAACCAGATACAGCATTCCGTGCTGGCAGCTTTCGTGTGGGAGAAATGGCTGGACGTTTCGAATTTGGCAGCCGGGCTCTGCTAGACAGAGATACACAGTGTTGCCCAATTACCAAGCAAAGCTTTTGTGGAAAGCGAATGTCTGTGTGGCAGCGAATGCAGTTCCAAGGGACAGTGAAAACCAGCTACAGCATTCCGTGCTGGCAGCTTTCCTGTGGGCGCAATCGCTGGACGTTTCGAATTTGGCAGCTGGGCTCTGCTAGACAGAGATACACAGTGTTGCCCCTTTACGAACCAAAGCTTTTGGGGAAAGCGAATATCTGTGTGGCAGTGAATGCCGTTCCAAGGGACAGTGAAAACCAGCTACAGCATTCCGTGCTGGCAGCTTTCGTGTAGGCGCAATCGCGTGACGTTTCGAATTTGGCAGCCGGGCTCTGCTAGACAGAGATACACAGTGTTGCCCAATTACCAAGCAAAGCTTTTGTGGAAAGCGAATGTCTGTGTGGCAGCGAATGCAGTTCCAAGGGACAGTGAAAACCAGCTGCAGCATTCCGTGCTGGCAGCTTTTGTGTTGGAGAAATCGCTGGATGTTTCGAATTTGGCAGCTGGGCTCTGCTAGACAGAGATACAGAGTGTTGCCTCATTACCAAGCAAAGCTTTTGGGGAAAGCGAATGTCTGTGTGGCAGCGAATGCAGTTCCAAGGGACAGTGAAAACCAGCTACAGCATTCCGTGCTGCCAGCTTTCGTGTGGGCGCAATCGCTGGACGTTTCGAATTTGGCGCCAGGATCTGCGAGAGACACATACACAGTGTTGCCCCTTTACGAACCAAAGCTTTTGGGGAAAGCGAATGTCTGTGTGGCAGCGAATGCAGTTCCAAGGGACAGTGAAAACCAGCTACAGCATTCCGTTCTGGCAGCTTTCGTGTGGGCGCAATCGCTGGACGTTTCGAATTTGGCAGCCGGGCTCTGCGAGAGACACATACACAGTGTTGCCCCATTACCAAGCAAAGCTTTTGGGGAAAGCGAATGTCTTTGTGGCAGCGAATGCAGTTCCAAGGGACAGTGAAAACCAGCTACAGCATTGCGTGCTGGCAGCTTTCGTGTGGGCGCAATCGCTGGACGTTTCGAATTTGGCAGCCGGGCTCTGCGAGAGAGAGATACACAGTGTTGCCTCTTTACGAACTAAAGCTTTTGGGCAAAGCGTATGTCTGTGTGGCAGCGAATGCAGTTCCAAGGGACAGTGAAAACCAGTTACAGCATTCCGTGCTGGCAGCTTTCGTGTGGGAGAAATCGCTGGACGTTTCAAATTTGGCAGCCGGGCTCTGCGAGAGAGAGATACACAGTGTTGCCTCTTTACGAACTAAAGCTTTTGGGCAAAGCGTATGTCTGTGTGGCAGCGAATGCAGTTCCAAGGGACAGTGAAAACCAGCTACAGCATTCCGTGGTGGCAGCTTTCGTGTGGGCGCAATTGCTGGACGTTTCCAATTTGGCAGCCGGGCTCTGCGAGAGACACATACACAGTGTTGCCCCATTACCAAGCAAAGCTTTTGTGGAAAGCGAATGCCTGTGTGGCAGCGAATGCAGTTCCAAGGGACAGTGAAAACCAGCCACAGCATTCCGTGCTGGCAGCTTTCGTGTGGGCGCAGCCGCTGGAAGTTTCGAATTTGGCAGCTGGGCTCTGCGAGAGACACATACACAGTGTTGCCCCTTTACGAACCAAAGCTTTTGGGGAAAGCGAATGTCTGTGTGGCAGCGAATGCAGTTCCAAGGGACAGTGAAAACCAGCTACAGCATTCCATGCTGGCAGCTTTCGTGTGGGCGCAATCGCTGTACGTTTCAAATTTGGCAGCCGGGCTCTGCGAGAGAGAGATACACAGTGTTGCCCCTTTACGAACTAAAGCTTTTGGGGAAAGCGAATGTCTGTATGGCAGCGAATGCAGTTCCAAGGGACAGTGAAAAGCAGCTACAGCATTCCGTGCTGGCAGCTTTCTTATGGGAGAAATTGCTGGACGTTTCGAATTTGGCAGCCGGGCTCTGCGAGAGACACATACAGAGTGTTGCCCCTTTACGAACCAAAGCTTTTTGGGAAAGCGAATGTCTGTGTGGCAGTGAATGCAGTTCCAAGGGACAGTGAAAACCAGCTACAGCATTCCGTGCTGGCAGCATTCGTGTTGGAGAAATCGCTGGATGTTTCGAATTTGGCAGCTGGGCTCTGCTAGACAGAGATACACAGTTTTGCCCCATTACCAAGCAAAGCTTTTGGGGAAAGCGAATGTCTGTGTGGCAGCGAATGCAGTTCCAAGGGACAGTGAATACCAGCTACAGCATTGCGTGCTGGCAGCTTTCGTGTGGGCGCAATCGCTGGATGTTTTGGAATTTGGCAGCCGGGCTCTGCGAGAGACACATACACAGTGTTGCCCCTTTACGAACCAAAGATTTGGGGAAAGCGAATGTCTGTGTGGCAGTGAATGCAGTTCCAAGGGACAGTGAAAACCAGCTGAAGCATTCCATGCTGGCAGCTTTCATGTGGGAGAAATCGCTGGATGTTTCGAATTTGGCAGCCGAGCTCTGCTAGACAGAGACATACAGTGTTGCCCAATTACCAAGCAAAGCTTTTGGGGAAAGCGAATGTCTGTGTGGCAGCGAATGCAGTTCCAAGGGACAGTGAAAACCAGCTACAGCATTCCGTTCTGTCAGCTTTCGTGTGGGCGCAATCGCTGGACCTTTCTAATTTGGCAGCCGGGCTTGCGAGAGACACATACACAGTGTTGCCCCTTTACGAACCAAAGCTTTTGGGGAAAACGAATGTCTGTGTGGCAGCGAATGCAGTTCCAAGGGACAGTGAAAACCAGCTACAGTATTCCGTGCTGGCAGCTTTCGTGTGGGAGAAATGGCTGGACGTTTCGAATTTGGCAGCCGGGCTCTGCGAGAGACATATACACAGTGTTGCCCCTTTACGAACCAAAGCTTTTGGGGAAAGCGAATGCCTGTGTGGCAGCGAATGCAGTTCCAAGGGACAGTGAAAACCAGCTACAGCATTCCGTGCTGGCAGCTTTCGTGTGCGAGAAATCGCTGGACGTTTCGAATTTGGCAGCCGGGCTCTGCGAGAGACACATACACAGTGTTGCCCCATTACCAAGCAAAGCTTTTTGGGAAAGCGAATGTCTGTGTGGCAGCGAATGCAGTTCCAAGGGACAGTGAAAACCAGCTACAGCATTCCGTGCTGGCAGCTTTCGTGTGCGAGAAATGGCTGGACCTTTCTAATTTGGCAGCCGGCTTGCGAGAGACACATACAGAGTGTTGCCCCTTTACGAACCAAAGCTTTTGGGGAAAGCGAATGTCTGTGTGGCAGTGAATGCAGTTCCAAGGGACAGTGAAAACCAGCTACAGCATTCCGTGCTGGCAGCTTTCGTGTTGGAGAAATCGCTGGATGTTTCGAATTTGGCAGCTGGGCTCTGCTAGACAGAGATACACAGTGTTGCCCCTTTACGAACCAAAGCTTTTGGGGAAAGCGAATGTCTGTGTGGCAGCGAATGCAGTTCCAAGGGACAGTAAAAACCAGCTACAGCATTCCGTGCTGGCAGCATTCGTGTGGGCGCAATCGCTGGAAGTTTCGAATTTGGCAGCCGGGCTCTGCGAGAGACACATACACAGTTGTGCCCCATTACCAAGAAAACCTTTGGGGAAAGCGAATGCCTGTGTGGCAGCGAATGCAGTTCCAAGGGACAGTGAAAACCAGCTATAGCATTCCGTGCTGGCAGCTTTCGTGTGGGAGAAATCGCTGGACGTTTCAAATTTGGCAGCCGGGCTCTGCGAGAGAGAGATACACAGTGTTGCCTCTTTACGAACTAAAGCTTTTGGGCAAAGCGTATGTCTGTGTGGCAGCGAATGCAGTTCCAAGGGACAGTGAAAACCAGTTACAGCATTCCGTGCTGGCAGCTTTCGTGTGGGAGAAATCGCTGGACGTTTCAAATTTGGCAGCCGGGCTCTGCGAGAGAGAGATACACAGTGTTGCCTCTTTACGAACTAAAGCTTTTGGGCAAAGCGTATGTCTGTGTGGCAGCGAATGCAGTTCCAAGGGACAGTGAAAACCAGCTACAGCATTCCGTGCTGGCAGCTTTCGTGTGGGGGAAATCGCTGGACGTTTCGAATTTGGCAGCCGGGCTCTGCGAGAGACATATACACAGTGTTGCCCCTTTACGAAACAAAGCTTTTGGGGAAAGCGAATGTCTGTGTGGCAGCGAATGCAGTTCCAAGGGACAGTGAAAACCAGCTACAGCATTCCGTGCTGGCAGCTTTCGTGTGGGCGCAATCGCTGGACGTTTCGAATTTGGCAGCCGGGCTCTGCGAGAGACACATACACAGTGTTGCCCCATTACCATGAAAACATTTTGGGGAAAGCGAATGTCTGTGTGGCAGCGAATGCAGTTCCAAGGGACAGTGAAAACCAGCTACAGCATTCCGTGCTGGCAGCTTTCGTATGGGAGAAATTGCTGTACGTTTCGAATTTGGCAGCCGGGCTCTGCGAGAGACACATACACAGTGTTGCCCCATTACCATGAAAACCTTTTGGGGAAAGCGAATGTCTGTGTGGCAGCGAATGCAGTTGCAAGGGACAGTGAAAACCAGCTACAGCATTCCGTTCTGGCAGCTTTCGTGTGGGCGCAATCGCTGGACGTTTCGAATTTGGCAGCCGGGCTCTGCGAGAGACACATACACAGTGTTGCCCCATTACCAAGCAAAGCTTTTGGGGAAAGCGAATGTCTTTGTGGCAGCGAATGCAGTTCCAAGGGACAGTGAAAACCAGCTACAGCATTCCGTGCTGGCAGCTTTCGTGTGGGCGCAATCGCTGGACGTTTCGAATTTGGCAGCCGGGCTCTGCGAGAGAGAGATACACAGTGTTGCCTCTTTACGAACTAAAGCTTTTGGGCAAAGCGTATGTCTGTGTGGCAGCGAATGCAGTTCCAAGGGACAGTGAAAACCAGTTACAGCATTCCGTGCTGGCAGCTTTCGTGTGGGAGAAATCGCTGGACGTTTCAAATTTGGCAGCCGGGCTCTGCGAGAGAGAGATACACAGTGTTGCCTCTTTACGAACTAAAGCTTTTGGGCAAAGCGTATGTCTGTGTGGCAGCGAATGCAGTTCCAAGGGACAGTGAAAACCAGCTACAGCATTCCGTGGAGGCAGCTTTCGTGTGGGCGCAATTGCTGGACGTTTCCAATTTGGCAGCCGGGCTCTGCGAGACACACATACACAGTGTTGCCCCATTACCAAGCAAAGCTTTTGTGGAAAGCGAATGCCTGTGTGGCAGCGAATGCAGTTCCAAGGGACAGTGAAAACCAGCCACAGCATTCCGTGCTGGCAGCTTTCGTGTGGGCGCAGCCGCTGGAAGTTTCGAATTTGGCAGCTGGGCTCTGCGAGAGACACATACACAGTGTTGCCCCTTTACGAACCAAAGCTTTTGGGGAAAGCGAATGTCTGTGTGGCAGCGAATGCAGTTCCAAGGGACAGTGAAAACCAGCTACAGCATTCCATGTTGGCAGCTTTCGTGTGGGCGCAATCGCTGTACGTTTCAAATTTGGCAGCCGGGCTCTGCGAGAGAGAGATACAAAGTGTTGCCCCTTTACGAACTAAAGCTTTTGGGGAAAGCGAATGTCTGTATGGCAGCGAATGCAGTTCCAAGGGACAGTGAAAAGCAGCTACAGCATTCCGTGCTGGCAGCTTTCTTATGGGAGAAATTGCTGGACGTTTCGAATTTGGCAGCCGGGCTCTGCGAGAGACACATACACAGTGTTGCCCCATTACCAAGAAAACCTTTTGGGGAAAGTGACAGTCTGTGTGGCAGCGAATGCAGTTCCAGGGACAGTGAAAACCAGCTACAGCATTCCGTGCTGGCAGCTTTCGTATGGGCGCAATCGCTGGACGTTTCGAATTTGGCAGCCGGGCTCTGCGAGAGAGAGATACACATTGTTGCCCCTTTACGAACCAAAGCTTTTGTGGAAAGCGAATGTCTGTGTGGCAGCGAATGCAGTTCCAAGGGACAGTGAAAACCAGCCACAGCATTCCGTGCTGGCTGCTTTCGTGTGGGCGCAGCCGCTGGAAGTTTCGAATTTGGCAGCTGCGCTCTGCGAGAGACACATACACAGTGTTGCCCCTTTACGAACCAAAGCTTTTGGGGAAAGCAAATGCCTGTGTGGCAGCGAATGCAGTTCCAAGGGACAGTGAATACCAGCTACAACATTCCGTGCTGGCAGCTTTCGTGTGGGCGCAATCGCTGGACGTTTCGAATTTGGCAGCCGGGCTCTGCTAGACGGAGATACATATTGTTGCCAAATTACCAAGAAAAGCTTTTGGGGAAAGCGAATGTCTGTGTGGCAGCGAATGCAGTTCCAAGGGACAGTGAAAACCAGCTACAGCATTCCGTGCTGGCAGCTTTCCTGTGGGCGCAATCGCTGGACGTTTCGAATTTGGCAGCTGGGCTCTGCTAGACAGAGATACACAGTGTTGCCCAATTACCAAGCAAAGCTTTTGGGGAAAGCGAATATCTGTGTGGCAGTGAATGCCGTTCCAAGGGACAGTGAAAACCAGCTACAGCATTCCGTGCTGGCAGCTTTCCTGTGGGCGCAATCGCGTGACGTTTCGAATTTGGCAGCCGGGCTCTGCTAGACAGAGATACACAGTGTTGCCCAATTACCAAGCAAAGCTTTTGTGGAAAGCGAATGTCTGTGTGGCAGCGAATGCAGTTCCAAGGGACAGTGAAAACCAGCTACAGCATTGCGTGCTGGCAGCTTTCGTGTGGGCGCAATCGCTGGACGTTTCGAATTTGGCAGCCAGGATCTGCGAGAGACACATACACAGTGTTGCCCCTTTACGAACCAAAGCTTTTGGGGAAAGCGAATGTCTGTGTGGCAGCGAATGCAGTTCCAAGGGACAGTGAAAACCAGCTACAGCATTCCGTGCTGGCAACTTTCGTGTGCGAGAAATCGCTGGACGTTTCGAATTTGGCAGCCGGGCTCTGCGAGAGACACATACACAGTGTTGCCCCATTACCAAGCAAAGCTTTTTGGGAAAGCGAATGTCTGTGTGGCAGCGAATGCAGTTCCAAGGGACAGTGAAAACCAGCTACAGCATTCCGTGCTGGCAGCTTTCGTGTGGGAGAAATGGCTGGACGTATCGAATTTGGCAGCCGGGCTCTGCGAGAGAGAGATACACAGTGTTGCCTCTTTACGAACTAAAGCTTTTGGGCAAAGCGTATGTCTGTGTGGCAGCGAATGCAGTTCCAAGGGACAGTGAAAACCAGTTACAGCATTCCGTGCTGGCAGCTTTCGTGTGGGAGAAATCGCTGGACGTTTCAAATTTAGCAGCCGGGCTCTGCGAGAGAGAGATACACAGTGTTGCCTCTTTACGAACTAAAGCTTTTGGGGAAAGCGTATGTCTGTGTGGCAGCGAATGCAGTTCCAAGGGACAGTGAAAACCAGCTACAGCATTCCGTGCTGGCAGCTTTCGTGTGGGCGCAATCGCTGGACGTTTCGAATTGGGCAGCCGGGCTCTGCGAGAGATACATACACAGTGTTGCCCCTTAACGAACCAAAGATTTTGGGGAAAGCGAATGTCTGTGTGGCAGCGAATGCAGTTCCAAGGGACAGTGAAAACCAGCCACAGCATTCCGTGCTGGCAGCTTTCGTGTGGGAGAAATCGCTGGACGTTTCGAATTTGGCAGCCGGGCTCTGCGAGAGACACATACACAGTGTTGCCCCATTACCAAGCAAAGCTTGTGGGGAAAGCGAATGTCTGTGTGGCAGCGAATGCAGTTCCAAGGGACAGTGAAAACCAGCTACAGCATTCCGTGCTGGCAGCTTTCCTGTGGGCGCAATCGCTGGACGTTTCGAATTTGGCAGCCGGGCTCTGCGAGAGATACATACACAGTGTTGCCCCTTTACGAACCAAAGCTTGTGGGGAAAGCGAATGTCTGTGTCGCAGCGAATGCAGTTCCAAGGGACAGTGAAAACCAGCTACAGCATTCCGTGCTGGCAGCTTTTTAGTGGTCGCAATCGCTGGACATTTCAAATTTGGCAGCCGGGCTCTGCGAGCGAGAGATACACAGTGTTGCCCCTTTACGAACCAAAGCTTTTGGGGAAAGCGAATGTCTGTGTGGCAGCGAATGCAGTTCCAAGGGACAGTGAAAACCAGCTACAGCATTGCGTGCTGGCAGCTTTCGTGTGGGCGCAATCGCTGGAAGTTTCGAATTTGGCAGCCGGGCTCTGCGAGAGACACATACAGAGTGTTGCCCCATTACCAAGAAAACCTTTGGGGAAAGCGAATGTCTGTGTGGCAGCGAATGCAGTTCCAAGGGACAGTGAAAAGCAGCTACAGTAGTCCGTGCTGGCAGCTTTCGTGTGGGGGAAATCGCTGGACGTTTCGAATTTGGCAGCCGGGCTCTGCGAGAGACATATACACAGTGTTGCCCCTTTACGAAACAAAGCTTTTGGGGAAAGCGAATGTCTGTGTGGCAGCGAATGCAGTTCCAAGGGACAGTGAAAACCAGCTACAGCATTCCGTGCTGGTAGTTTTCGTGTGGGCGCAATCGCTGGACTTTTCTAATTTGGTAGCCGCGCTCTGCGAGAGACACATACACAGTGTTGCCCCATTACCAAGAAAACCTTTGGGGAAAGCGAATGTCTGTGTGGCAGCGAATGCAGTTCCAAGGGACAGTGAAAAGCAGCTACAGTAGTCCGTGCTGGCAGCTTTCGTGTGGGGGAAATCGCTGGACGTTTCGAATTTGGCAGCCGGGCTCTGCGAGAGACATATACACAGTGTTGCCCCTTTACGAAACAAAGCTTTTGGGGAAAGCGAATGTCTGTGTGGCAGCGAATGCAGTTCCAAGGGACAGTGAAAACCAGCTACAGCATTCCGTGCTGGTAGTTTTCGTGTGGGCGCAATCGCTGGACTTTTCTAATTTGGTAGCCGCGCTCTGCGAGAGACACATACACAGTGTTGCCCCATTACCATGAAAAACTTTTGGGGAAAGCGAATGTCTGTGTGGCAGCGAATGCAGTTCCAAGGGACAGTGAAAACCAGCTACAGCATTGCGTGTTGGCAGCTTTCGTGTGGGCGCAATCGCTGGACGTTTCGAATTTGGCAGCCGGGCTCTGCGAGAGACACATACACAGTGTTGCCCCATTACCATGAAAACCTTTTGGGGAAAGCGAATGTCTGTGTGGCAGCGAATGCAGTTCCAAGGGACAGTGAAAACCAGCTACAGCATTCCGTTCTGGCAGCTTTCGTGTGGGCGCAATCACTGGACGTTTCGAATTTGGCAGGCGGTCTCTGCGAGAGACACATACATAGTGTTGCCCCTTTACGAACCAAAGCTTTTGGGGAAAACGAATGTCTGTGTGGCAGCGAATGCAGTTCCAAGGGACAGTGAAAACCAGCTACAGCATTCCGTGCTGGCAGCTTTGATGTGGGCGCAATCGCTGGACGTCTCGAATTTGGCAGCCGGGCTCTGCCAGAGAGAGATACACAGTGTTGCCCCTTTACGAACCAAAGCTTTCGGGGAAAGCGAATGTCTGTGTGGCAGCGAATGCAGTTCCAAGGGACAGTGAAAACCAGCTACAGCATTCCGTGCTGGCAGCTTTCGTGTGGGCGGAATCGCTGGACGTTTCGAATTTGGCAGCAGGGCTCTGCGAGAGACACATACACAGTGTTGCCCCATTACCATGAAAACATTTTGGGGAAAGCGAATGTCTGTGTGGCAGCGAATGCAGTTCCAAGGGACAGTGAAAACCAGCTACAGCATTCCGTGCTGGCAGCTTTCGTATGGGAGAAATTGCTGTACGTTTCGAATTTGGCAGCCGGGCTCTGCGAGAGACACATACACAGTGTTGCCCCATTACCATGAAAACCTTTTGGGGAAAGCGAATGTCTGTGTGGCAGCGAATGCAGTTGCAAGGGACAGTGAAAACCAGCTACAGCATTCCGTTCTGGCAGCTTTCGTGTGGGCGCAATCGCTGGACGTTTCGAATTTGGCAGCCGGGCTCTGCGAGAGACACATACACAGTGTTGCCCCATTACCAAGCAAAGCTTTTGGGAAAAGCGAATGTCTTTGTGGCAGCGAATGCAGTTCCAAGGGACAGTGAAAACCAGCTACAGCATTGCGTGCTGGCAGCTTTCGTGTGGGCGCAATCGCTGGACGTTTCGAATTTGGCAGCCGGGCTCTGCGAGAGACACATACACAGTGTTGCCCCATTACCATGAAAACATTTTGGGGAAAGCGCATGTCTGTGTGGCAGCGAATGCAGTTCCAAGGGACAGTGAAAACCAGCTACAGCATTCCGTGCTGGCAGCTTTCGTATGGGAGAAATTGCTGGACGTTTCAAATTTGGCAGCCGGGCTCTGCGAGAGACACATACACAGTGTTGCCCCATTACCATGAAAACCTTTTGGGGAAAGCGAATGTCTGTGTGGCAGCGAATGCAGTTCCAAGGGACAGTGAAATCCAGCTAGAGCATTCTGTGCTGGCAGCTTTCGTGTGGGCGCAATCGCTGGACGTTTCAAATTTGACAGCCGGGCTATGCGAGAGAGAGATACACAGTGTTGCCCCTTTACGAACCAAAGCTTTTGGGGAAAGCAAATGTCTGTGTGGCAGCGAATGCAGTTCCAAGGGACAGTGAAAACCAGCTACAGCATTCCGTGCTGGCAGCTTTCGTGTGGGAGAAATCGCTGGACGTTTCAAATTTGGCAGACGGGCTCTGCGAGAGAGAGATACACAGTGTTGCCTCTTTACGAACTAAAGCTTTTGGGCAAAGCGTATGTCTGTGTGGCAGCGAATGCAGTTCCAAGGGACAGTGAAAACCAGCTACAGCATTCCGTGCTGGCAGCTTTCGTGTGGGGGAAATCGCTGGACGTTTCGAATTTGGCAGCCGGGCTCTGCGAGAGACACATACACAGTGTTGCCCCATTACCATGAAAAACTTTTGGGGAAAGCGAATGTCTGTGTGGCAGCGAATGCAGTTCCAAGGGACAGTGAAAACCAGCTACAGCATTCCGTGCTGGCAGCTTTCCTGTGGGCGCAATTGCTTGACGTTTCGAATTTGGCAGCCGGGCTCTGCGAGAGACACATACAAAGTGTTGCCCCTTTACGAACCAAAGCTTTTGGGGACAGCGAATGTCTGTGTGGCAGAGAATGCCGTTGCAAGGGACAGTGAAAACCAGCTACAGCATTCCGTGCTGGCAGTTTTCCTGTGGGCGCAATCGCGTGACCTTTCGAATTTGACAGCCGGGCTCTGCAAGAGTGAGATACACAGTGTTGCCCCTTTACGAACCAAAGCTTTCGGGGAAAGCGAATATCTGTGTGGCAGTGAATGCCGTTCCAAGGGACAGTGAAAACCAGCTACAGCATTCCATGCTGGCAGCTTTCGTGTGGGAGAAATCGCTGGATGTTTCCAATTTGGCAGCCGGGCTCTGCTAGACAGAGATACACAGTGTTGCCCCTTTACGAACCAAAGCTTTTGGGGAAAGCGAATGTCTGTGTGGCAGCGAATGCAGTTCCAAGGGACAGTGAAAACCAGCTACAGCATTCTGTGCTGGCAGCTTTCGTGTGGGCGCAATCCCGTGACGTTTCGAATTTGGCAGCCGGGCTCTGCGAGAGTGAGATACACAGTGTTGCCCCTTTACGAACCAAAGCTTTTGGGGAAAGCGAATATCTGTGTGGCAGTGAATGCCGTTCCAAGGGACAGTGAAAACCAGCTACAGCATTCCGTGCTGGCAGCTTTCGTGTGGGAGAAATCGCTGGACGTTTCGAATTTGGCAGCCGGGCTCTGCTAGACAGAGATACACAGTCTTGCCCAATTACCAAGCAAAGCTTTTGGGGAAAGCGAATGTCTGTGTGGCAGCGAATGCAGTTCCAAGGGACAGTGAAAACCAGCTACAGCATTCCGTGCTGGTAGCTTTTGTGCGGGCGCAATCACTGGACGTTTCGAGTTTGGCAGCCGGGCTCTGCAAGAGACACATACACAGTGTTGCCCCTTTACGAACCAAACGTTTTTGGGAAAGCGAATGCCTGTGTGGCAGCGAATGCAGTTCCAAGGGACCGTGAAAGCCAGATACAGCATTCCGTGCTGGCAGCTTTCGTGTGGGAGAAATGGCTGGACGTTTCGAATTTGGCAGCCGGGCTCTGTAGAGTGAGATACAAAGTGTTGCCCCTTTACGAACCAAAGCTTTTGGGGAAAGCGAATGTCTGTGTGGCAGTGAATGCAGTTCCAAGGGACAGTGAAAACCAGCTACAGCATTCCGTGCTGGCAGCTTTCGTGTGGGCGCTATCGCTGGATGTTTCGAATTTCGCAGCCGGGCTCTGCGAGAGACACATACACAGTGTTGCCCCTTTACGAACCAAAGCTTTTGGGGAAAGCGAATGTCTGTGTGGCAGCGAATGCAGTTCCAAGGGACAGTGAAAACCAGCTACAGCATTCCGTGCTGGCAGCTTTCGTGTGGGAGAAATCGCTGGACGTTTCGAATTTGGCAGCCGGGCTCTGCTAGACAGAGATACACAGTGTTGCCCAATTACCAAGCAAAGCTTGTGTGGAAAGCGAATGTCTGTGTGGCAGCGAATGCAGTTCCAAGGGACAGTGAAAACCAGCTACAGCATTCCGTGCTGGTAGCTTTTGTGCGGGCGCAATCACTGGACTATTCGAATTTGGCAGCCGGGCTCTGCAAGAGACACATACACAGTGTTGCCCCTTTACGAAGCAAACGTTTTTGGGAAAGCGAATGCCTGTGTGGCAGCGAATGCAGTTCCAAGGGACAGTGAAAACCAGATACAGCATTCCGTGCTGGCAGCTTTCGTGTGGGAGAAATGGCTGGACGTTTCGAATTTGGCAGCCGGGCTCTGCTAGACAGAGATACACAGTGTTGCCCAATTACCAAGCAAAGCTTTTGTGGAAAGCGAATGTCTGTGTGGCAGCGAATGCAGTTCCAAGGGACAGTGAAAACCAGCTACAGCATTCCGTGCTGGCAGCTTTCCTGTGGGCGCAATCGCTGGACGTTTCGAATTTGGCAGCTGGGCTCTGCTAGACAGAGATACACAGTGTTGCCCCTTTACGAACCAAAGCTTTTGGGGAAAGCGAATATCTGTGTGGCAGTGAATGCCGTTCCAAGGGACAGTGAAAACCAGCTACAGCATTCCGTGCTGGCAGCTTTCGTGTAGGCGCAATCGCGTGACGTTTCGAATTTGGCAGCCGGGCTCTGCTAGACAGAGATACACAGTGTTGCCCAATTACCAAGCAAAGCTTTTGTGGAAAGCGAATGTCTGTGTGGCAGCGAATGCAGTTCCAAGGGACAGTGAAAACCAGCTGCAGCATTCCGTGCTGGCAGCTTTTGTGTTGGAGAAATCGCTGGATGTTTCGAATTTGGCAGCTGGGCTCTGCTAGACAGAGATACAGAGTGTTGCCTCATTACCAAGCAAAGCTTTTGGGGAAAGCGAATGTCTGTGTGGCAGCGAATGCAGTTCCAAGGGACAGTGAAAACCAGCTACAGCATTCCGTGCTGCCAGCTTTCGTGTGGGCGCAATCGCTGGACGTTTCGAATTTGGCGCCAGGATCTGCGAGAGACACATACACAGTGTTGCCCCTTTACGAACCAAAGCTTTTGGGGAAAGCGAATGTCTGTGTGGCAGCGAATGCAGTTCCAAGGGACAGTGAAAACCAGCTACAGCATTCCGTTCTGGCAGCTTTCGTGTGGGCGCAATCGCTGGACGTTTCGAATTTGGCAGCCGGGCTCTGCGAGAGACACATACACAGTGTTGCCCCATTACCAAGCAAAGCTTTTGGGGAAAGCGAATGTCTTTGTGGCAGCGAATGCAGTTCCAAGGGACAGTGAAAACCAGCTACAGCATTGCGTGCTGGCAGCTTTCGTGTGGGCGCAATCGCTGGACGTTTCGAATTTGGCAGCCGGGCTCTGCGAGAGAGAGATACACAGTGTTGCCTCTTTACGAACTAAAGCTTTTGGGCAAAGCGTATGTCTGTGTGGCAGCGAATGCAGTTCCAAGGGACAGTGAAAACCAGTTACAGCATTCCGTGCTGGCAGCTTTCGTGTGGGAGAAATCGCTGGACGTTTCAAATTTGGCAGCCGGGCTCTGCGAGAGAGAGATACACAGTGTTGCCTCTTTACGAACTAAAGCTTTTGGGCAAAGCGTATGTCTGTGTGGCAGCGAATGCAGTTCCAAGGGACAGTGAAAACCAGCTACAGCATTCCGTGGTGGCAGCTTTCGTGTGGGCGCAATTGCTGGACGTTTCCAATTTGGCAGCCGGGCTCTGCGAGAGACACATACACAGTGTTGCCCCATTACCAAGCAAAGCTTTTTGGGAAAGCGAATGTCTGTGTGGCAGTGAATGCAGTTCCAAGGGACAGTGAAAACCAGCTACAGCATTCCGTGCTGGCAGCATTCGTGTTGGAGAAATCGCTGGATGTTTCGAATTTGGCAGCTGGGCTCTGCTAGACAGAGATACACAGTTTTGCCCCATTACCAAGCAAAGCTTTTGGGGAAAGCGAATGTCTGTGTGGCAGCGAATGCAGTTCCAAGGGACAGTGAATACCAGCTACAGCATTGCGTGCTGGCAGCTTTCGTGTGGGCGCAATCGCTGGATGTTTTGGAATTTGGCAGCCGGGCTCTGCGAGAGACACATACACAGTGTTGCCCCTTTACGAACCAAAGATTTGGGGAAAGCGAATGTCTGTGTGGCAGTGAATGCAGTTCCAAGGGACAGTGAAAACCAGCTGAAGCATTCCATGCTGGCAGCTTTCATGTGGGAGAAATCGCTGGATGTTTCGAATTTGGCAGCCGAGCTCTGCTAGACAGAGACATACAGTGTTGCCCAATTACCAAGCAAAGCTTTTGGGGAAAGCGAATGTCTGTGTGGCAGCGAATGCAGTTCCAAGGGACAGTGAAAACCAGCTACAGCATTCCGTTCTGTCAGCTTTCGTGTGGGCGCAATCGCTGGACCTTTCTAATTTGGCAGCCGGGCTTGCGAGAGACACATACACAGTGTTGCCCCTTTACGAACCAAAGCTTTTGGGGAAAACGAATGTCTGTGTGGCAGCGAATGCAGTTCCAAGGGACAGTGAAAACCAGCTACAGTATTCCGTGCTGGCAGCTTTCGTGTGGGAGAAATGGCTGGACGTTTCGAATTTGGCAGCCGGGCTCTGCGAGAGACATATACACAGTGTTGCCCCTTTACGAACCAAAGCTTTTGGGGAAAGCGAATGCCTGTGTGGCAGCGAATGCAGTTCCAAGGGACAGTGAAAACCAGCTACAGCATTCCGTGCTGGCAGCTTTCGTGTGCGAGAAATCGCTGGACGTTTCGAATTTGGCAGCCGGGCTCTGCGAGAGACACATACACAGTGTTGCCCCATTACCAAGCAAAGCTTTTTGGGAAAGCGAATGTCTGTGTGGCAGCGAATGCAGTTCCAAGGGACAGTGAAAACCAGCTACAGCATTCCGTGCTGGCAGCTTTCGTGTGCGAGAAATGGCTGGACCTTTCTAATTTGGCAGCCGGCTTGCGAGAGACACATACAGAGTGTTGCCCCTTTACGAACCAAAGCTTTTGGGGAAAGCGAATGTCTGTGTGGCAGTGAATGCAGTTCCAAGGGACAGTGAAAACCAGCTACAGCATTCCGTGCTGGCAGCTTTCGTGTTGGAGAAATCGCTGGATGTTTCGAATTTGGCAGCTGGGCTCTGCTAGACAGAGATACACAGTGTTGCCCCTTTACGAACCAAAGCTTTTGGGGAAAGCGAATGTCTGTGTGGCAGCGAATGCAGTTCCAAGGGACAGTAAAAACCAGCTACAGCATTCCGTGCTGGCAGCATTCGTGTGGGCGCAATCGCTGGAAGTTTCGAATTTGGCAGCCGGGCTCTGCGAGAGACACATACACAGTTGTGCCCCATTACCAAGAAAACCTTTGGGGAAAGCGAATGCCTGTGTGGCAGCGAATGCAGTTCCAAGGGACAGTGAAAACCAGCTATAGCATTCCGTGCTGGCAGCTTTCGTGTGGGAGAAATCGCTGGACGTTTCAAATTTGGCAGCCGGGCTCTGCGAGAGAGAGATACACAGTGTTGCCTCTTTACGAACTAAAGCTTTTGGGCAAAGCGTATGTCTGTGTGGCAGCGAATGCAGTTCCAAGGGACAGTGAAAACCAGTTACAGCATTCCGTGCTGGCAGCTTTCGTGTGGGAGAAATCGCTGGACGTTTCAAATTTGGCAGCCGGGCTCTGCGAGAGAGAGATACACAGTGTTGCCTCTTTACGAACTAAAGCTTTTGGGCAAAGCGTATGTCTGTGTGGCAGCGAATGCAGTTCCAAGGGACAGTGAAAACCAGCTACAGCATTCCGTGCTGGCAGCTTTCGTGTGGGGGAAATCGCTGGACGTTTCGAATTTGGCAGCCGGGCTCTGCGAGAGACATATACACAGTGTTGCCCCTTTACGAAACAAAGCTTTTGGGGAAAGCGAATGTCTGTGTGGCAGCGAATGCAGTTCCAAGGGACAGTGAAAACCAGCTACAGCATTCCGTGCTGGCAGCTTTCGTGTGGGCGCAATCGCTGGACGTTTCGAATTTGGCAGCCGGGCTCTGCGAGAGACACATACACAGTGTTGCCCCATTACCATGAAAACATTTTGGGGAAAGCGAATGTCTGTGTGGCAGCGAATGCAGTTCCAAGGGACAGTGAAAACCAGCTACAGCATTCCGTGCTGGCAGCTTTCGTATGGGAGAAATTGCTGTACGTTTCGAATTTGGCAGCCGGGCTCTGCGAGAGACACATACACAGTGTTGCCCCATTACCATGAAAACCTTTTGGGGAAAGCGAATGTCTGTGTGGCAGCGAATGCAGTTGCAAGGGACAGTGAAAACCAGCTACAGCATTCCGTTCTGGCAGCTTTCGTGTGGGCGCAATCGCTGGACGTTTCGAATTTGGCAGCCGGGCTCTGCGAGAGACACATACAGAGTGTTGCCCCATTACCAAGCAAAGCTTTTGGGGAAAGCGAATGTCTTTGTGGCAGCGAATGCAGTTCCAAGGGACAGTGAAAACCAGCTACAGCATTCCGTGCTGGCAGCTTTCGTGTGGGCGCAATCGCTGGACGTTTCGAATTTGGCAGCCGGGCTCTGCGAGAGAGAGATACACAGTGTTGCCTCTTTACGAACTAAAGCTTTTGGGCAAAGCGTATGTCTGTGTGGCAGCGAATGCAGTTCCAAGGGACAGTGAAAACCAGTTACAGCATTCCGTGCTGGCAGCTTTCGTGTGGGAGAAATCGCTGGACGTTTCAAATTTGGCAGCCGGGCTCTGCGAGAGAGAGATACACAGTGTTGCCTCTTTACGAACTAAAGCTTTTGGGCAAAGCGTATGTCTGTGTGGCAGCGAATGCAGTTCCAAGGGACAGTGAAAACCAGCTACAGCATTCCGTGGAGGCAGCTTTCGTGTGGGCGCAATTGCTGGACGTTTCCAATTTGGCAGCCGGGCTCTGCGAGACACACATACACAGTGTTGCCCCATTACCAAGCAAAGCTTTTGTGGAAAGCGAATGCCTGTGTGGCAGCGAATGCAGTTCCAAGGGACAGTGAAAACCAGCCACAGCATTCCGTGCTGGCAGCTTTCGTGTGGGCGCAGCCGCTGGAAGTTTCGAATTTGGCAGCTGGGCTCTGCGAGAGACACATACACAGTGTTGCCCCTTTACGAACCAAAGCTTTTGGGGAAAGCGAATGTCTGTGTGGCAGCGAATGCAGTTCCAAGGGACAGTGAAAACCAGCTACAGCATTCCATGTTGGCAGCTTTCGTGTGGGCGCAATCGCTGTACGTTTCAAATTTGGCAGCCGGGCTCTGCGAGAGAGAGATACAAAGTGTTGCCCCTTTACGAACTAAAGCTTTTGGGGAAAGCGAATGTCTGTATGGCAGCGAATGCAGTTCCAAGGGACAGTGAAAAGCAGCTACAGCATTCCGTGCTGGCAGCTTTCTTATGGGAGAAATTGCTGGACGTTTCGAATTTGGCAGCCGGGCTCTGCGAGAGACACATACACAGTGTTGCCCCATTACCAAGAAAACCTTTTGGGGAAAGTGACAGTCTGTGTGGCAGCGAATGCAGTTCCAGGGACAGTGAAAACCAGCTACAGCATTCCGTGCTGGCAGCTTTCGTATGGGCGCAATCGCTGGACGTTTCGAATTTGGCAGCCGGGCTCTGCGAGAGAGAGATACACATTGTTGCCCCTTTACGAACCAAAGCTTTTGTGGAAAGCGAATGTCTGTGTGGCAGCGAATGCAGTTCCAAGGGACAGTGAAAACCAGCCACAGCATTCCGTGCTGGCTGCTTTCGTGTGGGCGCAGCCGCTGGAAGTTTCGAATTTGGCAGCTGCGCTCTGCGAGAGACACATACACAGTGTTGCCCCTTTACGAACCAAAGCTTTTGGGGAAAGCAAATGCCTGTGTGGCAGCGAATGCAGTTCCAAGGGACAGTGAATACCAGCTACAACATTCCGTGCTGGCAGCTTTCGTGTGGGCGCAATCGCTGGACGTTTCGAATTTGGCAGCCGGGCTCTGCTAGACGGAGATACATATTGTTGCCAAATTACCAAGAAAAGCTTTTGGGGAAAGCGAATGTCTGTGTGGCAGCGAATGCAGTTCCAAGGGACAGTGAAAACCAGCTACAGCATTCCGTGCTGGCAGCTTTCCTGTGGGCGCAATCGCTGGACGTTTCGAATTTGGCAGCTGGGCTCTGCTAGACAGAGATACACAGTGTTGCCCAATTACCAAGCAAAGCTTTTGGGGAAAGCGAATATCTGTGTGGCAGTGAATGCCGTTCCAAGGGACAGTGAAAACCAGCTACAGCATTCCGTGCTGGCAGCTTTCCTGTGGGCGCAATCGCGTGACGTTTCGAATTTGGCAGCCGGGCTCTGCTAGACAGAGATACACAGTGTTGCCCAATTACCAAGCAAAGCTTTTGTGGAAAGCGAATGTCTGTGTGGCAGCGAATGCAGTTCCAAGGGACAGTGAAAACCAGCTACAGCATTGCGTGCTGGCAGCTTTCGTGTGGGCGCAATCGCTGGACGTTTCGAATTTGGCAGCCAGGATCTGCGAGAGACACATACACAGTGTTGCCCCTTTACGAACCAAAGCTTTTGGGGAAAGCGAATGTCTGTGTGGCAGCGAATGCAGTTCCAAGGGACAGTGAAAACCAGCTACAGCATTCCGTGCTGGCAACTTTCGTGTGCGAGAAATCGCTGGACGTTTCGAATTTGGCAGCCGGGCTCTGCGAGAGACACATACACAGTGTTGCCCCATTACCAAGCAAAGCTTTTTGGGAAAGCGAATGTCTGTGTGGCAGCGAATGCAGTTCCAAGGGACAGTGAAAACCAGCTACAGCATTCCGTGCTGGCAGCTTTCGTGTGGGAGAAATGGCTGGACGTATCGAATTTGGCAGCCGGGCTCTGCGAGAGAGAGATACACAGTGTTGCCTCTTTACGAACTAAAGCTTTTGGGCAAAGCGTATGTCTGTGTGGCAGCGAATGCAGTTCCAAGGGACAGTGAAAACCAGTTACAGCATTCCGTGCTGGCAGCTTTCGTGTGGGAGAAATCGCTGGACGTTTCAAATTTAGCAGCCGGGCTCTGCGAGAGAGAGATACACAGTGTTGCCTCTTTACGAACTAAAGCTTTTGGGGAAAGCGTATGTCTGTGTGGCAGCGAATGCAGTTCCAAGGGACAGTGAAAACCAGCTACAGCATTCCGTGCTGGCAGCTTTCGTGTGGGCGCAATCGCTGGACGTTTCGAATTGGGCAGCCGGGCTCTGCGAGAGATACATACACAGTGTTGCCCCTTAACGAACCAAAGATTTTGGGGAAAGCGAATGTCTGTGTGGCAGCGAATGCAGTTCCAAGGGACAGTGAAAACCAGCCACAGCATTCCGTGCTGGCAGCTTTCGTGTGGGAGAAATCGCTGGACGTTTCGAATTTGGCAGCCGGGCTCTGCGAGAGACACATACACAGTGTTGCCCCATTACCAAGCAAAGCTTGTGGGGAAAGCGAATGTCTGTGTGGCAGCGAATGCAGTTCCAAGGGACAGTGAAAACCAGCTACAGCATTCCGTGCTGGCAGCTTTCCTGTGGGCGCAATCGCTGGACGTTTCGAATTTGGCAGCCGGGCTCTGCGAGAGATACATACACAGTGTTGCCCCTTTACGAACCAAAGCTTGTGGGGAAAGCGAATGTCTGTGTCGCAGCGAATGCAGTTCCAAGGGACAGTGAAAACCAGCTACAGCATTCCGTGCTGGCAGCTTTTTAGTGGTCGCAATCGCTGGACATTTCAAATTTGGCAGCCGGGCTCTGCGAGCGAGAGATACACAGTGTTGCCCCTTTACGAACCAAAGCTTTTGGGGAAAGCGAATGTCTGTGTGGCAGCGAATGCAGTTCCAAGGGACAGTGAAAACCAGCTACAGCATTGCGTGCTGGCAGCTTTCGTGTGGGCGCAATCGCTGGAAGTTTCGAATTTGGCAGCCGGGCTCTGCGAGAGACACATACAGAGTGTTGCCCCATTACCAAGAAAACCTTTGGGGAAAGCGAATGTCTGTGTGGCAGCGAATGCAGTTCCAAGGGACAGTGAAAAGCAGCTACAGTAGTCCGTGCTGGCAGCTTTCGTGTGGGGGAAATCGCTGGACGTTTCGAATTTGGCAGCCGGGCTCTGCGAGAGACATATACACAGTGTTGCCCCTTTACGAAACAAAGCTTTTGGGGAAAGCGAATGTCTGTGTGGCAGCGAATGCAGTTCCAAGGGACAGTGAAAACCAGCTACAGCATTCCGTGCTGGTAGTTTTCGTGTGGGCGCAATCGCTGGACTTTTCTAATTTGGTAGCCGCGCTCTGCGAGAGACACATACACAGTGTTGCCCCATTACCAAGAAAACCTTTGGGGAAAGCGAATGTCTGTGTGGCAGCGAATGCAGTTCCAAGGGACAGTGAAAAGCAGCTACAGTAGTCCGTGCTGGCAGCTTTCGTGTGGGGGAAATCGCTGGACGTTTCGAATTTGGCAGCCGGGCTCTGCGAGAGACATATACACAGTGTTGCCCCTTTACGAAACAAAGCTTTTGGGGAAAGCGAATGTCTGTGTGGCAGCGAATGCAGTTCCAAGGGACAGTGAAAACCAGCTACAGCATTCCGTGCTGGTAGTTTTCGTGTGGGCGCAATCGCTGGACTTTTCTAATTTGGTAGCCGCGCTCTGCGAGAGACACATACACAGTGTTGCCCCATTACCATGAAAAACTTTTGGGGAAAGCGAATGTCTGTGTGGCAGCGAATGCAGTTCCAAGGGACAGTGAAAACCAGCTACAGCATTGCGTGTTGGCAGCTTTCGTGTGGGCGCAATCGCTGGACGTTTCGAATTTGGCAGCCGGGCTCTGCGAGAGACACATACACAGTGTTGCCCCATTACCATGAAAACCTTTTGGGGAAAGCGAATGTCTGTGTGGCAGCGAATGCAGTTCCAAGGGACAGTGAAAACCAGCTACAGCATTCCGTTCTGGCAGCTTTCGTGTGGGCGCAATCACTGGACGTTTCGAATTTGGCAGGCGGTCTCTGCGAGAGACACATACATAGTGTTGCCCCTTTACGAACCAAAGCTTTTGGGGAAAACGAATGTCTGTGTGGCAGCGAATGCAGTTCCAAGGGACAGTGAAAACCAGCTACAGCATTCCGTGCTGGCAGCTTTGATGTGGGCGCAATCGCTGGACGTCTCGAATTTGGCAGCCGGGCTCTGCCAGAGAGAGATACACAGTGTTGCCCCTTTACGAACCAAAGCTTTCGGGGAAAGCGAATGTCTGTGTGGCAGCGAATGCAGTTCCAAGGGACAGTGAAAACCAGCTACAGCATTCCGTGCTGGCAGCTTTCGTGTGGGCGGAATCGCTGGACGTTTCGAATTTGGCAGCAGGGCTCTGCGAGAGACACATACACAGTGTTGCCCCATTACCATGAAAACATTTTGGGGAAAGCGAATGTCTGTGTGGCAGCGAATGCAGTTCCAAGGGACAGTGAAAACCAGCTACAGCATTCCGTGCTGGCAGCTTTCGTATGGGAGAAATTGCTGTACGTTTCGAATTTGGCAGCCGGGCTCTGCGAGAGACACATACACAGTGTTGCCCCATTACCATGAAAACCTTTTGGGGAAAGCGAATGTCTGTGTGGCAGCGAATGCAGTTGCAAGGGACAGTGAAAACCAGCTACAGCATTCCGTTCTGGCAGCTTTCGTGTGGGCGCAATCGCTGGACGTTTCGAATTTGGCAGCCGGGCTCTGCGAGAGACACATACACAGTGTTGCCCCATTACCAAGCAAAGCTTTTGGGAAAAGCGAATGTCTTTGTGGCAGCGAATGCAGTTCCAAGGGACAGTGAAAACCAGCTACAGCATTGCGTGCTGGCAGCTTTCGTGTGGGCGCAATCGCTGGACGTTTCGAATTTGGCAGCCGGGCTCTGCGAGAGACACATACACAGTGTTGCCCCATTACCATGAAAACATTTTGGGGAAAGCGCATGTCTGTGTGGCAGCGAATGCAGTTCCAAGGGACAGTGAAAACCAGCTACAGCATTCCGTGCTGGCAGCTTTCGTATGGGAGAAATTGCTGGACGTTTCAAATTTGGCAGCCGGGCTCTGCGAGAGACACATACACAGTGTTGCCCCATTACCATGAAAACCTTTTGGGGAAAGCGAATGTCTGTGTGGCAGCGAATGCAGTTCCAAGGGACAGTGAAATCCAGCTAGAGCATTCTGTGCTGGCAGCTTTCGTGTGGGCGCAATCGCTGGACGTTTCAAATTTGACAGCCGGGCTATGCGAGAGAGAGATACACAGTGTTGCCCCTTTACGAACCAAAGCTTTTGGGGAAAGCAAATGTCTGTGTGGCAGCGAATGCAGTTCCAAGGGACAGTGAAAACCAGCTACAGCATTCCGTGCTGGCAGCTTTCGTGTGGGAGAAATCGCTGGACGTTTCAAATTTGGCAGACGGGCTCTGCGAGAGAGAGATACACAGTGTTGCCTCTTTACGAACTAAAGCTTTTGGGCAAAGCGTATGTCTGTGTGGCAGCGAATGCAGTTCCAAGGGACAGTGAAAACCAGCTACAGCATTCCGTGCTGGCAGCTTTCGTGTGGGGGAAATCGCTGGACGTTTCGAATTTGGCAGCCGGGCTCTGCGAGAGACACATACACAGTGTTGCCCCATTACCATGAAAAACTTTTGGGGAAAGCGAATGTCTGTGTGGCAGCGAATGCAGTTCCAAGGGACAGTGAAAACCAGCTACAGCATTCCGTGCTGGCAGCTTTCGTGTGGGCGCAATCGCTGGATCTTTCGAATTTGGCAGCCGGGCTCTGCGAGAGACACATACACAGTGTTGCCCCATTACCAAGCAAAGCTTTTGGGGAAAGCGAATGTCTGTGTGGCAGCGAATGCAGTTCCAAGGGACAGTAAAAACCAGCTACAGCATTCCGTGCTGGCAGCATTCGTGTGGGCGCAATCGCTGGAAGTTTCGAATTTGGCAGCCGGGCTCTGCGAGAGACACATACACAGTTGTGCCCCATTACCAAGAAAACCTTTGGGGAAAGCGAATGCCTGTGTGGCAGCGAATGCAGTTCCAAGGGACAGTGAAAACCAGCTATAGCATTCCGTGCTGGCAGCTTTCCTGTGGGAGAAATCGCTGGACGTTTCAAATGTGGCAGCCGGGCTCTGCGAGAGAGAGATACACAGTGTTGCCTCTTTACGAACTAAAGCTTTTGGGCAAAGCGTATGTCTGTGTGGCAGCGAATGCAGTTCCAAGGGACAGTGAAAACCAGCTACAGCATTCCGTGCTGGCAGCTTTCGTGTGGGAGAAATCGCTGGACGTTTCAAATTTGGCAGCCGGGCTCTGCGAGAGAGAGATACACAGTGTTGCCTCTTTACGAACTAAAGCTTTTGGGCAAAGCGTATGTCTGTGTGGCAGCGAATGCAGTTCCAAGGGACAGTGAAAACCAGCTACAGCATTCCGTGGTGGCAGCTGTCGTGTGGGCGCAATTGCTGGACGTTTCCAATTTGGCAGCCGGGCTCTGCGAGAGACACATACACAGTGTTGCCCCATTACCAAGCAAAGCTTTTGTGGAAAGCGAATGCCTGTGTGGCAGCGAATGCAGTTCCAAGGGACAGTGAAAACCAGCCACAGCATTCCGTGCTGGCAGCTTTCGTGTGGGCGCAGCCGCTGGAAGTTTCGAATTTGGCAGCTGGGCTCTGCGAGAGACACATACACAGTGTTGCCCCTTTACGAACCAAAGCTTTTGGGGAAAGCGAATGTCTGTGTGGCAGCGAATGCAGTTCCAAGGGACAGTGAAAACCAGCTACAGCATTCCATGCTGGCAGCTTTCGTGTGGGCGCAATCGCTGTACGTTTCAAATTTGGCAGCCGGGCTCTGCGAGAGAGAGATACACAGTGTTGCCCCTTTACGAACTAAAGCTTTTGGGGAAAGCGAATGTCTGTATGGCAGCGAATGCAGTTCCAAGGGACAGTGAAAAGCAGCTACAGCATTCCGTGCTGGCAGCTTTCTTATGGGAGAAATTGCTGGACGTTTCGAATTTGGCAGCCGGGCTCTGCGAGAGACACATACAAAGTGTTGCCCCATTGCCAAGAAAACCTTTTGGGGAAAGTGACAGTCTGTGTGGCAGCGAATGCAGTTCCAGGGACAGTGAAAACCAGCTACAGCATTCCGTGCTGGCAGCTTTCGTATGGGCGCAATCGCTGGACGTTTCGAATTTGGCAGCCGGGCTCTGCGAGAGAGAGATACACATTGTTGCCCCTTTACGAACCAAAGCTTTTGTGGAAAGCGAATGTCTGTGTGGCAGCGAATGCAGTTCCAAGGGACAGTGAAAACCAGCCACAGCATTCCGTGCTGGCTGCTTTCGTGTGGGCGCAGCCGCTGGAAGTTTCGAATTTGGCAGCTGCGCTCTGCGAGAGACACATACACAGTGTTGCCCCTTTACGAACCAAAGCTTTTGGGGAAAGCAAATGCCTGTGTGGCAGCGAATGCAGTTCCAAGGGACAGTGAAAACCAGCTACAGCATTCCGTGCTGGCAGCTTTCGTGCGGGCTCAATCGCTGGACGTTTCGAATTTGGCAGCCGGGCTCTGCTACACAGAGATACACAGTGTTGCCCCTTTACGAACCAAAGCTTTTGGGGAAAGCGAATGTCTGTGTAGCAGCAAATGCAGTTCCAAGGGACAGTGAAAACCAGCTACAACATTCCGTGCTGGCACCTTTCGTGTGGGAGAAATCGCGGGACGTTTCGAATTTGGCAGCCGGGCTCTGCGAGAGAGATATACACATTGTTGCCCCTTTACGAACCAAAGCTTTTGGGGAAAGCGAATGTCTGTGTGGCAGCGAATGCAGTTCCAAGGGACAGTGAAAACCAACTACAGCATTGCGAGCTGGCAGCATTCGTGTGCGCACAGTCGCTGGACGTTTTGAATTTGGCATCCGGGCTCTGCTAGACAGAGATACACAGTGTTGCCCCTTTACGAACCAAAGCTTTTGGCGAAAGTTAATGTCTGTGTGGCAGCGAATGCAGTTCCAAGGGACAGTGAAAACCAACTACAGCATTGCGAGCTGGCAGCTTTCCTGTGGGCACAGTTGCTGGAAGTTTCAAATTTGGCAGCCGGGCTCTGCTAGACAGAGATACACAGTGTTGCCCCTTTACGAACCAAAGCTTTTGGGGAAAGCGAATGTCTGTATGGCAGAGAATGCAGTTCCAAGGGACAGTGAAAACCAACTACAGCATTGCGAGCTGGCAGCTTTCCTGTGGGCACAGTCGCTGGACGTTTTGAATTTGGCAGCCGGGCTCTGCTAGACAGAGATACACAGTGTTGCCCCTTTACGAACCAAAGCTTTTGGGGAAAGCGAATGTCTGTATGGCAGAGAATGCAGTTCCAAGGGACAGTGAAAACCAACTACAGCATTGCGAGCTGGCAGCTTTCCTGTGGGCACAGTCGCTGGACGTTTTGAATTTGGCAGCCAGGCTCTGCTAGACAGAGATACACAATGTTGCCCCATTACCAAGAAAAGCTTTTGGGGAAAGCGAATGTCTGTGTGGCAGCGAATGCAGTTCCAAGGGACAGTGAAAACCAGCTACAGCATTCCGTGCTGGCAGCTTTCGTGTGGGAGAAATCGCTGGACGTTTCGAATTTGGCAGCCGGGTTCTGCTAGACAGAGATACACAGTGCTGCCCCATTACCAAGAAAAGCTTTTGGGGAAAGCGAATGTCTCTGTGGCAGCAAATGCAGTTCCAAGGGACAGTGAAAACCAGCTACAGCATTCCGTGCTGGCAGCTTTCGTGTGGGCGCAATCGCTGGACGTTTCGAATTTGGCAACCGGGCTCTGCTAGAGACAAATACACAGTGTTGCCCCTTTATGAATCAAAGCTTTTGGGGAAAGCGAATGACTGTGTGGCAGCGAATGCAGTTCCAAGGGACAGTGAAAACCAGCTACAACATTCCGTGCTGGCAGTTTTCGTGTGGGAGAAATCGCTGGACGTTTCGAATTTGGCAGCCGGGCTCTGCTAGACAGAGATACACAGTGTTGCCCCATTACCAAGAAAAGCTTTTGGGGAAAGCGAATGTCTCTGTGGCAGCGAATGCAGTTCCAAGGGACAGTGAAAACCAGCTACAGCATTCCGTTCTGGCAGCTTTCGTGTGGGCGCAATCGCTGGACATTTCAAATTTGGCAGCCGGGCTCTGCGAGAGACAAATACACAGTGTTGCCCCTTTATGAATCAAAGCTTTTGGGGAAAGCGAATGCCTGTGTGGCAGCAAATGGAGTTCCAAGGGACAGTGAAAACCAGCTACAGCATTCCGTGCTGGCAGCTTTCGTGTGGGCGCAATCGCTGGACGTTTCGAATTTGGCAACCGGGCTCTGCGAGAGACAAATACACAGTGTTGCCCCTTTATGAACCAAAGCTTTTGGGGAAAGCGAATGTCTGTGTGGCAGCGAATGCAGTTCCAAGGGACAGTGAAAACCAGCTACAGCATTTCGTGCTGGCAGCTTTTGTGTGGCGCAATGGCTGGACGTTTAGAAGTTGGCAGCCGGGCTCTGCGAGAGAAACATACACAGTGTTGCCCCTTTACGAACCAAAGCTTTTGGGGAAAGCGAATGTCTGTGTGGCAGCGAATGCAGTTCCAAGGGACAGTGAAAACCAGCTACAGCATTCCGTACTGGCAGCTTTCGTGTGGGCGCAATCCCTGGACGTTTCGAATTTGGCAGTCGGGCTCTGCTAGACAGAGATACACAGTGTTGCCCCTTTACGAACCAAAGCTTTCGGGGAAAGCGAATGTCTGTGTGGCAGCGAATGCAGTTCCAAGGGACAGTGAAAACCAGCTACAGCATTCTGTGCTGGCAGCTTTCGTGTGGGAGAAATCGCTGGACGTTTCGAATTGGGCAGCCGGGCTCTGCGAGAGAGAGATACACAGTTTTGCCCCATTACCAAGAAAAGCTTTTGGGGAAAGCGAATGTCTGTGTGGCAGCGAATGCAGTTCCAAGGGACAGTGAAAACCAGCTACAGCATTCCGTGCTGGCAGCTTTCATGTGGGAGAAATCGCTGGACGTTTCGAATTTGGCAGCCGAGCTCTGCTAGACAGAGATACACAGTTTTGCCCCATTACCAAGAAAACCTCTGGGGAAAGCGAATGTCTGTGTGGCAGCGAATGCAGTTCCAAGGGACAGTGAAAAGCAGCTACAGCATTGCGAGCTGGCAGCTTTCGTGTGGGCGCAATCGCTGGACGTTTCGAATTTGGCAGCCGGGCTCTGCAAGAGTGAGATACACAGTGTTGCCCCTTTACGAACCAAAGCTTTTGGGGAAAGCGAATGTCTGTGTGGCAGCGACTGCAGTTCCAAGGGACAGTGAAAACCAGCTACAGCATTCCGTGCTGGCAGCTTTCATGTGGGCACAATCACTGGACGTTTCGAAATTGGCAGGCGGGCTCTGCAAGAGACACATACGCACTGTTGCCCCTTTACGAACCAAAGCTTTTGGGGAAAGCGAATGCCTGTGTGCCAGCGAATGCAGTTCCCAGGGACAGTGAAAACCAGCTACAGCATTCCGTGGTGGTAGCTTTCGTATGGGAGAAATTGCTGGATGTTTCGAATTTGGCTGCCGGGCTCTGCAAGAGACACATTCACAGTTTTGCCCCATTACCAAGAAAAGCGTTTGGGGCAAGCGAATGCCTGTGTGGCAGGGAATGCAGTTCCAAGGGACAGTGAAAACCAGGTATAGCATTCCGTGCTGGCAGCTTTCGTGTGGGAGAAATCGCTGGACGTTTCGAATTTGGCAGCCGGGCTCTGCGAGAGAGAGATACACAGTGTTGCCCCTTTAGGAACCAAAGCTTTTGGGGAAAGCGAAAGCCTCTGTGGCAGCGAATGCAGTTCCAAGGGACAGTGAAAACCAGCTACAGCATTCCGTGTTGGCAGCTTTCGTGTGGGCGCAATCGCTGGACATTTCGAATTTGGCAGCCGGGCTCTGCAAGAGTGAGATACACAGTGTTGCCCCTTTACGAACCAAAGCTTTTGGGGAAAGCGAATGTCGGTGTGGCAGCGAATGCAGTTCCAAGGGACAGTGAAAACCAGCTACAGCATTCCATGGTGGTAGCTTTTTGTGGGAGAAATTGCTGGACGTTTCGAATTTGGCAGCCAGGCTCTGCAAGAGTGAGATACAAAGTGTTGCCCCTTTACGAACCAAAGCTTTTGGGGAAAGCGAATGTCTATGTGGCAGCGACTGCAGTTCCAAGGGACAGTGAAAACCAGCTACAGCTTTCCGTGCTGGCAGCATTCGTGTGGGCGGAATCGCTGGACGTTTCGAATTTGGCAGCCGAGGTCTGCGAGAGACACATACACAGTGTTGCCCCTTTACGAACCAAAGCTTTTGGGGAAAGCGAATGTCTGTGTGGCAGTGAATGCAGTTCCAAGGGACAGTGAAAACCAGCTACAGCATTCCGTGCTGGCAGCTTTCGTGTGGGCGCAATCGCTGGACGTTTCGAATTTGGCAGCCCGGCTCTGCGAGAGAGAGATACACAGTCTTGCCCTTTTACGAACCAAAGCTTTTGGGGAAAGCGAATGCCTGTGTGGCAGCGAATGCAGTTCCAAGGGACAGTGAAAACCAGCTACAGCATTCCGTGCTGGCAGCTTTCGTGTGGGCGCACTCGCTGGACGTTTCGATTTTGGCAGCCGGGCTCTGCGAGAGTGAGATACACAGTTTTGCCCCTTTACGAACCAAAGCTTTTGGGGAAAGCGAATGCCTGTGTGGCAGCGAATGCAGTTCCAAGAGACAGTGAAAACCAGCTACAGCATTCCGTGCTGGCAGCTTTCGTGTGGGAGAAATCGCTGGACGTTTCGAATTTGGCAGCCGGGCTCTGCGAGAGACACATACACAGTGTTGCCCCATTACCAAGAAAAACTTTGGGGAAAGGGAATGTCTGTGTGGCAGCGAATGCAATTCCAAGGGACAGTGAAAACCACCTACAGCATTCCGTGCTGGCAGCTTTTGTGTGGCGCAATGGCTGGACGTTTAGAAGTTGGCGGCCGGGCTCTGCGAGAGACACATACACAGTGTTGCCCCTTTACGAACCAAAGCTTTTGGGGAAAGCGAATGTCTGTGTGGCAGCGAATGCAGTTCCAAGGGACAGTGAAAACCAGCTACAGCAATCCGTGCTGGCAGCTTTCGTGTGGGAGAAACCGCTGGACATTTCGAATTTGGCAGCCGGGCTCTGCGAGAGATACATACACAGTGTTGCCCCATTACCAAGCAAAGCTTTTGGGGAAAGCGAATGCCTGTGTGGCAGCGAATGCAGTTCCAAGTGACAGTGAAAACCAGCTACAGCTTTGCATGCTGGCAGCTTTCGTGTGGGCGCAATCGCTGGATGTTTCGAATTTGGCAGCCGGGCTCTGCGAGAGAGAGATACAAAGTGTTGCCCCTTTACGAACCAAAGCTTTTGGGGAAAGCGAATGTCTGTGTGGCAGTGAATGCAGTTCCAAGGGACAGTGAAAACCAGCTACAGCATTCTGTACTGGCAGCTTTCGTGTGGGCGCAATCGCTGGACGTTTCGAATTTGGCAGTCGGGTTCTGCGAGAGAGAGATACACAGTGTTGCCCCGTTACGAACCAAAGCTTTTGGGGAAAGCGAATGCTTGTGTGGCAGTGAATGCAGTTCCAAGGGACAGTGAAAACCAGCTACAGCATTCCGTGCTGGCAGCTTTCGTGTGGGCGCAATCGCTGGACGTTTCGAATTTGGGAGCCCGGCTATGCGAGAGACACATACACAGTGTTGCCCCTTTACGAACCAAAGCTTTTGGGGAAAGCGAATGTCTGTGTGGCAGCGAATGCAGTTCCAAGGGACAGTGAAAACCAGCTACGGCATTCTGTGCTGGTAGCTTTCGTGCGGGCGCAGTCGCTGGACGTTTAGAAGTTGGCAGCCGGGCTCTGCGAGAGACACATACACAGTGTTGCCCGATTACTACGGAAAGCTTTTGGGGAAAGCGAACGTCTTTGTGGCAGCGAATGCAGTTCCCAGGAACAGAGAAAACCAGCGACAGCATTCTGTGCTGGTAGCTTTCGTGTGGCAGCAATCGCTGGGCGTTTGGAATTTGGCAGCCGGGCTCTGCGAGAGACACATACACAGTGTTGCCCCTTTACGAACCAAAGCTTTTGAGGAAAGCGAATGTCTGTGTGGCAGAGAATGCAGTTCCAAGGGACAGTGAAAACCAACTACAGCATTGCGAGCTGGCAGCTTTCCTGTGGGCACAGTCGCTGGACGTTTTGAATTTGGCAGCCAGGCTCTGCTAGACAGAGATACACAATGTTGCCCCATTACCAAGAAAAGCTTTTGGGGAAAGCGAATGTCTGTGTGGCAGCGAATGCAGTTCCAAGGGACAGTGAAAACCAGCTAAAGCATTTCGTGCTGGCAGCTTTTGTGTGGCGCAATGGCTGGACGTTTAGAAGTTGGCAGCCGGGCTCTGCGAGAGACACATACACAGTGTTGCCCCTTTACGAACCAAAGCTTTTGGGGAAAGGGAATGTCTGTGTGGCAGTGAATGCAGTTCCAAGGGACAGTGAAAACCTGCTACAGCATTCCGTACTGGCAGCTTTCGTGTGGGCGCAATCCCTGGATGTTTCTAATTTGGCAGTCGGGTTCTGCGAGAGAGAGATACACAGTGTTGCCCCTTTACGAACCAAAGCTTTTGGGGAAAGCGAATGTCTGTGTGGCAGCGAATGCAGTTCCAAGAGACAGTGAAAACCAGCTACAGCATTCCGTGCTGGCAGCTTTCGTGTGGGAGAAATCGCTGGACGTTTCGAATTGGGCAGCCGGGCTCTGCGAGAGACACATACACAGTGTTGCCCCTTTACGAACCAAAGCTTTTGGGGAAAGCGAATGCCTGTGTGGCAGCGAATGCAGTTCCAAGGGACAGTGAAAACCAGCTACAGCATTCCGTGCTGGCACCTTTCGTGTGGGCGCAATCGCTGGACGTTTCGAATTTGGCAGCCGGGCTCTGCGAGAGAGAGATACACAGTGTTGCCCCTTTAGGAACCAAAGCTTTTGGGGAAAGCGAAAGCCTCTGTGGCAGCGAATGCAGTTCCAAGGGACAGTGAAAACCAGCTACAGCATTCCGTGCTGGCAGCTTTTGTGTGGGCGCAATCGCTGGACGTTTCGAATTTGGCAGTCGGGTTCTGCGAGAGAGAGATACACAGTGTTGCCCCTTTACGAACCAAAGCTTTTGGGGAAAGCGAATGTCTGTGTGGCAGTGAATGCAGTTCCAAGGGACAGTGAAAACCAGCTACAGCATTCCGTGCTGGCAGCTTTCATGTGGGAGAAATCGCTGGATGTTTCGAATTTGGCAGCCGGGCTCTGCTAGACAGAGATACACAGTTTTGCCCCATTACCAAGAAAACCTCTGGGGAAAGCGAATGTCTGTGTGGCAGCGAATGCAGTTCCAAGGGACAGTGAAAACCAGCTACAACAGTCCGTGCTGGCAGCTTTCGTGTGGGGGAAATCGCTGGACGTTTCGAATTTGGCAGCCGGGCTCTGCGAGAGACACATCACAGTGTTGCCCCATTACCATGAAAACCTTTTGGGGAAAGCGTATGTCTGTGTGGCAGCGAATGCAGTTCCAAGGGACAGTGAAAACCAGGTACAGCATTCCGTGCTGGTAGCTTTCGTGTGGGCGCAATCGCTGGACGTTTCGAATTTGGCAGCCAGGCTCTGCGAGGGAGAGATACACAGTGTTGCCCCATTACCAAGAAAAGCTTTTGGGGAAAGCGAATGTCTGTGTGGCAGCGAATGCAGTTCCAAGGGACAGTGAAAACCAGCCACAGAATTCCGTGCTGGCAACTTTCGTGTGGGGGAAATCGCTGGACGTTTCGAATTTGGCAGCCGGGCTCTGCGAGAGATACATACACAGTGTTGCCCCTTTACGAACCAAAGCTTTTGGGGAAAGCGAATGTCTGTGTGGCAGCGAATGCAGTTCCAAGGGACAGTGAAAACCAGCTACAGCATTCCGTGCTGGCAGATTTCGTGTGGGAGAAATCGCTGGACGTTTCGAATTTGGCAGCCGGGCTCTGCGAGAGACACATACACAGTTTTGCCCCATTACCAAGCAAAGCTTTTGGGGAAAGCGAATGTCTGTGTGGCAGCGAATGCAGTTCCAAGGGACAGTGAAAACCATCTGCAGCATTCCGTGCTGGCAGCTTTCGTGTGGGAGAAATTGCTGGACGTATAGAATTTGGCAGCCAGGCTCTGCGAGAGAGACATACAGAATATTGCCCCATTACCAAGAAAACCTTTTGGGGAAAGCGAATGTCTGTGTGGCAGCAAATGCAGTTCCAAGGGACAGTGAAAACCAGCTACAGCATTCTGTGCTGGTAGCTTTTGTGTGGGCGCAATGGCTGGACGTTTCGAATTTGGCAACCGGGTTCTGCAAGTGTGAGATACACATTGTTGCCCCTTTACGAACCAAAGCTTTTGGGGAAAGCGAATGTCTGTGTGGCAGCGAATGCAGTTCCAAGGGACAGTGAAAACCAGCTACAGCATTCCGTGCTGGCAGCTTTTGTGTGGGAGAAATCGTTGGACGTTTCGAATTTGGCAGCCGGGCTCTGCGAGAGACACATACACAGTTTTGCCCCTTTACGAACCAAAGCTTTTGGGGAAAGCGAATGTCTGTGTAGCACCGAATGCAGTTCCAAGGGACAGTGAAAACCAGGTACAGCATTCCGTACTGAGAGCTTTCGTGCGGGCGCAATCGCTGGAAGTTTCGAATTTGGCAGCCGGGCTCTGCGAGAGACACATACAACGTGTTGCCCCATTACCAAAAAAACCTTTGGGGAAAGCGAATGCCTGTGTGGCAGCGAATGCAGTTCCAAGGGACAGTGAAAACCAGGTACAGCATTCCGTACTGGGAGCTTTCGTGCGGGCGCAATTGCTAGACGTTTCGAATTTGGCAGCCGGGCTCTGCAAGTGTGAGATACACAGTGTTGCCCCTTTACGAACCAAAGCTTTTGGGGAAAGCGAATGTCTGTGTGGCAGCGAATGCAGTTCCAAGGGACAGTGAAAACCAGCTACAACAGTCCGTGCTGGCAGCTTTCGTGTGGGTGCAATCGCTGGACGTTTCGAATTTGGCAGCCGGGCTCTGCGAGAGACACATACACAGTGTTCCCCATTACCAAGCTAAGCTTTTGGGGAAAGCGAATGTCTGTGTGGCAGCGAATGCAGTTCCAAGGGACAGTGAAAACCAGCTAGAGCATTCTGTGCTGGCAGCTTTCGTGTGAGCGCAATCGCTGGACGTTTCGAATTTGGCAGCCGGGCTCTGCGAGAGAGAGAGATACACACTGTTGCCCCATTACCAAGCAAAGCTTTTGGGGAAAGCGAATGTCTGTGTGGCAGCGAATGCAGTTCCAAGGGACAGTGAAAACCAGCTACAGGATTGCGTGCTGGCAGCTTTCGTGCGGGCGCAATCGCTGGACGTTTCGAATTTGGCAGCCGGGCTCTGCGAGAGACACATACACAGTGTTGCCCCATTACCAAGCAAAGCTTTTGGGGAAAGCGAATGTCTGTGTGGCAGCGAATGCAGTTCCAAGGGACAGTGAAAACCAACTAAAGTATTGCGAGCTGGCAGCTTTCGTGTGGGCACAGTCGCTGGACGTTTCGAATTTGGCAGCCGGGCTCTGCTAGACAGAGATACACAGTGTTGCCCCTTTACGAACCAAAGCTTTTGGCGAAAGCGAATGTCTGTGTGGCAGCGAATGCAGTTCCAAGGGACAGTGAAAACCAGCTACAACATTCCGTGCTGGCAGCTTTCGTCTGGGAGAAATCGCTGGATGTTTCGAATTTGACAGCCGGGCTCTGCTAGAGAGAGATACACAGTGTTGCCCCTTTACGAACCAAAGCTTTCGGGGAAAGAGAATGTCTGTGTGGCAGCGAATGCAGTTCCAAGGGACAGTGAAAACCATCTGCAGCATTCCGTGCTGGCAGCTTTCGTGTGGGCGCAATCGCTGGACGTTTCGAATTTGGGAGCCCGGCTATGCGACCGACACATACACAGTGTTGCCGCTTTACGAACCAAAGCTTTTGGGGAAAGCGAATGTCTGTGTGGCAGCGAATGCAGTTCCAAGGGACAGTGAAAACCAGCTACGGCATTCTGTGCTGGTAGCTTTCGTGCGGGCGCAATCGCTGGACGTTTAGAAGTTGGCAGCCGGGCTCTGCGAGAGACACATACACAGTGTTGCCCGATTACTACGGAAAGCTTTTGGGGAAAGCGAACGTCTTTGTGGCAGCGAATGCAGTTCCCAGGAACAGAGAAAACCAGCGACAGCATTCCGTGCTGGTAGCTTTCGTGTGGCAGCAATCGCTGGGCGTTTGGAATTTGGCAGCCGGGCTCTGCGAGAGACACATACACAGTGTTGCCCCTTTACGAACCAAAGCTTTTGGGGAAAGCGAATGTCTGTGTGGCAGCGAATGCAGTTCCAAGGGACAGTGAAAATCAGCTGCAGAATTGCGTGCTGACAGCTTTTGTGTGGGAGAAATCGCTGGACGTTTCGAATTTGGCAACCGGGCTCTGCGAGAGACACATACACAGTGTTACCCTTTTCCGAACCAAAGCTTTTGGGGAAAGCGAATGTCTGTGTGGCAGCGAATGCAGTTCCAAGGGACAGTGAAAACCAGCTAAAGCATTTCGTGCTGGCAGCTTTTGTGTGGCGCAATGGCTGGACGTTTAGAAGTTGGCAGCCGGGCTCTGCGAGAGACACATACACAGTGTTGCCCCTTTACGAACCAAAGCTTTTGGGGAAAGCGAATGTCTGTGTGGCAGCGAATGCAGTTCCAAGGGACAGTGAAAACCTGCTACAGCATTCCGTACTGGCAGCTTTCGTGTGGGCGCAATCCCTGGACGTTTCTAATTTGGCAGTCGGGTTCTGCGAGAGAGAGATACACAGTGTTGCCCCTTTACGAACCAAAGCTTTTGGGGAAAGCGAATGTCTGTGTGGCAGCGAATGCAGTTCCAAGAGACAGTGAAAACCAGCTACAGCATTCCGTGCTGGCAGCTTTCGTGTGGGAGAAATCGCTGGACGTTTCGAATTGGGCAGCCGGGCTCTGCGAGAGACACATACACAGTGTTGCCCCTTTACGAACCAAAGCTTTTGGGGAAAGCGAATGCCTGTGTGGCAGCGAATGCAGTTCCAAGGGACAGTGAAAACCAGCTACAGCATTCCGTGCTGGCACCTTTCGTGTGGGCGCAATCGCTGGACGTTTCGAATTTGGCAGCCGGGTTCTGCGAGAGAGAGATACACAGTGTTGCCCCTTTAGGAACCAAAGCTTTTGGGGAAAGCGAAAGCCTCTGTGGCAGCGAATGCAGTTCCAAGGGACAGTGAAAACCAGCTACAGCATTCCGTGCTGGCAGCTTTTGTGTGGGCGCAATCGCTGGACATTTCGAATTTGGCAGTCGGGTTCTGCGAGAGAGAGATACACAGTGTTGCCCCTTTACGAACCAAAGCTTTTGGGGAAAGCGAATGTCTGTGTGGCAGTGAATGCAGTTCCAAGGGACAGTGAAAACCAGCTACAGCATTCCGTGCTGGCAGCTTTCATGTGGGAGAAATCGCTGGATGTTTCGAATTTGGCAGCCGGGCTCTGCTAGACAGAGATACACAGTTTTGCCCCATTACCAAGAAAACCTCTGGGGAAAGCGAATGTCTGTGTGGCAGCGAATGCAGTTCCAAGGGACAGTGAAAACCAGCTACAACAGTCCGTGCTGGCAGCTTTCGTGTGGGGGAAATCGCTGGACGTTTCGAATTTGGCAGCCGGGCTCTGCGAGAGACACATACACAGTGTTGCCCCATTACCATGAAAACCTTTTGGGGAAAGCGTATGTCTGTGTGGCAGCGAATGCAGTTCCAAGGGACAGTGAAAACCAGGTACAGCATTCCGTGCTGGTAGCTTTCGTGTGGGCGCAATCGCTGGACGTTTCGAAAATGGCAGCCAGTCTCTGCGAGGGAGAGATACACAGTGTTGCCCCATTACCAAGAAAAGCTTTTGGGGAAAGCGAATGTCTGTGTGGCAGCGAATGCAGTTCCAAGGGACAGTGAAAACCAGCCACAGAATTCCGTGCTGGCAACTTTCGTGTGGGGGAAATCGCTGGACGTTTCGAATTTGGCAGCCGGGCTCTGCGAGAGACACATACACAATGTTGCCCCTTTACGAACCAAAGCTTTTGGGGAAAGCGAATGTCTGTGTGGCAGCGAATGCAGTTCCAAGGGACAGTGAAAACCAGCTACAGCATTCCGTGCTGGCAGCTTTCGTGTGGGAGAAATCGCTGGACGTTTCGAATTTGGCAGCCGGGCTCTGCGAGAGACACATACACAGTTTTGCCCCATTACCAAGCAAAGCTTTTGGGGAAAGCGAATGTCTGTGTGGCAGCGAATGCAGTTCCAAGGGACAGTGAAAACCATCTGCAGCATTCCGTGCTGGCAGCTTTCGTGTGGGAGAAATTGCTGGACGTATAGAATTTGGCAGCCAGGCTCTGCGAGAGAGACATACAGAATATTGCCCCATTACCAAGAAAACCTTTTGGGGAAAGCGAATGTCTGTGTGGCAGCAAATGCAGTTCCAAGGGACAGTGAAAACCAGCTACAGCATTCTGTGCTGGTAGCTTTTGTGTGGGCGCAATGGCTGGACGTTTCGAATTTGGCAACCGGGTTCTGCAAGTGTGAGATACACATTGTTGCCCCTTTACGAAACAAAGCTTTTGGGGAAAGCGAATGTCTGTGTGGCAGCGAATGCAGTTCCAAGGGACAGTGAAAACCAGCTACAGCATTCCGTGCTGGCAGCTTTTGTGTGGGAGAAATCGTTGGACGTTTCGAATTTGGCAGCCGGGCTCTGCGAGAGACACATACACAGTTTTGCCCCTTTACGAACCAAAGCTTTTGGGGAAAGCGAATGTCTGTGTGGCACCGAATGCAGTTCCAAGGGACAGTGAAAACCAGGTACAGTATTCCGTACTGGCAGCTTTCGTGCGGGCGCACTCGCTGGAAGTTTCGAATTTGGCAGCCGGGCTCTGCGAGAGACACATACGAAGTGTTGCCCCATTACCAAAAAAACCTTTGGGGAAAGCGAATGCCTGTGTGGCAGCGAATGCAGTTCCAAGGGACAGTGAAAACCAGGTACAGCATTCCGTACTGGGAGCTTTCGTGCGGGCGCAATTGCTAGACGTTTCGAATTTGGCAGCCGGGCTCTGCAAGTGTGAGATACACAGTGTTGCCCCTTTACGAACCAAAGCTTTTGGGGAAAGCGAATGTCTGTGTGGCAGCGAATGCAGTTCCAAGGGACAGTGAAAACCAGCTACAACAGTCCGTGCTGGCAGCTTTCGTGTGGGTGCAATCGCTGGACGTTTCGAATTTGGCAGCCGGGCTCTGCGAGAGACACATACACAGTGTTCCCCATTACCAAGCAAAGCTTTTGGGGAAAGCGAATGTCTGTGTGGCAGCGAATGCAGTTCCAAGGGACAGTGAAAACCAGCTAGAGCATTCTGTGCTGGCAGCTTTCGTGTGAGCGCAATCGCTGGACGTTTCGAATTTGGCAGCCGGGCTCTGCGAGAGAGAGAGATACACAGTGTTGCCCCATTACCAAGCAAAGCTTTTGGGGAAAGCGAATGTCTGTGTGGCAGCGAATGCAGTTCCAAGGGACAGTGAAAACCAGCTACAGCATTGCGTGCTGGCAGCTTTCGTGCGGGCGCAATCGCTGGACGTTTCGAATTTGGCAGCCGGGCTCTGCAAGAGACACATACACAGTGTTGCCCCATTACCAAGCAAAGCTTTTGGGGAAAGCGAATGTCTGTGTGGCAGCGAATGCAGTTCCAAGGGACAGTGAAAACCAACTAAAGTATTGCGAGCTGGCAGCTTTCGTGTGGGCACAGTCGCTGGACGTTTCGAATTTGGCAGCCGGGCTCTGCTAGACAGAGATACACAGTGTTGCCCCTTTACGAACCAAAGCTTTTGGGGAAAGCGAATGTCTGTGTGGCAGCGAATGCAGTTCCAAGGGACAGTGAAAACCAGCTACAACATTCCGTGCTGGCAGCTTTCGTGTGGCCGCAATCGCGTGACGTTTCGAATTTGGCAGCCGGGCTCTGCGAGAGAGATATACACATTGTTGCCCCTTTACGAACCAAAGCTTTTGGGGAAAGCGAATGTCTGTGTGGCAGCGAATGCAGTTCCAAGGGACAGTGAAAACCAACTACAGCATTGCGAGCTGGCAGCATTCGTGTGCGCACAGTCGCTGGACGTTTCGAATTTGGCATCCGAGCTCTGCGAGAGAGAGATACACAGTGTTGCCCCTTTACGAACCAAAGCTTTTGGGGAAAGCGAATGTCTGTGTGGCAGCGAATGCAGTTCCAAGGGACAGTGAAAACCAACTACAGCATTGCGAGCTGGCAGCTTTCCTGTGGGCACAGTTGCTGGACGTTTCAAATTTGGCAGCCGGGCTCTGCTAGACAGAGATACACAGTGTTGCCCCTTTACGAACCAAAGCTTTTGGGGAAAGCGAATGCCTGTGTGGCAGCGAATGCAGTTCCAAGGGACAGTGAAAACCAGCTACAGCATTCCGTGCTGGCAGCTTTTGTGTGGGTGCAATCGCTGGACGTTTCGAATTTGGCAGTCGGGTTCTGCTAGACAGAGATACACAGTGTTGCCCCTTTACGAACCAAAGCTTTTGGGGAAAGCGAATGTCTGTGTGGCAGTGAATGCAGTTCCAAGGGACAGTGAAAACCAGCTACAGCTTTCCGTGCTGGCAGCTTTCATGTGGGAGAAATCGCTGGCTGTTTCGAGTTTGGCAGCCGGGCTCTGCTAGACAGAGATACACAGTTTTGCCCCATTACCAAGAAAAGCTTTTGGGGAAAGCGAATGTCTGTGTGGCAGCGAATGCAGTTCCAAGGGACAGTGAAAACCAGCTACAGCTTTCCGTGCTGGCAGCTTTCGTGTGGGAGAAATCGCTGGCTGTTTCGAATTTGGCAGCCGGGCCCTGCGACAGAGAGATACACAGTGTTGCCCCTTTACGAACCAAAGCTTTTGGGGAAAGCGAATGCCTGTGTGGCAGCGAATGCAGTTCCAAGGGACAGTGAAAACCAGCTACAGCATTCCGTGTTGGCAGCTTTCGTGTGGGCGCAATCGCTGGACGTTTCGAATTTGGCAGCCGGGCTCTGCAAGAGTGAGATACACAGTGTTGCCCCTTTACGAACCAAAGCTTTTGGGGAAAGCAAATGTCTGTGTGGCAGTGAATGCAGTTCCAAGGGACAGTGAAAACCAGCTACAGCATTCCGTGCTGGCAGCTTTCTTGTGGGCGCAATCGCTGGACGTTTCGAATTTGGCAGCCGGGCTCTGCGAGAGATACATACACAGTGTTGCCCCTTTACGAACCAAAGCTTTTGGGGAAAGCGAATGCTTGTGTGGCAGTGAATGCAGTTCCAAGGGACAGTGAAAACCAGCTACAGCATTCCGTGCTGGCAGCTTTTTTCTGGGCGCAATCGCTGGACGTTTCGAAATTGGCAGGCGGGCTCTGCTAGACAGAGATACACAGTTTTGCCCCATTACCAAGAAAAGCTTTTGGGGAAAGCGAATGTCTGTGTGGCAGCGAATGCAGTTCCAAGGGACAGTGAAAACCAGCTACAGCTTTCCGTGCTGGCAGCTTTCTTGTGGGCGCAATCGCTGGATGTTTCGAATTTGGCAGCCGGGCTCTGCTAGACAGAGATACACAGTTTTGCCCCATTACCAAGAAAAGCTTTTGGGGAAAGCGAATGTCTGTGTGGCAGCGAATGCAGTTCCAAGGGACAGTGAAAACCAGCTACAGCATTCCGTGGTGGTAGCTTTTTGTGGGAGAAATTGCTGGACGTTTCGAATTTGGCAGCCAGGCTCTGCGCGAGAGAGATACAGAGTCTAGCCCTTTTACGAACCAAAGCTTTTGGGGAAAGCGAATGTCTGTGTGGCAGCGAATGCAGTTCCAAGGGACAGTGAAAACCAGCTAGAGCATTCCGTGCTGGCAGCTTTCGTGTGGGAGAAATCGCTGGACGTTTCGAATTTGGCAGCCGGGCTCTGCGAGAGACACATACACAGTGTTGCCCCATTACCAAGAAAACCTTTGGGGAAAGCGAATGTCTGTGTGGCAGCGAATGCAGTTCCAAGGGACAGTGAAAACCAGCTACAGAATTGCGTGCTGACAGCTTTCGTGTGGGCGCAATCGCTGGACGTTTCGAATTTGGCAACCGGGCTCTGCGAGAGACACATACATAGTGTTGCCCCTTTACGAACCAAAGCTTTTGGGGAAAGCGAATGTCTGTGTGGCAGCGAATGCAGTTCCAAGGGACAGTGAAAACCAGCTACAGCATTCCGTGCTGGCAGCTTTCGTGTGGGAGAAATCGCTGGACGTTTCGAATTTGGCAGCCGGGCTCTGCGAGAGATACATACACAGTTTTGCCCCATTACCAAGCAAAGCTTTTGGGGAAAGCGAATGCCTGTGTGGCAGCGAATGCAGTTCCAAGGGACAGTGAAAACCAGCTACAGCATTGCATGCTGGCAGCTTTCGTGTGGGCGCAATCGCTGGATGTTTCGAATTTGGCAGCCGGGCTCTGCGAGAGAGAGATACAAAGTGTTGCCCCTTTACGAACCAAAGCTTTTGGGGAAAGCGAATGTCTGTGTGGCAGTGAATGCAGTTCCAAGGGACAGTGAAAACCAGCTACAGCATTCTGTACTGGCAGCTTTCGTGTGGGCGCAATCGCTGGACGTTTCGAATTTGGCAGTCGGGTTCTGCAAGAGAGAGATACACAGTGTTGCGCCTTTACGAACCAAAGATTTTGGGGAAAGGGAATGTCTGTGTGGCAGTGAATGCAGTTCCAAGGGACAGTGAAAACCAGCTACAACATTGCGTTCTGTCAGCTTTCATGTGGGAGAAATGCTGGACGTTTCGAATTGGGCAGCCGGGCTCTGCGAGAGACACATACACAGTTTTGCCCCTTTACGAACCAAAGCTTTTGGGGAAAGCGAATGCCTGTGTGGCAGCGAATGCAGTTCCAAGGGACAGTGAAAACCAGCTTCAGCATTCCGTGCTGGCGGCTTTCGTGTGGGCGCAAACGCTGGACCTTTCGAATTTGGCAGCCGGGCTCTGCGCGAGAGAGATACATATTGTTGCCCCTTTACGAACCAAAGCTTTTGGGGAAATCGAAAGCCTCTGTGGCAGCGAATGCAGTTCCAAGGGACAGTGAAAACCAGCTACAGCATTCCGTGCTGGCTGCTTTTTTGTGGGCGCAATCGCTGGACGTTGCGAATTTGGCAGTCGGGTTCTGCGAGAGAGAGATACACAGTGTTGCCCGATTACTAGGGAAAGCTTTTGGAGAAAGCGAATGTCTGTGTGCCAGCGAATGCAGTTCCAAGGGACAGTGAAAACCAGCTACAGCATTCCGTGCTGGCAGCTTTCGTGTGAGAGAAATCGCTGGACGTTTCGAATTTGGCAGCCGGGCTCTGCGAGAGACACATACACAGTGTTGCCCCTTTACGAACCAAAGCTTTTGGGGAAAGCGAATGCCTGTGTGGCAGCGAATGCAGTTCCAAGAGACAGTGAAAACCAGCTACAGCATTCCGTGCTGGCAGCTTTCGGGTGGGAAAAATCGCTGGACGTTTCAAATTTGGCAGCCGGGCTCTGCGAGAGACACATACACAGTGTTGCCCCATTACCAAGAAAACCTTTGGGGAAAGAGAATGTTTGTGTGGCAGCGAATGCAGTTCCAAGGGACAGTGAAAACCAGCTACAGCATTCTTCCTCGCAGCTTTTGTGTGGGAGAAATCGCTGGACGTTTCGAATTTGGCAGCCGGAGTCTGCGAGAGAGAGATACACAGTGTTGCCCCATTACCAAGAAAAGCTTTTGGGGAAAGCGAATGTCTGTGTGGCAGCGAATGCACTTCCAAGGGGCAGTGAAACCAGCTAGAGCTTTCCGTGCTGGCAGCTTTCGTGTGGGCGCAATCGGTGGACGTTTGGAATTTGGCAGCAGGGCTCTGCGAGAGAGAGATACAGATAGTTGCCCCATGACCAAGCAAAGGTTTTGCAGAGAGCAAATATCTGACTGGCAGCGAATGAAGTTCCAAGGGACAGTGAAAACCAGCTACAGCTTTCCGTGCTGGTATCTTTTGTGTGGCAGAAATCGCTGGACGTTTCGAATTTGGCAGCCGGGCTCTGCGAGAGAGAGATACACAGTGTTGCCCCATTACCAAGCAAAGGTTTTCCGGATAGCGAAACACTGTGTGGCAGCGAATGCAGTTCCAAGGGACAGTGAAAACCAGCTACAGCATTTCGTGCTGGCAACTTTCGTGCGGGCGCAATCGCTGGAAGTTTCGAATTTGGCAGCCGGGCTCTGCGAGAGACACATACACAGTGTTGCCCCATTACCAAGCAAAGCTTTTGGGGAAAGCGAATGTCTGTGTGGCAGCGAATGCAGTTCCAAGGGACAGTGAAAACCAGGTACAGCATTCCGTACTGGCAGCTTTCGTGCGGGCGCAATCGCTGGAAGTTTCGAATTTGGCAGCCGGGCTCTGCGAGAGACACATACACAGTGTTGCCCCATTACCAAAAAAACCTTTGGGGAAAGCGAATGCCTGTGTGGCAGCGAATGCAGTTCCAAGGGACAGTGAAAACCAGCTACAACAGTCCGTGCTGGCAGCTTTCGTGTGGGGGAAATCGCTGGACGTTTCGAATTTGGCAGCCGGGCTCTGCGAGAGACACATACACAGTGTTGCCCCATTACCATGAAAACCTTTTGGGGAAAGCGTATGTCTGTGTGGCAGCGAATGCAGTGCCAAGGGACAGTGAAAACCAGCTACAGCATTCCGTGCTGGTAGCTTTCGTGTGGGCGCAATCGCTGGACGTTTCGAAAATGGCAGCCAGGCTCTGCGAGGGAGAGATACACAGTGTTGCCCCATTACGAAGAAAAGCTTTTGGGGAAAGCGAATGTCTGTGTGGCAGCGAATGCAGTTCCAAGGGACAGTGAAAACCAGCCACAGCATTCCGTGCTGGCAACTTTCGTGTAGGGGAAATCGCTGGACGTTTCGAATTTGGCAGCCGGGCTCTGCGAGAGACACATACACAATGTTGCCCCATTACCAAGCAAAGCTTTTGGGGAAAGCGAATGTCTGTGTGGCAGCGAATGCAGTTCCAAGGGGCAGTGAAAACCAGCTACAGCATTCGGTGCTGGCAGCTTTTTTGTGGGAGCAATCGCTGGACGTTTCGAATTTGGCAGCCGGGCTCTGCGAGAGAGAGATACACAGTGTTGCCCCTTTACGAACCAAAGCTTTTGGGGAAAGCGAATGTCTGTGTGGCAGCGAATGCAGTTCCAAGGGACAGTGAAAACCAGCTACAGCATTCCGTGCTGGCAGCTTTCGTGTGGGAGAAATCGCTGGACGTTTCGAATTTGGCAGCCGGGCTCTGCGAGAGACACATACACAGTGTTGCGCCATTACCATGAAAACCTTTTGGGGAAAGCGAATGTCTGTGTGGCAGCGAATGCAGTTCCAAGGGACAGTGAAAACCATCTGCAGCATTCCGTGCTGGCAGCTTTCGTGTGGGCGCAATCGTTGGACGTATAGAATTTGGCAGCCAGGCTCTGCGAGAGAGAGATACAGAATATTGCCCCATTACCAAGAAAGCCTTTTGGGGAAAGCGAATGTCTGTGTGGCAGCGAATGCAGTTCCAAGGGACAGTGAAAACCAGCTACAGCATTCTGTGCTGGTAGCTTTCGTGTGGGCGCAATGGCTGGACGTTTCGAATTTGGCAACCGGGTTCTGCAAGTGTGAGATACACATTGTTGCCCCTTTACGAACCAAAGCTTTTGGGGAAAGCGAATGTCTGTGTGGCAGCGAATGCAGTTCCAAGGGACAGTGAAAACCAGCTATAGCATTCCGTGCTGGCAGCTTTCGTGTGGGCGCAATCGCTGGACGTTTCGAATTTGGCAGCCGGGCTCTGCGAGAGACACATACACAGTGTTGCCCCTTTACGAACCAAATCTTTTGGGGAAAGCGTATGTCTGTGTGGCAGCGAATGCAGTTCCAAGGGACAGTGAAAACCAGCTACAGCTTTGGGATCTGGCAGCTTTGATGTGGGCGCAATCGCTGGACGTTTCGAATTTGGCAGCCGGGCTCTGCGAGAGAGAGATACACAGTGTTGCCCCTTTACGAACCAAAGCTTTTGGGGAAAGCGAATGTCTGTGTGGCAGCGAATGCAGTTCCAAGGGACAGTGAAAACCAGCCACAGCATTCCGTGCTGGCAACTTTCGTGTGGGGGAAATCGCTGGACGTTTCGAATTTGGCAGCCGGGCTCTGCGAGAGACACATACACAATGTTGCCCCATTACCAAGCAAAGCTTTTGGGGAAAGCGAATGTCTGTGTGGCAGCGAATGCAGTTCCAAGGGGCAGTGAAAACCAGCTACAGCATTCGGTGCTGGCAGCTTTTTTGTGGGAGCAATCGCTGGACGTTTCGAATTTGGCAGCCGGGCTCTGCGAGAGAGAGATACAGATTGTTGCCCCTTTACGAACCAAAGATTTTGGGGAAAGCGAATGTCTGTGTGGCAGCGAATGCAGTTCCAAGGGACAGTGAAAACCAGCTACAGCATTCCGTGCTGGCAGCTTTCGTGTGGGAGAAATCGCTGGACCTTTCGAATTTGGCAGCCGGGCTCTGCGAGAGACACATACACAGTGTTGCCCCATTACAATGAAAACCTTTTGGGGAAAGCGAATGTCTGTGTGGCAGCGAATGCAGTTCCAAGGGACAGTGAAAACCAGCTACAGCATTCCGTGCTGGCAGCTTTCGTATGGGAGAAATTGCTGGACGTTTCGAATTTTGCAGCCAGGCTCTGCGAGAGAGAGATACACAGTGTTGCCCCTTTACCAACCAAAGCTTTTGGGGAAAGCGAATGTCTGTGTGGCAGCGAATGCAGTTCCAAGGGACAGTGAAAACCAGCTACAGCATTCCGTGCTGGCAGCTTTTTTGTGGTCGCAATCGCTGGACGTTTCGAATTTGGCAACCGGGCTCTGCGAGAGAGAGATACACAGTGTTGCCCCTTTACGAACCAAAGCTTTTGGGGAAAGCGTATGTCTGTGTGGCAGCGAATGCAGTTCCAAGGGACAGTGAAAACCAGCTACAGCATTCCGTGCTGGCAGCTTTCGTGTGGGAGAAATCGCTGGACGTTTCAAATTTGGCAGCCGGGCTCTGCGAGAGACACATAAAAAGTGTTGCCCCATTACCATGAAAACCTTTTGGGGAAAGCGTATGTCTGTGTGGCAGCGAATGCAGTTCCAAGGGACAGTGAAAACCAGCTACAACAGTCCGTGCTGGCAACTTTCGTGTGGGGGAAATCGCTGGACGTTTCGAATTTGGCAGCCGGGCTCTGCGAGAGACACATACACTGTGTTGCCCCATTACGAAGAAAAGCTTTTGGGGAAAGCGAATGTCTGTGTGGCAGCGAATGCAGTTCCAAGGGGCAGTGAAAACCAGCTACAGCATTCGGTGCTGGCAGCTTTTTTGTGGGAGCAATCGCTGGACGTTTCGAATTTGGCAGCCGGGCTCTGCGAGAGAGAGATACAGAGTGTTGCCCCTTTACGAACCAAAGCTTTTGGGGAAAGCGAATGTCTGTGTGGCAGCGCATGCAGTTCCAAGGGACAGTGAAAACCAGCTACAGCATTCCGTGCTGGCAGCTTTCGTGTGGGAGAAATCGCTGGACGTTTCGAATTTGGCATCCGGGCTCTGCGAGAGACACATACACAGTGTTGCCCCATTACCATGAAAACCTTTTGGGGAAAGCGAATGTGTGTGTGGCAGCGAATGCAGTTCCAAGGGACAGTGAAAACCATCTACAGCATTCCGTGCTGGCAGCTTTCGTGTGGGAGAAATTGCTGGACGTATAGAATTTGGCAGCTGGGCTCTGCGAGAGAGAGATACAGAATATTGCCCCATTACCAAGAAAACCTTTTGGGGAAAGCGAATGTCTGTGTGGCAGCGAATGCAGTTCCAAGGGACAGTGTAAACCAGCTACAGCATTCTGTGCTGGTAGCTTTCGTGTGGGCGCAATGGCTGGACGTTTCGAATTTGGCAACCGGGTTCTGCAAGTGTGAGATACACATTGTTGCCCCTTTACGAACCAAAGCTTTTGGGGAAAGCGAATGTCTGTGTGGCAGCGAATGCAGTTCCAAGGGACAGTGAAAATCAGCGACAGCGTTCCGTGCTGGCAGCTTTTGTGTGGGAGAAATCGTTGGACGTTTCGAATTTGGCAGCCGGGTTCTGCGAGAGACACATACACAGTCTTGCCCCTTTACGAACCAAGGCTTGTGGGGAAAGCGAATGTCTGTGTGGCAGCGAATGCAGTTCCAAGGGACAGTGAAAACCAGCTACTGCATTCGGTGCTGGAAGCTTTTTTGTGGTCGCAATCGCTGGACGTTTCGAATTTGGCAGCCGGGCTCTGCGAGAGAGAGATACACAGTGTTGCCCCTTTACGAACCAAAGCTTTTGGGGAAAGCAAATGAGTGTGTGGCAGCGAATGCAGTTCCAAGGGACAGTGAAAACCAGCTACAGCATTCGGTGCTGGCAGCTTTCGTGTGGGAGAAATCGCTGGACGTTTCAAATTTGGCCGCCGGGCTCTGCGAGAGAGAGATACAAAGTGTTGCCACTTTACGAACTAAAGCTTTTGGGCAAAGCGTATGTCTGTGTGGCAGCGAATGCAGTTCCAAGGGACAGTGAAAACCAGCTACAGCATTCCGTGCTGGCAGCTTTCGTGTGGGGGAAATTGCTGGACGTTTCGAATTTGGCAGCCAGGCTCTGCGAGAGACACGTACACAGTGTTGCCCCATTACCATGAAAAACTTTTGTGGAAAGCGAATGTGTGTGTGGCAGCGAATGCAGTTCCAAGGGACAGTGAAAACCAGCTACAGCATTCCGTGCTGGCAGCTTTCGTGTGGGCGCAATCGCTGGACGTTTCGAATTTGGCAGCCGGGCTCTGCGAGAGATACATACACAGTGTTGCCCCTTAACGAACCAAAGCTTGTGGGGAAAGCGAATGTCTGTGTGGCAGCGAATGCAGTTCCAAGGGACAGTGATAACCAGCCACAGCATTCCGTGCTGGCAGCTTTCGTGTGGGAGAAATCGCTGGACGTTTCGAATTTGGCAGCCGGGCTCTGCGAGAGAGAGATACACAGTGTTGCCCCATTACCATGAAAACCTTTTGGGGAAAGCGAATGTCTGTGTGGCAGCGAATGCAGTTCCAAGGGACAGGGAAAACCAGCTACAGCATTCCGTGCTGGCAGCTTTCCTGTGGGCGCAATCGCTGGACGTTTCTAATTTGGCAGCCGGGCTCTGCGAGAGACACATACACAGTTTTCCCCATTACCATGAAAAACTTTTGGGGAAAGCGAATGTCTGTGTGGCAGCGAATGCAGTTCCAAGGGACAGTGAAAAGCAGCTACAGCATTCCGTGCTGGAAGCTTTCGTGTGGGCGCAAATGCTGGACGTTTCGAATTTGGCAGCCGGGCTCTGCGAGAGAGAGATACACATTATTGCCACTTAACGAACCAAAGCTTGTGGGGAAAGCGAATGTCTGTGTGGCAGCGAATGCAGTTCCAAGGGACAGTGAAAACCAGCTACAGCATTCCGTGCTGGCAGCTTTCGTGTGGGAGAAATTGCTGGACGTTTCGAATTTGGCAGCCGGGCTCTGCGAGAGACACATACAGAGTGTTGCCCCATTGCCATGAAAAGCTTTTGGGGAAAGCGAATGTCTGTATGGCAGCGAATGCAGTTCCAAGGGACAGTGAAAACCAGCTACAGCATTCCGTGCTGGCAGCTTTCGTATGGGAGAAATTGCTGGACGTTTCGAATTTGGCAGCCGGGCTCTGCGAGAGACACATACACAGTGTTGCCCCATTGCCATGAAAACATTTTGGGGAAAGCGAATGTCTGTGTGGCAGCGAATGCAGTTCCAAGGGACAGTGAAAACCAGCTACAGCATTCCATGCTGGCAGCTTTCGTATGGGAGAAATTGCTGGACGTTTCGAATTTGGCAGCCGGGCTCTGCGAGAGACACATACACAGTGTTGCCCCATTGCCATGAAAAGCTTTTGGGGAAAGCGAATGTCTGTATGGCAGCGAATGCAGTTCCAAGGGACAGTGAAATCCAGCTACAGCATTCCGTGCTGGCAGCTTTCGTGTGGGCGCAATCGCTGGACGTTTCAAATTTGGCAGCCGGGCTCTGCAAGAGAGAGATAACCAGTGTTGCGCCTTTACGAACCAAAGCTTTTGGGGAAAGCGAATGTCTGTGTGGCAGCGAATGCAGTTCCAAGGGACAGTGAAAACCAGCTACAGCATTCGGTGCTGGCAGCTTTTTTGTGGTCGCAATCGCTGGACGTTTCGAATTTGGTAGCCGGGCTCTGCGAGAGACACATACACAGTGTTGCCCTATTACCAAGCAAAGCTTTTGGGGAAAGCGAATGTCTGTGTGGCAGCGAATGCAGTTCCAAGGGACAGTGAAAACCAGCTACAGCATTCCGTTCTCGCAGCTTTCGTGTGGGCGCAATCGCTGGACGTTTCGAATTTGGCAGCCGGGCTCTGCGAGAGATACATACACAGTGTTGCCCCTTTACGAACCAAAGCTTTTGTGGAAAGCGAATGTCTGTGTGGCAGCGAATGCAGTTCCAAGGGACAGTGAAAACCAGCTACAGCATTCTGTGCTGGCAGCTTTCGTGTGGGAGAAATCGCTGGATGTTTCGAATTTGACAGCCGGGGTTGCGAGACAGAGATACACAGTGTTGCCCCATTACCAAGAAAAGCTTTTGGGGAAACCGAATGTCTGTGTGGCAGCGAATGCAGTTCCAAGGGACAGTGAAAACCAGCTAGAGTATTCCGTGCTGGCAGCTTTCGTGTGGGCGCAATCGCTGGACGTTTCGAATTTGGCAGCCGGGCTCTGCGAGAGACACATACACAGTGTTGTCCCATTACCATGAAAACCTTTCGGGGAAATTGAATGTCTGTGTGGCAGCGAATGCAGTTCCAAGGGACAGTGAAAAGCAGCTACAGCATTCCGTTCTGGCAGCTTTTGTGTGGGCGCAGTCGCTGGACGTTTCGAATTTGGCAGCCGGGCTCTGCGAGAGACACATACACATTGTTGCCCCTTTACGAACCAAAGCTTTTGGGGAAAGCGTATGTCTGTGTGGCAGCGAATGCAGTTCCAAGGGACAGTGAAAACCAGCTACAGCATTCTGTGCTGGCAGCTTTCTTGTGGGCGCAATCGCTGGACGTTTCGAATTTGGCAGCCGGGCTCTGCGAGAGACACATACACAGTGTTGCCCCATTACCAAGCAAAGCTTTTGGGGAAAGCAAATGAGTGTGTGGCAGCGAATGCAGTTCCAAGGGACAGTGAAAACCAGCTACAGCATTCCGTGCTGGCAGCTTTCGTGTGGGAGAAATTGCTGGATGTATCGAATTTGGCAGCCGGGCTCTGCAAGAGAGAGATACAGAATGTTGCCCCATTACCAAGAAAACCTTTTGGGGAAAGCGAATGTCTGTGTGGCAGCGAATGCAGTTCCAAGGGACAGTGAAAACCAGCTACAGCATTGCGTGCTGGCAGCTTTCGTGCGGGCGCAATCGCTCGACGTTTCGAATTTGGCAGCCGGGCTCTGCGAGAGACACATACACAGTGTTGCCCCATTACCAAGCAAAGCTTTTGGGGAAAGCGAATGTCTGTGTGGCAGCGAATGCAGTTCCAAGGGACAGTGAAAACCAGCTACAGCATTCCGTGCTGGCAGCTTTCGTATGGGCGCAATCGCTGGAAGTTTCGAATTTGGCAGCCGGGCTCTGCGAGAGACACATACACGGTTTTGCCCCATTACCAAGAAAACCTTTGGGGAAAGCGAATGCCTGTGTGGCAGCGAATGCAGTTCCAAGGGACAGTGAAAACCAGCTACAGCATTCCGTGCTGGCAGCTTTCCTGTGGGGGAAATCGCTGGATGTTTCCAATTTGGCAGCCGGGCTCTGTGAGAGACACATACACAGTGTTGCACCATTACCATGAAAAACTTTTGGGGAAAGCGAATGTCTGTGTGGCAGCGAATGCAGTTCCAAGGGACAGTGAAAACCAACTACAGCATTCCGTGCTGGCAGCTTTCGTGTGGGCGCAATCGCTGGACGTTTCGAATTTGGCAGCCGGGCTCTGCGAGAGACACATACACAGTATTGCCCCATTACCATGAAAACCTTTTGGGGAAAGCGAATGTTTGTGTGGCAGCGAATGCAGTTCCAAGGGACAGTGAAAACCAGCTACAGCATTCCGTGCTGGCAGCTTTCGTGTGGGCGCAATCGCTGGACGTTTCGAATTTGGCAGCCGGGCTCTGCGAGAGACACATACACAGTGTTGCCCCTTTACGAACCAAAGCTTTTGGGGAAAGCGTATGTCTGTGTGGCAGCGAATGCAGTTCCAAGGGACAGTGAAAACCAGCTACAGCATTGCGAGGTGGCAGCTTTCGTGTTCGGTGGCAGCTTTCGTGTTTCGGTGGCAGCTTTCGGTGTTCCCCAGGGCTCGGTGTTGGGGCCAGTTCTGTTTAACATCTTTATCAATGATCTGGACGAAGGGATCGAGTGCACTCTCAGTAAGTTTGCAGACGACACCAAGTTGTGTGGGAGTGTTGATCTGCTGGAGGGTAGGCAGGCTCTGCAGAGGGACCTGGACAGGCTGGATCGATGGGCTGGGGTGAATTGTATGAGGTTTAACAAGGCCAAGTGCAAGGTCCTGCACTTGGGCCACAGCAACCCCATGCAACGCTACAGGCTTGGGGAAGAGTGGCTGGAAAGCTGCCTGGCAGAGAAGGACCTAGGGGTGTTGGTTGACAGCCGCCTGAATATGAGCCAGCAGTGTGCCCAGGCGGCCAAGAAGGCCAATGGCATCCTGGCCTGTATCAAAAATAGCGTGGCCAGCAGGACTAGGGAAGTGATTGTGCCCCTGTACTCGGCACTGGTGAGGCCGCACCTCGAATACTGTGTTCAGTTTTGGGCCCCCCACTACAAGAGAGATATTGAGGTACTGGAGCGCGTACAGAGAAGGGCAACGAAGCTGGTGAAGGGTCTGGAGCAGAAGTCTTATGAGGAGCGGCTGAGGGAGCTGGGACTGTTTAGCCTGGAGAAAAGGAGGCTGAGGGGAGACCTCATAGCTCTCTACAACTACCTGAAAGGAGGTTGTAGAGAGGTGGGGGTCGGTCTCTTCTCCCAGGTAACAAGTGATAGGACAAGAGGATATGGCCTCAAGTTGCGCCAGGGGAGGTTTAGACTGGATATTAGGAAATTTTTCTTCACCGAGAGGGTTATCAAGCATTGGAACAGACTGCCCAGGGAAGTGGTTGAGTCGCCATCCCTGGAGGTATTTAAAGGACGTTTGGATGAGGTACTTAGAGACATGGTGTAGTGATGGTTTTTGGCAGTGTTAGGTTTATGGTTGGACTCGATGATCTTAAAGGTCTTTTCCAACCTATATGATTCTGTGATTCTGTGATTCTGTGTGGGCGCAATCGCTGGACGTTTCGAATTTGGCAGCCGGGCTCTGCGAGAGAGAGATACACAGTGTTGCCCCTTTACGAACCAAAGCTTTTGTGGAAAGCGAATGTCTGTGTGGCAGCGAATGCAGTTCCAAGGGACAGTGAAAACCAGCTACAGCATTCCGTGCCTGCAGCTTTCGTGTGGGCGCAATCGCTGGACGTTTCGAATTTGGCAGCCGGGCTCTGCAAGAGTGAGATACACAGTGTTGCCCCTTTACGAACCAAAGCTTGTGGAAGAATGGTTAAGTGAAAAAGGACACAGCTTAATTGATGTGAGCAATCCAGCCTTTGATGGGGCCTGGGAGCCAGAGATCAAGGTGAAATTCCCTTGAGAACAGCAGAAGGAGTACTTGGTAAAGCAAGATAAACGGGACTAAGCCTGGGAAAGTGCTGATAAGACCCCCTTTGTGAACAGTGCGTGAACGGCAACTTTGTACCAATCATATAATAGTTTTAAGCGCGTGGACAAGTATAGTTATCCAATAGAATAGTCGCTGTTAGCGCGTGCTTTGCTTAGCATCTATATAAACCTTTTAAGTAATCTGAATAAAGGAGAACGACCATACTCATATTGAGATTCATCGTTACTCCGGGTCCGTCTCCCACTCCGACATCTGGTAGCAGAGGATGCACCGATGAAATCTCCGTGACTGCGGTAAGCAGCTAGAGGAGGGGAGTTGGGAAACCACGGCTGAGGGAAGCGCTGCCTGGAGCAAGAAGCAGGGCAGACGCCGGTGTGAGGTCGCTCCTCACCTCTCAGGCGCAGTGATGGAAACAGAAGCTGCGGCCACGTTGCTCACTGGAATCCTCTCTAAGAGAGGGATAGAAGCACCAGTGAAGCAGTTAATAAGGTTGATTAAATTGGGACAATGTTGGGGTCACTTTTCTGACACCTGCATGTTATTTTCCGTATCGGAATGGCGAGATTTTGGAGGAACAATGTGGCAGAAAACAATAGAGGGGGATAAAAAGGAAGAAAAGGAAATAAAGGCGGTTCGTGGACTCTGGAACACTGTCTTGGAAACTTTGAAAGCGATGAAGGCGGAGAGGGAAGTAGCTTGCGCTGCTGCCCAAATGTTAGGTCCGGGAGTGCCTAAAGATAAGCCCGAAATCAAACTGGGACCTATTGCGCGATTTTTTGGGCTGCCTGCCGTGAGAGGCGCGTCTGGAACTGTCTGTAAAAACGTTTCTGAACTGCGTGTTATGGCGGAATCAGTGCAGGAGCCAGAAAAGGCGGAAGTTCCAGTTAGCAGGGTTAATGCAAACTGTGAAGCGAATGCGGAAGTAGCTCCGCCAAAACCCCCTGGAGGGGCGGGAGCGACAAAACGTAACGACTTGGGCGGAGCAGCCTGCCGACTTCCCCCTGCAGCTCCGCCCAGTGAACCACCCTCCGCGCCTCCGTTGCCGCCCTCAACCGCGTTCTATCCGCCCCTACCCCCCTCTACGGAATCCTCTGGAACTACCACACCATCTAGCGGGGAAGAGCTGCCACAATCCTCTGATGCCACTGCAAAAATGTTGCAAGCAGTTTTAAAACGTCTTGATACTCTGGAATTACAAACAAAAAGGAAAGGCAAAGCTGTGCCTCCATGTTTAATGAACCCTCCAGCACTCCCTAGAACCACACGCTGGAGTGGTGTCATCAAAGATGCAATTGTAGAAGGACAGTGGAAGCCTGTGGGGGGGGCTGAAGGCCCTATGACACTAGCGTTTCCAGTTGTGCAGAGAGACGGGCAAGGAAAGTGGGAGCCTCATGATTGGAAAATACTGCAACAAGCCCGAACCACCGTCTCAACATATGGATTAAAATCCGCGGCTACAAGACAAATTGTTAGTTGGATCTTTTCTGCCGACCTGATGTGTCCATATGATTGTCAAAACCTGATGAGACTGTTACTTACCCCAACACAGTATTTACTGTGGATGTCATCCTGGCAACAGCGAGCCATTAATGTTGCTGCTCAAAGACAAAGAGACGGGGACCCACTTCGTGGAATCACTGCGGATATGCTCGTAGGGCAAGGACCATACAGCGACTATCAAGTGCAGATAACTTTTCCAGCGAATATGCTACAATTGTCTGCTCAGCTAGCACTTGAGGCATTCCTTAGCCTACCGGGATCCAACGTTCCCTCCTTTAGTAATCTCCAACAAGGAGCAACCGAGAAATACAGTAATTTTGTAGATCGACTCTGGGAAGCTATCATGAATCATCCTGATTTATCAGAAGACAACAGACAACAAATGTTCAAAATATTAGCTTTTGATAATGCTAATAAGACAACAAGACAAATACTAGCCAGTTTGCCCAAAGGAGCTGGAGTAGAGGAAATGCTTCTACGAGTAGAAAGAGCCGAAACACAACGACAGGGAAATACCGTTGCTGCTGCGGTCCAGGGAGCAGTTCGAGAAATAATGCAGCCACTAGTTGCAGTGGTGCAGAAAAAACAAGGCCCTACTCCCAAAGGAAAACCTCGCCGACCGCCAGGACAACCTTTTCGTGGCAGCTGCTTTCGCTGTGGGGAATCAGGCCACATGAAAACGAATTGTCGTGCTGCAGTTTGGTGTGACCACTGCCAGAAAAACAATCATGCTACCAAGGCATGCTCGGGAAACTGGAAGCCGAGCGCGGAGAGAGGTCGCGCGCAGACACAAATGAACCCCCAAAACGGAACACGGGTTTTCTACAACAGTGCCTACCAGCCACCCGAGGAAGCCTGGGAGTCGACGTGGAAACCACAGTAGATGTCACCCTCGTTGACTCTAATGTCCAGAAAGTTCCCAGCAATGTTATAGGACCTCTTGTTCATCAAGAAAGCAACGTTGGAGGATTGCTACTAGGCCGGTCCTCCGCCGGTATACAAGGTCTCATCGTGTTACCTGGAGTAATCGACGCAGATTACACGGGTCGTATCTACATCATGGTCTATACTGTTTGTCCACCAGTGTTTATTCCTAAAGGTAGTAAAATCGCACAAATAGTTGCTATTAGCAACCCATTGACCCATATGCCTCAATCAAATGTTCGACGGGGCAATCAAGGTTTCGGGTCCACTGGCCCTGCTGTTTGTTTTACAACAAAATTAAATCAGCGGCCAACAATGAAAACTACTATTACTCAACAGGGCACATCGCAACAAATTGATGCGATGTTAGATACTGGGGCGGATGTTACAATCATCAGCCGCAACATATGGCCTTTAAGTTGGCCAGTAGAATTACCAACATCAAGTATTGCAGGAGTTGGTGGACAATCAGTACCCTATATTAGCAAACATCCAATACATTTACAGTTTCCGGAGGGGCAGCATGCCACTCTTAAGGTGTATGTGTTGCCCTTGCCTGGGACGTTAGAAGCACTAATCGGGCGAGATGTGCTAAGTCAAATTGGAGCCGTTCTGACAACAAAGCATTTTTAGTCATGGGCACTGGGGAGCAGCCGCCCAACCCGTCACTTACATGGGTTACAAATGAGCCTGTGTGGGTTGACCAGTGGCCCATGACTAAAGAGCGACTGCAAATTGCCAAACAATTGGTTGCTGAACAACTGGCAGCTGGACATATTAAGCCTTCTGTTAGTCCCTGGAACACTCCCATTTTTGTAATCCCGAAGAAAAGTGGAAAATGGCGACTTTTGCATGACTTGCGTAAGGTCAATGACCAAATGCAATCTATGGGTGCGTTGCAGCCCGGAATGCCATCTCTCAGTATGTTACCACGCGGATGGCACATCTTGATAGTCGACTTAAAAGACTGTTTTTTTACCATTCCACTGCACCCACAAGACACTCAACGTTTCGCCTTCTCTGTGCCGACGGTGAACAAGGCTGCACCGGCAGAGCGATACGAATGGGTTGTTTTACCACAAGGAATGAAAAATTCACCCACATTGTGTCAATTGTATGTAGCGTGGGCGCTGCAACCACTTCGAGCCCAATGGTCAAATACGATAATTTATCATTATATGGACGATATTCTTTGCTGTCGAGAACAGCCATTCTCAGACGAGTCATTGCGCCAGCTCATCACCATATTAGCGAAAAAGGGGCTTGTCATTGCACCAGAGAAGGTGCAGCATACTGCCCCTTGGAAATATCTTGGGTGGTCTATTACAGACTCAAAAATCCGACCACAAAAAACAGAGCTTGTCACTCAACTGCATACCTTACATGACATCCAAACCTTGCTTGGGGACATTCAATGGGTTCGCAATTGTGTTGGTATTTCTAATACTGACATTGCACCCCTGACTGCGTTATTGCGCGGGACAAATCCTGCGGACAAAGTGACATTAACAATGGAGCACCACTCGGTGCTACAGCAAATCATTCAAAAAATGCACGCAGCTTGGTCATCGCGCCGCATCTTACCACTGCCAATATCGTTAATCGTCTGTAATGGAAAAGACTCACCTTATGCAGTCATTTGTCAGTGGCAAAATAAGAAAGGGGAACTCACCTCAACCTTTCAATTAAATGCCACTGCCACTGCCAAATGCAAAGGACAAGGAGATATGTTCAATATTTTAGAATGGGTATTTTTAAGCGTACAACCAAAAAGGAGTATCCAAACACGAACTGAAGCAGTAGGCGAATTAATACGGAAAGGACGGTCACGAATTATAGAAATTAGTGGCCAGGAACCAGAGGACATTAGTATACCTGTTAGTACTGTGGAGGTAGAGTGGTGGCTTCGTAATGCTGAGGCCATACAGAATGCCCTATTAGGCTACGGTGGTAAAATACACTCTCAACAACCACAAGGAAAATTATGGCAGATGTTAAGACGGAATCAGTGGATACAGAGATCCAAAGTAAGCAACAACCCATTACCAGATGGTGTCACTGTGTGTACAGATGCAGGCAAGCGCCTGCGGCGTGCAGCCTGTGTCTGGAAGGAAGGCGACAATTGGAAGCAGTATGTCATGGAGGGGCAGCCTCAAGATTCCCTTCAGACTTTGGAACTGACTGCAGTAATTTGGGCTTTGACTAATTGGATAAATATTCCCTTAAATGTGGTAACTGACTCAATGTATGTGGCTGGAATAGTGCCACGTCTAGAAGATGCCCTATTACGGGAAACAACGAATCCTAGATTGGGGAGTTTATTTATCAGACTGCGGTCTGTATTAGGTCAACGTACAGCAGCCTGCTGTATCATCCATATTCGTAGCCATCAATTGGACCTTGGTCTTGGTCAAGGTAATCAGCTGGCTGACAGTCTGGTTAGTCCCGTGTGCCACGCACCTCCTATGGACAAATTTCAACAAGCTAGACAAAGTCATGAAAATTTCCACCAAAATGCTAAAGGTCTAAAAAGACAATTTAATTTAACGGAAAATGAAGCAAGAGGTATAATCCAGGCCTGTCCAAAATGTGGAAATCACGGTCCAGGCATAGGGTCTGGAGTGAATCCAAAAGGATTAAAAGCGTTAGAATTATGGCAGATGGATGTCACACATGTTCCCGAATTTGGTCGATTGAAATATTTGCATGTCACCATAGACACCTTTTCAAAAATGATATGGGCAACTGCGTTGCCTGGAGAAAAGGCGCATCATGTATGTAAACATTTGCTCGCTTGTTTTGCAGTGCTAGGTGTGCCTGAGCGTATCAAAACAGATAATGGGCCTGCTTATATTAGCCAAAAAGTTAGAGCATTTTTAGCAAAATGGGGAGTCAATCATATTACAGGGATCCCACACTCGCCTACTGGTCAAGGACTAGTGGAGCGCACGCATCAAATTTTGAAGGACTATCTAAATAAGCAAAAGGATATAGAGGTAGACCCTCAACAGAGGGTGCATCGTGTACTGTTTACACTGAACTTTCTCTGTCTTATGGGAGATAGAGAAGAACCGCCGGTAGTAATCCATCATCAGCACCTTAAATTTAATGATACAATGACACTACCACAATTTAAAGTAAATTACAAGGATCCTGCCTCTGGAATGTGGCTAGGGCCAGTCCCAGTTATATTTAATGGTCGAGGATATATGTGTGTTTCCACAGGTCACGGTCCAGTGTGGGTGCCGAGCAGAAACGTGAAGCCTGTTCTAACTCCTCATGGCTCATCCGACAAGCAAGATGAACCTACCCCTGATCATCGGGATAGTACTCCCGGTGGTGATGAGTCTTCACAAAATTGAGCCCAGAGAAAATATGTGGGTTACCTGGGCGAACAAAACAGGTCAACAAGCGTTTTGCCTCTCACTTGCGTCTGCTACAGAGCCTTTCCGGACGTGTCTACTAGGGGTACCAGGTTTTAAGGCAACTGACTTTAGTAGTTTTGCTACAAAAAACTGTAGTCGAGCTACCAATGTTAGTGGCTGCAGTGCCACACTCATCAATAGTCTAAATGTTACACTGCCGTGGGACCCCCAAGAGTTAAGCTTATTAGGATCAATGAGAATTGGCAATAAAACAAAAAATTGGACTCAAACTTGTTTTATATTTGGAGGACCCGCCTTTACTGGCACCAATTATTATAGAACATCTAACTGGATTGAATGGACAAATGTCACATCAAAAGAAAGGCGCTATAACGATTATTACGATCCAGCTGGTTATTGTGGGGACCAGGCGGCCCTAGGAGCCGAGACTAAGGGAGGAGTACCAATCTGGAACAATGGCACTCCAAAGGCCTTGCCTCCAGATGTCTTTTTAATATGTGGTGATAGAGCGTGGCAAGGAGTTCCACAGAACGTGTTTGGTGGGCCGTGCTATCTTGGAAAATTAACGTTATTAGCCCCAGATCAAAATTGGTGGAAAGATGTAAGAAATAAAACAATAGAAATCAAACATCGAACCAAACGAGAAATCACGGGTCTTTCCCCGGATTGTGATGATGAACTTGCCCTCCTCAGTACCACTGAGAGAGTGTTCCTGTCCCTGTTCATACCTGGGGGGGCAGCAGGACGAGCCCTGAAACAGGTTGGGCAATTAGCCTGTTGGGCTAAAAAACAAGCAAAAGTCACCACCCAGGTAATAGAAACACTATTAGAGGATCAAAATAGCTTACGCCACGCAATTTTGCAAAATAGAGCAGCAATTGATTTTTTATTATTAGCCCAAGGACATGGTTGTGAGGATTTTGAAGGCATGTGTTGTATGAACCTGTCTGATCACAGTGAATCAATTCACAAACAACTACGATGGCTGAAAGAGCATGCCAACAAAATTCGACAAAATCAGGGGTTTTTTGATGAGTGGTTAACCAGTTTGTTTGGGTCCTTACCATCATGGCTAAAGGGTTTGTTAGCTGAGGGATTACGACTTTTAATAATTTTGGTTATCATAGGTCTGTGTTTTTGCGTAGCATGTAGCTGTGTAAAAAAGGCTTTTAGAACAATGATAAATCATGCCTGGATCGCTCAAAAACAAGAAGGGGGAATTGTGGAAGAATGGTTAAGTGAAAAAGGACACAGCTTAATTGATGTGAGCAATCCAGCCTTTGATGGGGCCTGGGAGCCAGAGATCAAGGTGAAATTCCCTTGAGAACAGCAGAAGGAGTACTTGGTAAAGCAAGATAAACGGGACTAAGCCTGGGAAAGTGCTGATAAGACCCCCTTTGTGAACAGTGCGTGAACGGCAACTTTGTACCAATCATATAATTGTTTTAAGCGCGTGGACAAGTATAGTTATCCAATAGAATAGTCGCTGTTAGTGCGTGCTTTGCTTAGCATCTATATAAACCTGTTAAGTAATCTGAATAAAGGAGAACGACCATACTCATATTGAGATTCATCGTTACTCCGGGTCCGTCTCCCACTCCGACAAAAGCTTTTGGGGAAAGCGAATGTCTGTGTGGCAGTGAATGCAGTTCCAAGGGACAGTGAAAACCAGCTACAGCATTCCATGCTGGCAGCTTTTGTGCGGGCGCAATCGCTGGACGTTTCGAATTTGGCAGTCGGGTTCTGTGAGAGAGAGATACACAGTGTTGCCCCTTTACGAACCAAATCTTTTGGGGAAAGCGAATGTCTGTGTGGCAGTGAATGCAGTTCCAAGGGACAGTGAAAACCAGCTACAGCATTCCGTTCTGTCAGCTTTCGTGTGGGATAAATCGCTGGACGTTTCGAATTGGGCAGCCGGGCTCTGCTAGACAGAGATACACAGTGTTGCCCCATTACCAAGCAAAGCTTTTGTGGAAAGCGAATGTCTGTGTGGCAGCGAATGCAGTTCCAAGGGACAGTGAAAACCAGCTACAGCATTCCGTGCTGTCAGCTTTCGTGTGGGCGCAATCGCTGGACGTTTCAAATATGGCAGCCGGGCTCTGCGAGAGACACATACACAGTGTTGCCCCTTTACGAACCAAAGCTTTTGGGGAAAGCGAATGTCTGTGTGGCAGTGAATGCAGTTCCAAGGGACAGTGAAAACCAGCTACAGCATTCCGTGCTGGCAGCTTTTGTGCGGGCGCAATCGCTGGACGTTTCGAACTTGACAGCTGGGCTCTGCAAGAGTGAGATACACAATGTTGCCCCTTTACGAACCAAAGCTTTTGGGGAAAGCGAATGTCTGTGTGGCAGTGAATGCAGTTCCAAGGGACAGTGAAAACCAGCTACAGCATTCCGTTTTGGCAGCTTTCGTGTGGGCGCAATCGCTGGACGTTTCAAATATGGCAGCCGGGCTCTGCGAGAGACACATACACAGTGTTGCCCCTTTACGAACCAAAGCTTTTGGGGAAAGCGAATGTCTGTGTGGCAGCGAATGCAGTTCCAAGGGACAGTGAAAACCAGCTACAGCATTCCGTGCTGGTAGCTTTTGTGCGGGCGCAATCACTGGACGTTTCGAATTTGGCAGACGGGCTCTGCAAGAGACACATACACAGTGTTGTCCCTTTACGAACCAAAGGTTTTTGGGAAAGCGAATGCCTGTGTGGCAGCGAATGCAGTTCCAAGGGACAGTGAAAACCAGATACAGCATTCCGTGCTGGCAGCTTTCGTGTGGGAGAAATGGCTGGACGTTTCGAATTTGGCATCCGGGCTCTGCGAGAGATACATACACAGTGTTGCCCCATTACCAAGCAAAGCTTTTGGGGAAAGCGAATGTCTGTGTGGCAGCAAATGCAGTTCCAAGGGACAGTGAAAACCAGGTACAGCATTCCGTGCTGGCAGCTTTTGTGTGGGCGCAATCGCTGGACGTTTCGAACTGGACAGCTGGGCTCTGCAAGAGTGAGATACACAGTGTTGCCCCTTTACGAACCAAAGCTTTTGGGGAAAGCGAATGTCTGTGTGGCAGTGAATGCAGTTCCAAGGGACAGTGAAAACCAGCTACAGCATTCCATGCTGGCAGCTTTCGTGTGGGCGCAATCGCTGGACGTTTCAAATATGGCAGCCGGGCTCTGCGAGAGACACATACACAGTGTTGCCCCTTTACGAACCAAAGCTTTTGGGGAAAGCGAATGTCTGTGTGGCAGCGAATGCAGTTCCAAGGGACAGTGAAAACCAGGCACAGCATTCCGTGCTGGTAGCTTTTGTGCGGGCGCAATCACTCGACGTTTCAAATATGGCATCCGGGCTCTGCGAGAGACACATACACAGTGTTGCCCCTTTACGAACCAAAGCTTTTTGGGAAAGCGAATGCCTGTGTGGCAGCGAATGCAGTTCCAAGGGACAGTGAAAACCAGCCACAGCATTCCGTGCTGGCAGCTTTCGTGTGGGAGAAATGGCTGGACGTTTCGAATTTGGCAGCCGGGCTCTGCGAGAGATACATACACAGTGTTGCCCCATTACCAAGCAAAGCTTTTGGGGAAAGCGAATGTCTGTGTGGCAGCAAATGCAGTTCCAAGGGACAGTGAAAACCAGCTACAGCATTCCGTGCTGGCAGCTTTCGTGTGGGGGAAATCGCTGGACTTTTCGAATTTGGCAGCCGGTTTCTGCGAGAGACACATACACAGTGTTGCCCCTTTACGAAGCAAAGCTTTTGGGGAAAGCGAATGTCTGTGTGGCAGCGAATGCAGTTCCAAGTGACAGTGCAAAGCAGCTACAGAATTCCGTGCTGGCAGCTTTCGTGTGGGAGAAATCGCTGGATGTTTCAAATTTGGCAGCCGGGCTCTGCGAGAGACACATACACAGTGTTGCCCGATTACTAGGTAAAGCTTTTGGGGAAAGCGAATGCCTGTGTGGCAGCGAATGCAGTTCCAAGGGACAGTGAAAAGCAGCTACAGAATTCCGTGCTGGCAGCTTTCGTGTGGGCGCAATCGCTGGATGTTTCGAATTTGCCAGCCGGGCTCTGCAAGAGTGAGATACACAGTTTTGCCCCTTTACGAACCAAAGCTTTTGGGGAAAGCGAATGTCTGTGTGGCAGTGAATGCAGTTCCAAGGGACAGTGAAAACCAGCTACAGCATTCCGTGCTGGCAGCTTTCCTGTGGGCGCAGTCGCTGGACGTTTCGAATTTGGCAGCCGGGCTCTGCGAGAGACACATACACAGTGTTGCCCCTTTACGAACCAAAGCTTTTCGGGAAAGCGAATGTCTGTGTGGCAGCGAATGCAGTTCCAAGGGACAGTGAAAAGCAGCTACAGCATTGCGTGCTGGCAGCTTTCGTGTGGGCGCAATCGCTGGATGTTTCGAATTTGGCAGCTGGGATCTGCGAGAGACACATACACAGTGTTGCCCCTTAATGAACCAAAGCTTTTGGGGAAAGCGAATGTCTGTGTGGCAGCGAATGCAGTTCCAAGGGACAGTGAAAACCAGCTACAGCATTCCGTGCTGGCAGCTTTTGTGCGGGCGCAATCGCTGGACGTTTCGAACTTGACAGCTGGGCTCTGCAAGAGTGAGATACACAGTGTTGCCCCATTACCAAGCAAAGCTTGTGGGGAAAGCGAATGTCTGTGTGGCAGCGAATGCAGTTCCAAGGGACAGTGAAAACCAGCTACAGCATTCCGTGCTGGCAGCTTTCCTGTGGGCGCAATCGCTGGACGTTTCGAATTTGGCAGCCGGGCTCTGCGAGAGATACATACAGAGTGTTGCCCCTTTACGAACCAAAGCTTTTCGGGAAAACGAATGTCTGTGTGGCAGCGAATGCAGTTCCAAGGGACAGTGAAAACCAGCTACAGCATTCCGTGCTAGCAGCTTTCGTGTGGGAGAAATGGCTGGACGTTTCGAATTTACAGCCGGGCTCTGCGAGAGACACATACACAGTGTTGCCCCTTAATGAACCAAAGCTTTTGGCGAAAGCGAATGTCTGTGTGGCAGCGAATGCAGTTCCAAGGGACAGTGAAAACCAGCTACAGCATTCCGTGCTGGCAGCTTTTGTGCGGGCGCAATCGCTGGACGTTTGGAACTTGACAGCCGGGCTCTGCAAGAGTGAGATACACAGTGTTGCGCCTTTACGAACCAAAGCTTTCGGGGAAAGCGAATATCTGTGTGGCAGTGAATGCCGTTCCAAGGGACAGTGAAAACCAGCTACAGCATTCCATGCTGGTAGCTTTCGTGAGGGAGAAATCGCTGGATGTTTCGAATTTGGCAGCCGGGCTCTGATAGACAGACATACACAGTGTTGCCCCATTACCAAGCAAAGCTTTTGGGGAAAGCGAATGTCTGTGTGGCAGCGAATGCAGTTCCAAGGGACAGTGAAAACCAGATACAGCATTCCGTGCTGGCAGGTTTCGTGTGGGCGCAATCGCGTGACGTTTCGAATTTGGCAGCCGGGCTCTGCGAGAGACACATACACAGTGTTGCCCCTTTACGAACCAAAGCTTTCGGGGAAAGCGAATGTCTGTGTGGCACCGAATGCAGTTCCAAGGGACAGTGAAAACCAGCTACAGCATTCCGTGCTGGCAGCTTTTGTGTGGGCGCAATCGCGTGACGTTTCGAATTTGGCAGCCGGGCTCTGCGAGAGTGAGATACACAGTGTTGCCCCTTTACGAACCAAAGCTTTTGGGGAAAGCGAATATCTGTGTGGCAGTGAATGCCGTTCCAAGGGACAGTGAAAACCAGCTACAGCATTCCATGCTGGCAGCTTTCGTGTGGGAGAAAACGCTGGATGTTTCGAATTTGGCAGTCGGGCTCTGCTAGACAGAGATACAGAGTGTTGCCCAATTACCAAGCAAAGCTTTTGTGGAAAGCGAATGTCTGTGTGGCAGCGAATGCAGTTCCAAGGGACAGTGAAAACCACCTACAGCATTCCGTACTGGTAGCTTTCGTGCGGGTGCAATTGCTCGACGTTTCGAATTTGGCAGCCGGGCTCTGCAAGAGTGAGATACACAGTGTTGCCCCTTTACGAACCAAAGCTTTTGGGGAAAGCGAATGTCTGTGTGGCAGTGAATGCAGTTCCAAGGGACAGTGAAAACCAGCTACAGCATTCCGTGCTGCCAGCTTTCGTGTGGGCGCTATCGCTGGATGTTTCGAATTTGGCAGCCAGGCTCTGAGAGAGAGAGATACACAGTGTTGCCCCTTTACAAACCAAAGCTTTCGGGGAAAGCGAATGTCTGTGTGGCAGCGAATGCAGTTCCAAGGGACAGTGAAAACCAGCTACAGCATTCCGTGCTGGCAGGTTTCCTGTGGGCGCAATCGCTGGACGTTTCGAATTTGGCAGCCGGGCTCTGCGAGAGACACATACACAGTGTTGCCCCTTTACGAACCAAAGCTTTTGGGGAAAGCGAATGTCTGTGTGGCAGTGAATGCAGTTCCAAGGGACAGTGAAAACCAGCTACAGCATTCCGTGCTGGCAGCTTTCGTGTGGGCGCTATCGCTGGATGTTTCGAATTTCGCAGCCGGGCTCTGCGAGAGACACATACACAGTGTTGCCCCTTTACGAACCAAAGCTTTTGGGGAAAGCGAATGTCTGTGTGGCAGAGAATGCAGTTCCAAGGGACAGTGAAAACCAGCTACAGCATTCCGTGCTGGCAGCTTTCGTGTGGGAGAAATCGCTGGACGATTCGAATTTGGCAGTCGGGTTCTGCGAGAGAGAGATACCAAGTGTTGCCCCTTTACGAAACAAATCTTTTGGGGAAAGCGAATGTCTGTGTGACAGTGAATGCAGTTCCAAGGGACAGTGAAAACCAGCTACAGCATTCCGTGCTGGCAGCTTTCGTGTTGGAGAAATCGCTGGATGTTTCGAATTTGGCAGCTGGGCTCTGCTAGACAGAGATACACAGTGGTGCCCCATTACCAAGCAAAGCTTTTGGGGAAAGCGAATGTCTGTGTGGCAGCGAATGCAGTTCCAAGGGACAGTGAAAACCAGCTACAGCATTCCGTGCTGGCAGCTTTCCTGTGGGCGCAATCGCTGGACGTTTCGAATTTGGCAGCCGGGCTCTGCGAGAGACACATACACAGTGTTGCCCCATTACCAAGAAAAGGTTTTGGGGAAAGCGAATGTCTGTGTGGCAGCGAATGCAGTTCCAAGGGACAGTGAAAACCAGCTACAGCATTCCGTGCTGGCATCTTTCGTGTGGGACAAATGGCTTGACGTTTCGAATTTGGCAGCCCGGCTCTGCGAGAGACACATACACAGTGTTGCCGATTACCAAGCAAAGCTTTTGGGGAAAGCGAATGTCTGTGTGGCAGCGAATGCAGTTCCAAGGGACAGTGAAAACCAGCTAGAGCATTCCGTGCTGGCAGCTTTTGTGCGGGCGCAATCGCTGGACGTTTCGAATTTGGCAGCCGGGCTCTGCGAGAGACACATACAAAGTGTTGCCCCTTTACGAACGAAAGCTTTTGGGGAAAGCGAATGTCTGTGTGGCAGCAAATGTAGTTCCAAGGGACAGTGAAAACCAGCTACAGCATTCCGTGCTGGCAGCTTTCGTGTGGGAAAAATCGCTGGACGTTTTGAATTTGGCAGCAGGGTTCTGCGAGAGATAAATACACAGTATTGCCCCATTACCAAGCAAAGCTTTTGGGGAAAGCGAATGTCTTTGTGGCAGCGAATGAAGTTCCAAGGGACAGTGAAAACCAGCTACAGCATTCCGTGCTGGCAGCTTTCGTGTGGGCGCTATCGCTGGACGTTTCGAATTTGGCAGCCGGGCTCTGCAAGAGACACATACACAGTGTTGCCCCATTACCAAGAAAAGGTTTTGGGGAAAGCGAATGTCTGTGTGGCAGCGAATGCAGTTCCAAGGGACAGTGAAAACCAGCTACAGCATTCCGTGCTGGCAGCTTTCGTGCGGGTGCAATTGCTAGACGTTTCGAATTTGGCAGCCGGGCTCTGCAAGAGTGAGATACACAGTGTTGCCCCTTTACGAACCAAAGCTTTTGGGGAAAGCGAATGTCTGTGTGGCAGTGAATGCAGTTCCAAGGGACAGTGAAAACCAGCTACAGCATTCCGTGCTGCCAGCTTTCGTGTGGGCGCTATCGCTGGATGTTTCGAATTTGGCAGCCGGGCTCTGCGAGAGACACATACACAGTGTTGCCCCTTTACAAACCAAAGCTTTCGGGGATAGCGAATGTCTGTGTGGCAGCGAATGCAGTTCCAAGGGACAGTGAAAACCAGCTACAGCATTCCGTGCTGCCAGCTTTCGTGTGGGCGCAATCGCTGGACGTTTCGAATTTGGCAGCCGGGCTCTGCGAGAGACACATACACAGTGTTGCCCCTTTACGAACCAAAGCTTTTGGGGAAAGCGAATGCCTGTGTGGCAGCGAATGCAGTTCCAAGGGACAGTGAAAACCAGCTACAGCATTCCGTGCTGGCAACTTTCGTGTGGGAGAAATGGCTGGACGATTCGAATTTGGCAGTCGGGTTCTGCGAGAGAGAGATACACAGTGTTGCCCCTTTACGAAACAAATCTTTTGGGGAAAGCGAATGTCTGTGTGGCAGCGAATGCAGTTCCAAGGGACAGTGAAAACCAGCTACAGCATTCCGTGCTGGCAGCTTTCGTGTTGGAGAAATCGCTGGATGTTTCGAATTTGGCAGCTGGGCTCTGCTAGACAGAGATACACAGTGTTGCCCCATTACCAAGCAAAGCTTTTGGGGAAAGCGAATGTCTGTGTGGCAGCGAATGCAGTTCCAAGGGACAGTGAATACCAGCTACAGCATTCCGTGCTGGCAGCTTTCGTGTGGGCGCAATCGCTGGACGTTTCGAATTTGGCAGCCGGGCTCTGCGAGAGAGAGATACACAGTGTTGCCCCATTACCAAGCAAAGCTTTTGGGGAAAGCGAATGTCTGTGTGGCAGCGAATGCAGTTCCAAGGGACAGTGAAAACCAGCTAGAGCATTCCGTGCTGGCAGCTTTTGTGCGGGCGCAATCGCTGGACGTTTCGAATTTGGCAGCCGGGCTCTGCGAGAGACACATACAAAGTGTTGCCCCTTTATGAACGAAAGCTTTTGGGGAAAGCAAATGTCTGTGTGGCAGCGAATGCAGTTCCAAGGGACAGTGAAAACCAGCTACAGCATTCCGTACTGGCAGCTTTCGTGTGGGCGCAATCGCTGGACGTTTCGAATTTGGCAGTCGGGTTCTGTGAGAGAGAGATACACAGTGTTGCGCCTTTACGAACCAAAGCTTTTGGGGAAAGCGAATGTCTGTGTGGCAGCGAATGCAGTTCCAAGGGACAGTGAAAACCAGCTACAGCATTCCGTGCTGGCATCTTTCGTGTGGGAGAAATGGCTTGACGTTTCGAATTTGGCAGCCCGGCTCTGCGAGAGACACATACACAGTGTTGCCCCTTTACGAACCAAAGCTTTTGGGGAAAGCGAATGTCTGTGTGGCAGCGAATGCAGTTCCAAGGGACAGTGAAAACCAGCTAGAGCATTCCGTACTGGCAGCTTTCGTGTGGGCGCAATCGCGTGACGTTTCGAATTTGGCAGCCGGGCTCTGCGAGAGTGAGATACACAGTGTTGCCCCTTTACGAACCAAAGCTTTTGGGGAAAGCGAATGTCTGTGTGGCAGCGAATGCAGTTCCAAGGGACAGTGAAAACCAGCTACAGCATTCCATGCTGGCAGCTTTCGTGTGGGAGAAATAGCTGGATGTTTCGAATTTGGCAGCCGGGCTCTGCTAGACAGAGATACACAGTGTTGCACAATTACCAAGCAAAGCTTTTGGGGAAAGCGAATGCCTGTGTGGCAGCGAATGCAGTTCCAAGGGACAGTGAAAACCAGCTACAGCATTCCGTGCTGGCAGCTTTCGTGTGGGGGAAATCGCTGGACTTTTCGAATTTGGCAGCCGGGTTCTGCGAGAGACACATACACAGTGTTGCCCCTTTACGAACCAAAGGTTTTGGGGAAAGCGAATGTCTGTGTGGCAGCGAATGCAGTTCCAAGGGACAGTGAAAACCAGCTACAGAATTCCGTGCTGGCAGCTTTCGTGTGGGAGAAATCGCTGGATGTTTCTAATTTACAGCCGGGCTCTGCGAGAGACACATACACAGTGTTGCCCCTTTACGAACCAAAGCTTTTGGGGAAAGCGAATGTCTGTGTGGCAGCGAATGCAGTTCCAAGGGACAGTGAATACCAGCTACAGCATTCCGTGCTGGCAGCTTTCGTGTGGGCACAATCGCTGGATGTTTCGAATTTGGCAGCTGGGCTCTGCGAGAGACACATACACAGTGTTGCCCCTTTACGAACCAAAGCTTTCGGGGAAAGCGAATGCCTGTGTGGCAGCGAATGCAGTTCCAAGGGACAGTGAAAACCACCTACAGCATTCCGTACTGGCAGCTTTCGTGCGGGTGCAATTGCTAGACGTTTCGAATTTGCCAGCTGGGCTCTGCAAGAGTGAGATACACAGTGTTGCCCCTTTCCGAACCAAAGCTTTTGGGGAAAGCGAATGTCTGTGTGGCAGTGAATGCAGTTCCAAGGGACAGTGAAAAACAGCTACAGCATTCCGTGCTGGGAGCTTTCGTGTGGGCGCTATCGCTGGATGTTTCGAATTTGGCAGCCGGGCTCTGCAAGAGACACATACACAGTGTTGCCCCTTTACGAACCAAAGCTTTTGGGGAAAGCGAATGCCTGTGTGGCAGCTTATGCAGGTCCAAGGGACAGTGAAAACCAGCCACAGCATTCCATGCTGGCAGCTTTCGTGTGGGCGCAGTCGCTGGAAGTTTCGAATTTGGCAGCTGGGCTCTGCGAGAGACACATACAGAGTGTTGCCCCTTTACGAACCAAAGCTTTTGGGGAAAGCGAATGTCTGTGTGGCAGCGAATGCAGTTCCAAGGGACAGTGAAAACCAGCTACAGCATTCCGTGCTGGCAGCTTTCATGTGGGCGCAATCGCTGGACGTTTCGAATTTGGCAGTCGGGCTCTGCGAGAGAGAGATACACAGTGTTGGCCCTTTACGAACCAAAGCTTTTGGGGAAAGCGAATATCTGTGTGGCAGCGAATGCAGTTCCAAGGGACAGTGAAAACCACCTACAGCATTCCGTACTGGCAGCTTTCGTGCGGGTGCAATTGCTAGACGTTTCGAATTTGGCAGCCGGGCTCTGCAAGAGTGAGATACACAGTGTTGCCCCTTTACGAACCAAAGGTTTTGGGGAAAGCGAATGTCTGTGTGGCAGCGAATGCAGTTCCAAGGGACAGTGAAAACCAGCTACAGAATTCCGTGCTGGCAGCTTTCGTGTGGGAGAAATCGCTGGATGTTTCTAATTTACAGCCGGGCTCTGCGAGAGACACATACACAGTGTTGCCCCTTTACGAACCAAAGCTTTTGGGGAAAGCGAATGTCTGTGTGGCAGCGAATGCAGTTCCAAGGGACAGTGAATACCAGCTACAGCATTCCGTGCTGGCAGCTTTCGTGTGGGCACAATCGCTGGATGTTTCGAATTTGGCAGCTGGGCTCTGCGAGAGACACATACACAGTGTTGCCCCTTTACGAACCAAAGCTTTCGGGGAAAGCGAATGCCTGTGTGGCAGCGAATGCAGTTCCAAGGGACAGTGAAAACCACCTACAGCATTCCGTACTGGCAGCTTTCGTGCGGGTGCAATTGCTAGACGTTTCGAATTTGCCAGCTGGGCTCTGCAAGAGTGAGATACACAGTGTGGCCCCTTTCCGAACCAAAGCTTTTGGGGAAAGCGAATGTCTGTGTGCCAGTGAATGCAGTTCCAAGGGACAGTGAAAAACAGCTACAGCATTCCGTGCTGGGAGCTTTCGTGTGGGCGCTATCGCTGGATGTTTCGAATTTGGCAGCCGGGCTCTGCAAGAGACACATACACAGTGTTGCCCCTTTACGAACCAAAGCTTTTGGGGAAAGCGAATGCCTGTGTGGCAGCTTATGCAGGTCCAAGGGACAGTGAAAACCAGCCACAGCATTCCATGCTGGCAGCTTTCGTGTGGGCGCAGTCGCTGGAAGTTTCGAATTTGGCAGCTGGGCTCTGCGAGAGACACATACAGAGTGTTGCCCCTTTACGAACCAAAGCTTTTGGGGAAAGCGAATGTCTGTGTGGCAGCGAATGCAGTTCCAAGGGACAGTGAAAACCAGCTACAGCATTCCGTGCTGGCAGCTTTCATGTGGGCGCAATCGCTGGACGTTTCGAATTTGGCAGTCGGGCTCTGCGAGAGAGAGATACACAGTGTTGGCCCTTTACGAACCAAAGCTTTTGGGGAAAGCGAATGTCTGTGTGGCAGCGAATGCAGTTCCAAGGGACAGTGAAAACCACCTACAGCATTCCGTACTGGCAGCTTTCGTGCGGGTGCAATTGCTAGACGTTTCGAATTTGGCAGCCGGGCTCTGCAAGAGTGAGATACACAGTGTTGCCCCTTTACGAACCAAAGCTTTTGGGGAAAGCGAATGTCTGTGTGGCAGTGAATGCAGTTCCAAGGGACAGTGAAAACCAGCTACAGCATTCCGTGCTGCCAGCTTTCGTGTGGGCGCTATCGCTGGATGTTTCGAATTTGGCAGCCGGGCTCTGCGAGAGACACATACACAGTGTTGCCCCTTTACAAACCAAAGCTTTCGGGGATAGCGAATGTCTGTGTGGCAGCGAATGCAGTTCCAAGGGACAGTGAAAACCAGCTACAGCATTCCGTGCTGCCAGCTTTCGTGTGGGCGCAATCGCTGGACGTTTCGAATTTGGCAGCCGGGCTCTGCGAGAGACACATACACAGTGTTGCCCCTTTACGAACCAAAGCTTTTGGGGAAAGCGAATGCCTGTGTGGCAGCGAATGCAGTTCCAAGGGACAGTGAAAACCAGCTACAGCATTCCGTGCTGGCAACTTTCGTGTGGGAGAAATGGCTGGACGATTCGAATTTGGCAGTCGGGTTCTGCGAGAGAGAGATACACAGTGTTGCCCCTTTACGAAACAAATCTTTTGGGGAAAGCGAATGTCTGTGTGGCAGCGAATGCAGTTCCAAGGGACAGTGAAAACCAGCTACAGCATTCCGTGCTGGCAGCTTTCGTGTTGGAGAAATCGCTGGATGTTTCGAATTTGGCAGCTGGGCTCTGCTAGACAGAGATACACAGTGTTGCCCCATTACCAAGCAAAGCTTTTGGGGAAAGCGAATGTCTGTGTGGCAGCGAATGCAGTTCCAAGGGACAGTGAATACCAGCTACAGCATTCCGTGCTGGCAGCTTTCGTGTGGGCGCAATCGCTGGACGTTTCGAATTTGGCAGCCGGGCTCTGCGAGAGAGAGATACACAGTGTTGCCCCATTACCAAGCAAAGCTTTTGGGGAAAGCGAATGTCTGTGTGGCAGCGAATGCAGTTCCAAGGGACAGTGAAAACCAGCTAGAGCATTCCGTGCTGGCAGCTTTTGTGCGGGCGCAATCGCTGGACGTTTCGAATTTGGCAGCCGGGCTCTGCGAGAGACACATACAAAGTGTTGCCCCTTTATGAACGAAAGCTTTTGGGGAAAGCAAATGTCTGTGTGGCAGCGAATGCAGTTCCAAGGGACAGTGAAAACCAGCTACAGCATTCCGTACTGGCAGCTTTCGTGTGGGCGCAATCGCTGGACGTTTCGAATTTGGCAGTCGGGTTCTGTGAGAGAGAGATACACAGTGTTGCGCCTTTACGAACCAAAGCTTTTGGGGAAAGCGAATGTCTGTGTGGCAGCGAATGCAGTTCCAAGGGACAGTGAAAACCAGCTACAGCATTCCGTGCTGGCATCTTTCGTGTGGGAGAAATGGCTTGACGTTTCGAATTTGGCAGCCCGGCTCTGCGAGAGACACATACACAGTGTTGCCCCTTTACGAACCAAAGCTTTTGGGGAAAGCGAATGTCTGTGTGGCAGCGAATGCAGTTCCAAGGGACAGTGAAAACCAGCTAGAGCATTCCGTACTGGCAGCTTTCGTGTGGGCGCAATCGCGTGACGTTTCGAATTTGGCAGCCGGGCTCTGCGAGAGTGAGATACACAGTGTTGCCCCTTTACGAACCAAAGCTTTTGGGGAAAGCGAATGTCTGTGTGGCAGCGAATGCAGTTCCAAGGGACAGTGAAAACCAGCTACAGCATTCCATGCTGGCAGCTTTCGTGTGGGAGAAATAGCTGGATGTTTCGAATTTGGCAGCCGGGCTCTGCTAGACAGAGATACACAGTGTTGCACAATTACCAAGCAAAGCTTTTGGGGAAAGCGAATGCCTGTGTGGCAGCGAATGCAGTTCCAAGGGACAGTGAAAACCAGCTACAGCATTCCGTGCTGGCAGCTTTCGTGTGGGGGAAATCGCTGGACTTTTCGAATTTGGCAGCCGGGTTCTGCGAGAGACACATACACAGTGTTGCCCCTTTACGAACCAAAGGTTTTGGGGAAAGCGAATGTCTGTGTGGCAGCGAATGCAGTTCCAAGGGACAGTGAAAACCAGCTACAGAATTCCGTGCTGGCAGCTTTCGTGTGGGAGAAATCGCTGGATGTTTCTAATTTACAGCCGGGCTCTGCGAGAGACACATACACAGTGTTGCCCCTTTACGAACCAAAGCTTTTGGGGAAAGCGAATGTCTGTGTGGCAGCGAATGCAGTTCCAAGGGACAGTGAATACCAGCTACAGCATTCCGTGCTGGCAGCTTTCGTGTGGGCACAATCGCTGGATGTTTCGAATTTGGCAGCTGGGCTCTGCGAGAGACACATACACAGTGTTGCCCCTTTACGAACCAAAGCTTTCGGGGAAAGCGAATGCCTGTGTGGCAGCGAATGCAGTTCCAAGGGACAGTGAAAACCACCTACAGCATTCCGTACTGGCAGCTTTCGTGCGGGTGCAATTGCTAGACGTTTCGAATTTGCCAGCTGGGCTCTGCAAGAGTGAGATACACAGTGTTGCCCCTTTCCGAACCAAAGCTTTTGGGGAAAGCGAATGTCTGTGTGGCAGTGAATGCAGTTCCAAGGGACAGTGAAAAACAGCTACAGCATTCCGTGCTGGGAGCTTTCGTGTGGGCGCTATCGCTGGATGTTTCGAATTTGGCAGCCGGGCTCTGCAAGAGACACATACACAGTGTTGCCCCTTTACGAACCAAAGCTTTTGGGGAAAGCGAATGCCTGTGTGGCAGCTTATGCAGGTCCAAGGGACAGTGAAAACCAGCCACAGCATTCCATGCTGGCAGCTTTCGTGTGGGCGCAGTCGCTGGAAGTTTCGAATTTGGCAGCTGGGCTCTGCGAGAGACACATACAGAGTGTTGCCCCTTTACGAACCAAAGCTTTTGGGGAAAGCGAATGTCTGTGTGGCAGCGAATGCAGTTCCAAGGGACAGTGAAAACCAGCTACAGCATTCCGTGCTGGCAGCTTTCATGTGGGCGCAATCGCTGGACGTTTCGAATTTGGCAGTCGGGCTCTGCGAGAGAGAGATACACAGTGTTGGCCCTTTACGAACCAAAGCTTTTGGGGAAAGCGAATGTCTGTGTGGCAGCGAATGCAGTTCCAAGGGACAGTGAAAACCACCTACAGCATTCCGTACTGGCAGCTTTCGTGCGGGTGCAATTGCTAGACGTTTCGAATTTGGCAGCCGGGCTCTGCAAGAGTGAGATACACAGTGTTGCCCCTTTACGAACCAAAGCTTTTGGGGAAAGCGAATGTCTGTGTGGCAGTGAATGCAGTTCCAAGGGACAGTGAAAACCAGCTACAGCATTCCGTGCTGCCAGCTTTCGTGTGGGCGCTATCGCTGGATGTTTCGAATTTGGCAGCCGGGCTCCGCGAGAGACACATACACAGTGTTGCCCCTTTACAAACCAAAGCTTTCGGGGAAAGCGAATGTCTGTGTGGCAGCGAATGCAGTTCCAAGGGACAGTGAAAACCAGCTACAGCATTCCGTGCTGCCAGCTTTCGTGTGGGCGCAATCGCTGGACGTTTCGAATTTGGCAGCCGGGCTCTGCGAGAGACACATACACAGTGTTGCCCCTTTACGAACCAAAGCTTTCGGGGAAAGCGAATGCCTGTGTGGCAGCGAATGCAGTTCTAAGGGACAGTGAAAACCACCTACAGCATTCCGTACTGGCAGCTTTCGTGCGGGTGCAATTGCTATACGTTTCGAATTTGCCAGCTGGGCTCTGCAAGAGTGAGATACACAGTGTTGCCCCTTTCCAAACCAAAGCTTTTGGGGAAAGCGAATGTCTGTGTGGCAGTGAATGCAGTTCCAAGGGACAGTGAAAACCAGCTACAGCATTCCGTGCTGGCAGCTTTCGTGTTGGAGAAATCGCTGGACGTTTCGAATTTGGCAGTCGGGTTCTGTGAGAGAGAGATACACAGTGTTGCCCCTTTACGAACCAAATCTTTTGGGGAAAGCGAATGTCTGTGTGGCAGCGAATGCAGTTCCAAGGGACAGTGAAAACCAGCTACAACAGTCCGTGCTGGCAGCTTTCGTGTGGGGGAAATCGCTGGACGTTTCGAATTTGGCAGCCGGGCTCTGCGAGAGAGAGATACACAGTGTTGCCCCATTACCAAGCAAAGCTTTTGGGGAAAGCGAATGTCTGTGTGGCAGCGAATGCAGTTCCAAGGGACAGTGAAAACCAGCTACAGCATTGCGATCTGGCAGCTTTGATGTGGGCGCAATCGCTGGACATTTCTAATTTGGCAGCCGGGCTCTGCGAGAGACACATACACAGTGTTGCCCCATTACCAAGCAAAGCTTTTGGGGAAAGCAAATGTCTGTGTGGCAGCGAATGCAGTTCCAAGGGACAGTGAAAACCAGCTACAGCATTCCGTGCTGGCAGCATTCGTGTGGGCGCAATCGCTGGAAGTTTCAAATTTGGCAGCCGGGCTCTGCGAGAGACACATACACAGTGTTGCCCCATTACCATGAAAACATTTTGGGGAAAGCGAATGTCTGTGTGGCAGCGACTGCAGTTCCTAGGGACAGTGAAAACCAGCTACAGCATTCCGTGCTGGCAGCTTTCGTGCAGGCGCAATCGCTGGACGTTTCGAATTTGGCAGCTGAGCTCTGCGAGAGACACATACACAGTGTTGCGCCTTTACGAACCAAAGCTTTTGGGGAAAGCGAATGTCTGTGTGGCAGCGAATGCAGTTCCAAGGGACAGTGAAAACCAGGAACAGCATTCCGTGCTGACAGCTTTCGTGTGGGAGAAATCGCTGGATGTTTCGAATTTGGCAGCCGGGCTCTGCTAGACAGAGATACACAGTGTTGCCCCTTTATGAACCAAAGCTTTTGGGGAAAGCGAATGTCTGTGTGGCAGCGAATGCAGTTCCAAGGGACAGTGAAAACCAGCTACAGCATTCCGTACTGGGAGCTTTCGTGCGGGCGCAATCGCTGGAAGTTTCGAATATGGCAGCCCTGCTCTGCGAGAGACACATACAAAGTGTTGCCCCATTACCAAAAAAACCTTTGGGGAAAGCGAATGCCTGTGTGGCAGTGAATGCAGTTCCAAGGGACAGTGAAAACCAGCCACAGCATTCCATGCTGCCAGCTTTCGTGTGGGCGCAATCGCTGGACGTTTCGAATTTGGCAGCCGGGCTCTGCGAGAGACACATACACAGTGTTGCCCCTTTACGAACCAAATCTTTTGGGGAAAGCGTATGTCTGTGTGGCAGCGAATGCAGTTCCAAGGGACAGTGAAAACCAGCTACAGCTTTGCGATCTGGCAGCTTTGATGTGGGCGCAATCGCTGGACGTCTCGAATTTGGCAGCCGGGCTCTGCGAGAGAGAGATACACAGTGTTGCCCCTTTACGAACCAAATCTTTTGGGCAAAGCATATGTCTGTGTGGCAGCGAATGCAGTTCCAAGGGACAGTGAAAACCAGCTACAGCATTCTGTGCTGGTAGCTTTCGTGTGGGCGCAATCGCTGGACGTTTCGAATTTGGCAACCGGGTTCTGCAAGTGTGAGATACACATTGTTGCCCCTTTACGAACCAAAGCTTTTGGGGAAAGCGAATGTCTGTGTGGCAGCGCATGCAGTTCCAAGGGACAGTGAAAACCAGCTACAGCATTCCGTGCTGGCAGCTTTCGTGTGGGGGAAATCGCTGGATGTTTCGAATTTGGCAGCCGGGCTCTCCCGGAGACACATACACTGTGTTGCACCATTACCATGAAAAACTTTTGGGGAAAGCGAATGTCTGTGTGGCAGCGAATGCAGTTCCAAGGGACAGTGAAAACCAGCTACAGCATTCCGTGCTGGCAGCTTTCGTGTGGGCGCAATCGCTGGATGTTTCGAATTTGGCAGCCGGGCTCTGCGAGAGACACATACAAATTGTTGCCCCTTTACGAACCAAAGCTTATGGGGAAAGCGTATGTCTGTGTGGCAGCGAATGCAGTTCCAAGGGACAGTGAAAACCAGCTACAGCATTGCGAGCTGGCAGCTTTCGTGTGGGCGCAATCGTTGGACGTTTCGAATTTGGCAGCCGGGCTCTACGAGAGACACATACACAGTGTTGCCACTTTACGAACCAAAGCTTTTGTGGAAAGCGAATGTCTGTGTGGCAGCGAATGCAGTTCCAAGGGACAGTGAAAACCAGCTACAGCATTCCGTGCCTGCAGCTTTCGTGTGGGCGCAATCGCTGGACGTTTCGAATTTGGCAGTCGGGCTCTGCGAGAGAGACATACACAGTGTTGCCCCTTTACGAACCAAAGCTTTTGGGGAAAGCAAATGTCTGTGTGGCAGCGAATGCAGTTCCAAGGGACAGTGAAAACCAGCTACAGCTTTGCGATCTGGCAGCTTTGATGTGGGCGCAATCGCTGGACGTCTCGAATTTGGCAGCCGGGCTCTGCGAGAGAGAGATACACAGTGTTGCCCCTTTACGAACCAAATCTTTTGGGCAAAGCATATGTCTGTGTGGCAGCGAATGCAGTTCCAAGGGACAGTGAAAACCAGCTACAGCATTCCGTGCTGGTAGCTTTCGTGTGGGCGCAATCGCTGGACGTTTCGAATTTGGCAACCGGGTTCTGCAAGTGTGAGATACACATTGTTGCCCCTTTACGAACCAAAGCTTTTGGGGAAAGCGAATGTCTGTGTGGCAGCGAATGCAGTTCCAAGGGACAGTGAAAACCAGCTACAGCATTCCGTGCTGGCAGCTTTCGTATGGGAGAAATTGCTGAAAGTTTCGAATGTGGCAGCCGGGCTCTGCGAGAGACACATACACAGTATTGCCCCATTACATGGAAAACCTTTTGGGGAAAGCGAATGTCTGTGTGGCAGCGAATGCAGTTCCAAGGGACAGTGAAAACCAGCTACAGCATTCCGTGCTGGCAGCTTTCGTTTGGGCGCAATCGCTGGACGTTTCAAATTTGGCAGCCGGGCTCTGCGAGAGAGAGATACACAGTGTTGCCCCTTTACGAACCAAAGCTTTTGGGGAAAGCGAATGTCTGTGTGGCAGCGAATGCAGTTCCAAGGGACAGTGAAAACCAGCTACAGCATTCCGTGCTGGCAGCTTTTTTGTGGTCGCAATCGCTGGACGTTTCGAATTTGGCAGCCGGGCTCTGCGAGAGAGAGATACACAGTGTTGCCCCATTACCATGAAAACCTTTTGGGGAAAGCGAATGTCTGTGTGGCAGCGAATGCAGTTCCAAGGGACAGTGAAAACCAGCTACAGCATTCCGTGCTGGCAGCTTTCGTGTGGGCGCAATCGCTGGACGTTTCAAATTTGGCAGCCGGGCTCTGCGAGAGAGAGATACACAGTGTTGCCCCTTTACGAACTAAAGCTTTTGGGCAAAGCGTATGTCTGTGTGGCAGCGAATGCAGTTCCAAGGGACAGTGAAAACCAGCTACAGCATTCGGTGCTGGCAGCTTTCGTGTGGGAGAAATGGCTGGACGTTTCGAATTTGGCAGCCGGGCTCTGCGAGAGACAGATACAGAGTGTTGCCCCATTACCATGAAAAACTTTTGGGGAAAGCGAATGTCTGTGTGGCAGCGAATGCAGTTCCAAGGGACAGTGAAAACCAGCTACAGCATTCTGTGCTGGCAGCTTTCGTGTGGGCGCAATCGCTGGACGTTTCGAATTTGGCAGCCGGGCTCTGCGAGAGATACATACAGAGTGTTGCCCCTTTACGAACCAAAGCTTTTGGGGAAAGCGAATGTCTGTGTGGCAGCGAATGCAGTTCCAAGGGACAGTGGAAACCAGCCACAGCATTCCGTGCTGGCAGCTTTCGTGTGGGAGAAATCGCTGGACGTTTCGAATTTGGCAGCCGGGCTCTGCGAGAGACACATACAGAGTGTTGCCCCATTACCAAGCAAAGCTTTTGGGGAAAGCGAATGTCTGTGTGGCAGCGAATGCAGTTCCAAGGGACAGTGAAAACCAGCTACAGCATTCTGTGCTGGTAGCTTTCGTGTGGGAGAAATCGCTGGACGTTTCGAATTTGGCAGCCGGGCTCTGCGAGAGACACATACACAGTGTTGCCCTATTATCAAGCAAAACTTTTGGGGAAAGCGAATGTCTGTGTGGCAGCGAATGCAGTTCCAAAGGACAGTGAAAACCAGCTACAGCATTCCGTGCTGGCAGCTTTCGTGTAGGAGAAATTGCTGGACGTATAGAATTTGGCAGCCGGGCTCTGCGAGAGAGAGATACAGAATGTTGCCCCATTACCAAGAAAACCTTTTGGGGAAAGCGAATGTCTGTGTGGCAGCGAATGCAGTTCCAAGGGACAGTGAAAACCAGCTACAGCATTCGGTGCTGGCAGCTTTTTTGTGGTCGCAATCGCTGGACGTTTCGAATTTGGCAGCCGGGCTCTGCGAGAGAGAGATACACAGTGTTTCCCCTTTACGAACCAAAGCTTTTGGGGAAAGCAAATGAGTGTGTGGCAGCGAATGCAGTTTCAAGGCACAGTGAAAACCAGCTACAGCATTCTGTGCCTGCAGCTTTCGTGTGGGAGAAATCGCTGGACGTTTCAAATTTGGCAGCCGGGCTCTGCGAGAGAGAGATACACAGTATTGCCCCTTTACGAACTAAAGCTTTTGGGCAAAGCGTATGTCTGTGTGGCAGCGAATGCAGTTCCAAGGGACAGTGAAAACCAGCTACAGCATTCCGTGCTGGCAGCTTTCTTGTGGGCGCAATCGCTGGACGTTTCGAATTTGGCAGTCGGGCTCTGCGAGAGAGAGATACACAGTGTTGCCCCTTTACGAACCAAAGCTTTTGGGGAAAGCAAATGTCTGTGTGGCAGCGAATGCAGTTCCAAGGGACAGTGAAAACCAGCTACAGCATTGCGAGCTGGCAGCTTTCGTGCGGGCGCAATCACTGGACGTTTCGAATTTGGCAGCCGGGCTCTGCGAGAGACACATACACAGGTTTGCCCCATTACCAAGCAAAGCTTTTGGGGAAAGCGAATGTCTGTGTGGCAGCGAATGCAGTTCCAAGGGACAGTGAAAACCACCTACAGCATTCCGTGCTGGCAGCTTTCGTGTGGGGGAAATCGCTGGACGTTTCGAATTTGGCAGTCGGGCTCTGCGAGAGAGAGATACACAGTGTTGCCCCTTTACGAACTAAAGCTTTTGGGCAAAGCGTATGTCTGTGTGGCAGCGAATGCAGTTCCAAGGGACAGTGAAAACCAGCTACAGCATTCGTTGCTGGCAGCTTTCGTGTGGGAGAAATGGCTGGACGTTTCGAATTTGGCAGCCGGGCTCTGCGAGAGACACATACACAGTGTTGCCCCATTACCATGAAAAACTTTTGGGGAAAGCGAATGTCTGTGTGGCAGCGAATGCAGTTCCTAGGGACAGTGAAAACCAGGTACAGCATTCCGTGCTGGCAGCTTTCGTGTGGGCGCAATCGCTGGACGTTTCGAATTTGGCAGCCGGGCTCTGCGAGAGAGAGATACACAGTGTTGCCCCTTTACGAACCAAAGCTTTTGGGGAAAGCGAATGTCTGTGTGGCAGCGAATGCAGTTCCAAGGGACAGTGGAAACCAGCCACAGCATTCCGTGCTGGCAGCTTTCGGGTGGGAGAAATCGCTGGACGTTTCGAATTTGGCAGCCGGGCTCTGCGAGAGACACATACACAGTGTTGCCCTATTACCAAGCAAAGCTTTTGGGGAAAGCGAATGTCTGTGTGGCAGCGAATGCAGTTCCAAGGGACAGTGAAAACCAGCTACAGCATTCCGTGCTGGCAGCTTTCGTGTGGGAGAAATTGCTGGACGTATAGAATTTGGCAGCCGGGCTCTGCGAGAGAGAGATACAGAATGTTGCCCCATTACCAAGAAAACCTTTTAGGGAAAGCGAATGTCTGTGTGGCAGCAAATGCAGTTCCAAGGGACAGTGAAAACCAGCTACAGCATTCTGTGCTGGTAGCTTTCGTGTGGGCGCAATGGCTGGACGTTTCGAATTTGGCAACCGGGCTCTGCAAGTGTGAGATACACAGTGTTGCCCCTTTACGAACCAAAGCTTTTACGGAAAACGAATGTCTGCGTGGCAGCGAATGCAGTTCCAAGGGAAAGTGAAAACCAGCTACAGCATTCCGTGCTGGCAGCTTTCGTGTGGGAGAAATCGTTGGACGTTTCGAATTTGGCAGCCGGGCTCTGCGAGAGACACATACACAGTTTTGCCCCTTTACGAACCAAAGCTTTTGGGGAAAGCGAATGTCTGTGTGGCAGCGAATGCAGTTCCAAGGGACAGTGAAAACCAGCTACAGCATTCCGTGCTGGCAGCTTTCATGTGGGCGCAATCGCTGGACGTCTCGAATTTGGCAGCCGGGCTCTGCGAGAGAGAGATACACAGTGTTGCCCCATTACCAAGCAAAGCTTTTGTGGAAAGCGAATGTCTGTGTGGCAGCGAATGCAGTTCCAAGGGACAGTGAAAACCAGCTACAGCATTCCGTGCTGGCAGCATTCGTGTGGGCGCAATCGCTGGAAGTTTCGAATTTGGCAGCCGGGCTCTGCGAGAGACACATACACATTGTTGCCCCATTACCAAGAAAACCTTTGGGGAAAGCGAATGCCTGTGTGGCAGCGAATGCAGTTCCAAGGGACAGTGCAAAGCAGCTACAGCAGTCCGTGCTGGCAGCTTTCGTGTGGGGGAAATCGCTGGACGTTTCGAATTTGGCAGCCGGGCTCTGCGAGAGACACATACACAGTGTTGCCCCTTTACGAACCAAAGCTTTTGGGCAAACCGAATGTCTGTGTGGCAGCGAATGCAGTTCCAAAGGACAGTGAAAACTAGCTGCAGCATTCCGTGCTGGCAGCTTTCGTGTGGGAGAAATGGCTGGACGTTTCGAATTTGGCAGCCGGGCTCTGCGAGAGACAGATACAGAGTGTTGCCCCATTACCATGAAAAACTTTTGGGGAAAGCGAATGTCTGTGTGGCAGCGAATGCAGTTCCAAGGGACAGTGAAAACCAGCTACAGCATTCTGTGCTGGCAGCTTTCGTGTGGGCGCAATCGCTGGACGTTTCGAATTTGGCAGCCGGGCTCTGCGAGAGATACATACAGAGTGTTGCCCCTTTACGAACCAAAGCTTTTGGGGAAAGCGAATGTCTGTGTGGCAGCGAATGCAGTTCCAAGGGACAGTGGAAACCAGCCACAGCATTCCGTGCTGGCAGCTTTCGTGTGGGAGAAATGGCTGGACGTTTCGAATTTGGCAGCCGGGCTCTGCGAGAGACACATACAGAGTGTTGCCCCTTTACGAACCAAAGCTTTTTGGGAAAGCGAATGTCTGTGTGGCAGTGAATGCAGTTCCAAGGGACAGTGAAAACCAGCTACAGCATTCCGTGCTGGCAGCTTTCGTGTTGGAGAAATCGCTGGATGTTTCGAATTTGGCAGCTGGGCTGTGCTAGACAGAGATACACAGTGTTGCCCCATTACCAAGCAAAGCTTTTGGGGAAAGCGAATGTCTGTGTGGCAGCGAATGCAGTTCCAAGGGACAGTGAAAACCAGGAACAGCATTCCATGCTGACAGCTTTCGTGTGGGAGAAATCGCTGGATGTTTCGAATTTGGCAGCCGGGCTCTGCTAGACAGAGATACACAGTGTTGCCCCTTTATGAACCAAAGCTTTTGGGGAAAGCGAATGTCTGTGTGGCAGCGAATGCAGTTCCAAGGGACAGTGAAAACCAGCTACAGCATTCCGTACTGGGAGCTTTCGTGCGGGCGCAATCGCTGGAAGTTTCAAATATGGCAGCCGTGCTCTGCGAGAGACACATACAAAGTGTTGCCCCATTACCAAAAAAACCTTTGGGGAAAGCGAATGCCTGTGTGGCAGTGAATGCAGTTCCAAGGGACAGTGAAAACCAGCCACAGCATTCCATTCTGCCAGCTCTCGTGTGGGCGCAATCGCTGGACGTTGCGAATTTGGCAGCCGGGCTCTGCGAGAGACACATACACAGTGTTGCCCCATTACCAAGAAAAGCTTTTGGGGAAACCGAATGCCTGTGTGGCAGCGAATGCAGTTCCAAGGGACAGTGAAAACCAGCTACAGCAGTCCGTGCTGGCAGCTTTCGTGTGGGAGAAATCGCTGGATGTTTCGAATTTGGCAGCCGGGCTCTGCTAGACAGAGATACACAGTTTTGCCCCATTACCAAGAAAACCTCTGGGGAAAGCGAATGTCTGTGTGGCAGCGAATGCAGTTCCAAGGGACAGTGAAAACCAGCTGCAGCATTCCGTGCTGGCAGCTTTCGTGTGGGCGCAATCGCTGGACGTTTCGAATTTGGCAGCCGGGCTCTGCAAGAGTGAGATACACAGTGTTGCCCCTTTACGAACCAAAGCTTTTGGGGAAAGCGAATGTCTGTGTGGCAGCGACTGCAGTTCCCAGGGACAGTGAAAACCAGCTACAGCATTCCGTGGTGGTAGCTTTCGTATGGGAGAAATTGCTGGATGTTTCGAATTTGGCTGCCGGGCTCTGCAAGAGACACATACACAGTTTTGCCCCATTACCAAGAAAAGCGTTTGGGGCAAGCGAATGCCTGTGTGGCAGGGAATGCAGTTCTAAGGGACAGTGAAAACCAGCTACAGCATTCCGTGCTTGCAGCTTTCGTGTGGGAGAAATCGCTGGACGTTTCGAATTTGGCAGCCGGGCTCTGCGAGAGAGAGATACACAGTGTTGCCCCTTTACGAACCAAAGCTTTTGGGGAAAGCGAATGCCTGTGTGGCAGCGAATGCAGTTCCAAGGGACAGTGAAAACCAGCTACAGCATTCCGTGTTGGCAGCTTTCGTGTGGGCGCAATCGCTGACATTTCGAATTTGGCAGCCGGGCTCTGCAAGAGTGAGATACACAGTGTTGCCCCTTTACGAACCAAAGCTTTTGGGGAAAGCAAATGTCTGTGTGGCAGTGAATGCAGTTCCAAGGGACAGTGAAAACCAGCTACAGCATTCCGTGCTGGCAGCTTTCTTGTGGGCGCAATCGCTCGACGTTTCGAATTTGGCAGCCGGGCTCTGCGAGAGACACATACACAGTGTTGCCCCTTTACGAACCAAAGCTTTTGGGGAAAGCGAATGCTTGTGTGGCAGTGAATGCAGTTCCAAGGGACAGTGAAAACCAGCTACAGCATTCCGTGCTGGCAGCTTTCGTGTGGGCGCAATCGCTGAATGTTTCGAATTTGGCAGCCGGGCTCTGCTAGACAGAGATACGCAGTGTTGCCCTTTTACGAACCAAAGCTTTTGGGGAAAGCGAATGCCTGTGTGGCAGCGAATGCAGTTCCAAGGGACAGTGAAAACCAGCTACAGCATTCCGTGCTGGCAGCTTTCGTGTGGGCGCAATCGCTGGACGTTTCGAATTTGGCAGCCGGGCTCTGCAAGAGTGAGATACACAGTGTTGCCCCTTTACGAACCAAAGCTTTTGGGGAAAGCGAATGTCTGTGTGGCAGCGAATGCAGTTCCAAGGGACAGTGAAAACCAGCTACAGCTTTCCGTGCTGGCAGCTTTCGTGTGGGCGCAATCGCTGGACGTTTCGAATTTGGCAGCCGGGGTCTGCGAGAGACACATACACAGTGTTGCCCCTTTACGAACCAAAGCTTTTGGGGAAAGCGAATGCTTGTGTGGCAGTGAATGCAGTTCCAAGGGACAGTGAAAACCAGCTACAGCATTCCGTGCTGGCAGCTTTCGTGTGGGAGAAATCGCTGGACGTTACGAATTTGGCAGCCGGGCTCTGCGACAGACACATACACAATATTGCCACTTACCAAGAAAAGCTTTTGGGGAAAGCGAATGTCTGTGTGGCAGCGAATGCAGTTCCAAGGGACAGTGAAAACCAGCTACAGCATTCCGTGCTGGCAGCTTTCGTGTGGGAGAAATCGCTGGACGTTACGAATTTGGCAGCCGGGCTCTGCGACAGACACATACACAGTATTGCCACTTACCAAGAAAAGCTTTTGGGGAAAGCGAATGTCTGTGTGGCAGTGAATGCAGTTCCAAGGGACAGTGAAAACCAGCTACAGCATTCCGTGCTGGCAGCTTTCGTGTGGGAGAAATCGCTGGACGTTTCGAATTTGACAGCCGGGCTCTGCGAGAGACACATACAGAGTGTTGCCCCTTTACGAACCAAAGCTTTTGGGGCAAGCGAATGTCTGTGTGGCAGCGAATGCAGTTCCAAGGGACAGTGAAAACCAGCTACAGCATTCCGTGCTGGCAGCTTTCGTGTGGCGCAATCGCTAGACGTTGAGAAATTGGCAGCCGGGCTCTGCGAGAGACACATACACAGTTTTGCCCCTTTACGAACCAAAGCTTTTGGGGCAAGCGAATGTCTGTGTGGCAGCGAATGCAGTTCCAAGGGACAGTGAAAAGCAGCTACAGCATTCCGTGCTGGCAGCTTTCGTGTGGGAGAAATTGCTGGACGTTTCGAATTTGGCAGCCGGGCTCTGCGAGAGACACATACACAGTGTTGCCCCATTACCAAGAAAACCTTTGGGGAAAGCGAATGTCTGTGTGGCAGCGAATGCAGTTCCAAGGGACAGTGAAAACCAGCTACAGCATTCCGTGCTGGAAGCTTTCGTGTGGGAGAAATCGCTGGACGTTTCAAATTTGGCAGCGGGGCTCTGCGACAGACACATACACAGTGTTGCCACTTACCAAGAAAAGCTTTTGGGGAAAGCGAATGTCTGTGTGGCAGCGAATGCAGTTCCAAGGGACAGTGAAAACCAGCTACAGCATTCCGTGCTGGCAGCTTTCTTGTGGGAGAAATCGCTGGACGTTTCGAATTTGCATCCGGGCTCTGCTAGACAGAGATACACAGTGTTGCCCCTTTACGAACCAAAGCTTTTGCAGAAAGCGAATGCCTGTGTGGCAGCGAATGCAGTTCCAAGGGACAGTGAAAACCAGCTAGAGCATTCCGTGCTGGCAGCTTTCGTGTGGGAGAAATCGCTGGACGTTTCGAATTTGGCAGCTGGGCTCTGCGAGAGACACATACACAGTGTTGCCCCTTTACGAACCAAAGCTTTCGGGGAAAGCGAATGTCTGTGTGGCAGCGAATGCAGTTCCAAGGGACAGTGAAAACCAGCTACAGCATTCCGTGCTGGCAGCTTTCGTGTGGGAGAAATCGCTGGACGTTTCGAATTTGCAGCCGGGCTCTGCTAGACAGAGATACACAGTGTTGCCCCTTTACGAACCAAAGCTTTCGGGGAAAGCGAATGTCTGTGTGGCAGCGAATGCAGTTCCAAGGGACAGTGAAAACCAGCTTCAGCATTCCGTGCTGGCAGCTTTCGTGTGGGAGAAATCGCTGGACGTTTCGAATTTGGCAGCCGGGCTCTGCGAGAGAGAGATACACATTATTGCCACTTACCAAGAAAAGCTTTTGGGGAAAGCGAATGTCTGTGTGGCAGCGAATGCAGTTCCAAAGGACAGTGAAAACCAGCTACAGCATTCCTTGCTGGCAGCTTTCGTGTGGGAGAAATCGCTGGACGTTTCGAATTTGGCAGCCGGGCTCTGCTAGACAGAGATACACAGTGTTGCCCCTTTACGAACCAAAGCTTTAGGGGAAAGCGAATGTCTGTGTGGCAGCGAATGCAGTTCCAAGGGACAGAGAAAACCAGGTACAGCATTCCGTGCTGGCAGCTTTCGTGTGGGAGAAATCACTGGACGTTTCGAATTTGGCAGCGGGGCTCTGCGAGAGACACATACACAGTGTTGCCACTTACCAAGAAAAGCCTTTGGGGAAAGCGAATGTCTGTGTGGCAGCGAATGCAGTTCCAAGGGACAGTGAAAACCAGCTACAGCATTCCGTGCTGGCAGCTTTCTTGTGGGAGAAATCGCTGGACGTTTCGAATTTGCAGCCGGGCTCTGCTAGACAGAGATACACAGTGTTGCCCCTTTACGAACCAAAGCCTTTGCAGAAAGCAAATGTCTGTGTGGCAGCGAATGCAGTTCCAAGGGACAGTGAAAACCAGCTAGAGCATTCCGTGCTGGCAGCTTTCGTGTGGGAGAAATCGCTGGACGTTTCGAATTTGGCAGCTGGGCTCTGCGAGAGACACATACACAGTGTTGCCCCTTTACGAACCAAAGCTTTCGGGGAAAGCGAATGTCTGTGTGGCAGCGAATGCAGTTCCAAGGGACAGTGAAAACCAGCTACAGCATTCCGTGCTGGCAGCTTTCGTGTGGGAGAAATCGCTGGACGTTTCGAATTTGCAGCCGGGCTCTGCTAGACAGAGATACACAGTGTTGCCCCTTTACGAACCAAAGCTTTTGGGGAAAGCGAATGTCTGTGTGGCAGCGAATGCAGTTCCAAGGGCCAGTGAAAACCAGCTACAGCATTCCGTGCTGGCAGCTTTCGTGTGGGAGAAATCGCTGGACGTTTGGAATTTGGCAGCCGGGTTCTGCGAGAGAGAGATACACATTATTGCCACTTACCAAGAAAAGCTTTTGGGGAAAGCGAATGTCTGTGTGGCAGTGAATGCAGTTCCAAGGGACAGTGAAAACCAGCTACAGCATTCCATGCTGGCAGCTTTCGATGGGAGAAATCGCTGGACGTTTCGAATTTGGCAGCCGGGCTCTGCTAGACAGAGATACACAGTGTTGCCCCTTTACGAACCAAAGCTTTTGGGGAAAGCGAATGTCTCTGTGGCAGCGAATGCAGTTCCAAGGGACAGTGAAAACCAGCTACAGCATTCCGTGCTGGCAGCTTTCGTGTGGGAGAAATCACTGGACGTTTCGAATTTGGCAGCGGGGCTCTGCGACAGACACATACACAGTGTTGCCACTTACCAAGAAAAGCTTTTGGGGAAAGCGAATGTCTGTGTGGCAGCGAATGCAGTTCCAAGGGACAGTGAAAACCAGCTACAGCATTCCGTGCTGGCAGCTTTCATGTGGGCGTAATCGCTGGACGTTTCGAATTTGGCAGCCGGGCTCTGCTAGACAGAGATACAGAGTGTTGCCTCTTTACGAACCAAAGCTTTTGCAGAAAGCGAATGTCTGTGTGGCAGCGAATGCAGTTCCAAGGGACAGCGAAAACCAGCTACAGCATTCCGTGCTGGCATCTTTCGTGTGGGAGAAATCGCTGGACGTTTCGAATTTCACAGCCGGGATCTACAACAGTGAGATATACAGTGTTGCGCCTTTACGAACCAAAGCTTTTGGGGAAAGCGAATGTCTGTGTGGCAGCGAATGCAGTTCCAAGGGACAGTAAAAACCAGCTACAGCATTCCGTGGTGGTAGCTTTCGTGTGGGAGAAATCGCTGGACGTTTCGAATTTGGCAGCCGGGCTCTGCGAGAGACACATACACAGTGTTGCCCCATTACCAAGAAAACCTTTGGGGAAAGCGAATGTCTGTGTGGCAGCGAATGCAGTTCCAAGGGACAGTGAAAACCAGCTACAGCATTCCGTGCTGGCAGCTTTCGTGTGGGAGAAATCGCTGGACGTTTCGAATTTGACAGCCGGGCTCTGCTAGACAGAGATACACAGTGTTGCCCCTTTACGAACCAAAGTTTTTGCAGAAAGCGAATGTCTGTGTGGCAGCGAATGCAGTTCCAAGGGACAGTGAAAACCAGCTACAGCATTCCGTGCTGGCAGCTTTCGTGTGGGAGAAATCGCTGGACGTTTCGAATTTGGCAGCGGGGCTCTGCGACAGACACATACACAGTGTTGCCACTTACCAAGAAAAGCTTTTGGGGAAAGCGAATGTCTGTGTGGCAGCGAATGCAGTTCCAAGGGACAGTGAAAACCAGCTACAGCATTCCGTGCTGGCAGCTTTCTTGTGGGAGAAATCGCTGGACGTTTCGAATTTGGCAGCCGGGCTCTGCTAGACAGAGATACACAGTGTTGCCTCTTTACGAACCAAAGCTTTTGCAGAAAGCGAATGTCTGTGTGGCAGCGAATGCAGTTCCAAGGGACAGTGAAAAGCAGCTACAGCATTCCGTGCTGGCAGCTTTCGTGTGGGAGAAATTGCTGGACGTTTCCAATTTGGCAGCCGGGCTCTGCGAGAGACACATACACAGTGTTGCCCCATTACCAAGAAAACCTTTGGGGAAAGCGAATGTCTGTGTGGCAGCGAATGCAGTTCCAAGGGACAGTGAAAACCAGCTACAGCATTCCGTGCTGGCATCTTTCGTGTGGGAGAAATCGCTGGACGTTTCGAATTTCACAGCCGGGCTCTGCAACAGTGAGATACACAGTGTTGCCCCTTTACGAACCAAAGCTTTTGGGGAAAGCGAATGTCTGTGTGGCAGCGAATGCAGTTCCAAGGGACAGTGAAAACCAGCTACAGCATTCCGTGGTAGTATCTTTCGTGTGGGAGAAATCGCTGGACGTTTCGAATTTGGCAGCCGGGCTCTGCGAGAGACACATACACAGTGTTGCCCCTTTACGAACCAAAGCTTGCGGGGAAAGCGAATGTCTGTGTGGCAGCGAATGCAGTTCCAAGGGACAGTGAAAACCAGCTACAGCATTCCGTGCTGGCAGCTTTCGTGTGGCGAAATTGCTAGACGTTGAGAAATTGGCAGCCGGGCGCTGCGAGAGAGATATACACATTATTGCCACTTACCAAGAAAAGCTTTTGGGGAAAGCGAATGTCTGTGTGGCAGCGAATGCAGTTCCAAGGGACAGTGAAAACCAGCTACAGCATTCCGTGCTGGCAGCTTTCGTGTGGGACAAATCGCTGGACGTTTCGAATTTGGCAGCCGGGCTCTGCGAGAGACACATACACAGTGTTGCCCCATTACCAAGAAAACCTTTGGGGAAAGCGAATGTCTGTGTGGCAGCGAATGCAGTTCCAAGGGACAGTGAAAACCAGCTACAGCATTCCGTGCTGGCAGCTTTCGTGTGGGAGAAATCGCTGGACGTTTCGAATTTGACAGCCGGGCTCTGCTAGACAGAGATACACAGTGTTGCCCCTTTACGAACCAAAGTTTTTGCAGAAAGCGAATGTCTGTGTGGCAGCGAATGCAGTTCCAAGGGACAGTGAAAACCAGCTACAGCATTCCGTGCTGGCAGCTTTCGTGTGGGAGAAATCGCTGGACGTTTCGAATTTGGCAGCGGGGCTCTGCGACAGACACATACACAGTGTTGCCACTTACCAAGAAAAGCTTTTGGGGAAAGCGAATGTCTGTGTGGCAGCGAATGCAGTTCCAAGGGACAGTGAAAACCAGCTACAGCATTCCGTGCTGGCAGCTTTCTTGTGGGAGAAATCGCTGGACGTTTCAAATTTGGCAGCCGGGCTCTGCTAGACAGAGATACACAGTGTTGCCTCTTTACGAACCAAAGCTTTTGCAGAAAGCGAATGTCTGTGTGGCAGTGAATGCAGTTCCAAGGGACAGTGAAAACCAGCTACAGCATTCCGTGCTGGCAGCTTTCGTGTGGGAGAAATTGCTGGACGTTTCCAATTTGGCAGCCGGGCTCTGCGAGAGACACATACACAGTGTTGCCCCATTACCAAGAAAACCTTTGGGGAAAGCGAATGTCTGTGTGGCAGCGAATGCAGTTCCAAGGGACAGTGAAAACCAGCTACAGCATTCCGTGCTGGCATCTTTCGTGTGGGAGAAATCGCTGGACGTTTCGAATTTCACAGCCGGGCTCTGCAACAGTGAGATACACAGTGTTGCCCCTTTACGAACCAAAGCTTTTGGGGAAAGCGAATGTCTGTGTGGCAGCGAATGCAGTTCCAAGGGACAGTGAAAACCAGCTACAGCATTCCGTGGTGGTATATTTCGTGTGGGAGAAATCGCTGGACGTTTCGAATTTGGCAGCCGGGCTCTGTGAGAGACACATACACAGTGTTGCCCCATTACCAAGAAAACCTTTGGGGAAAGCGAATGTCTGTGTGGCAGCGAATGCAGTTCCAAGGGACAGTGAAAACCAGCTACAGCATTCCGTGCTGGCAGCTTTCGTGTGGGAGATATCGCTGGACGTTTCGAATTTGACAGCCGGGCTCTGCTAGACAGAGATACACAGTGTTGCCCCTTTACGAACCAAAGCTTTTGCAGAAAGCGAATGTCTGTGTGGCAGCGAATGCAGTTCCAAGGGACAGTGAAAACCAGCTACAGCATTCCGTGCTGGCAGCTTTCGTGTGGGCGCAATCGCTGGACTTTTCAAATTTGACAGCCGGGCTCTGCGAGAGACACATACACAGTGTTGCCCCTTTACGAACCAAAGCTTGCGGGGAAAGCGAATGTCTGTGTGGCAGCGAATGCAGTTCCAAGGGACAGTGAAAACCAGCTACAGCATTCCGTGCTGGCAGCTTTCGTGTGGCAAAATTGCTAGACGTTGAGAAATTGGCAGCCGGGCGCTGCGAGAGAGAGATACACATTATTGCCACTTACCAAGAAAAGCTTTTGGAGAAAGCGAATGTCTGTGTGGCAGCGAATGCAGTTCCAAGGGACAGTGAAAACCAGCTACAGTATTCCGTGCTGGCAGCTTTCGTGTGGGAGAAATCGCTGGACGTTTCGAATTTCACAGCCGGGATCTACAACAGTGAGATATAGAGTGTTGCGCCTTTACGAACCAAAGCTTTTGGGGAAAGCGAATGTCTGTGTGGCAGCGAATGCAGTTCCAAGGGACAGTAAAAACCAGCTACAGCATTCCGTGGTGGTAGCTTTCGTGTGGGAGAAATCGCTGCACGTTTCGAATTTGGCAGCGGGTCTCTGCGACAGACACATACACAGTGTTGCCCCTTTACGAACCAAAGCTTTTGCAGAAAGCGAATGTCTGTGTGGCAGCGAATGCAGTTCCAAGGGACAGTGAAAACCATCTACAGCATTCCGTGCTGGCAGCTTTCTTGTGGGAGAAATCGCTGGACGTTTCGAATTTGCAGCCGGGCTCTGCTAGACAGAGGTACACAGTGTTGCCCCTTTACGAACCAAAGTTTTTGCAGAAAGCGAATGTCTGTGTGGCAGCGAATGCAGTTCCAAGGGACAGTGAAAACCAGCTACAGCATTCCGTGCTGGCAGCTTTCGTGTGGGAGAAATCGCTGGACGTTTCCACTTTGGCAGCCGGGCTCTGCGAGAGACACATACACAGTGTTGCCCCATTACCAAGAAAACCTTTGGGGAAAGCGAATGTCTGTGTGGCAGCGAATGCAGTTCCAAGGGACAGTGAAAACCAGCTACAGCATTCCGTGCTGGCATCTTCCGTGTGGGAGAAATCGCTGGACGTTTCGAATTTCACAGCCGGGCTCTGCAACAGTGAGATACACAGTGTTGCCCCTTTACGAACCAAAGTTTTTGCAGAAAGCGAATGTCTGTGTGGCAGCGAATGCAGTTCCAAGGGACAGTGAAAACCAGCTACAGCATTCCGTGGTAGTATCTTTCGTGTGGGAGAAATTGCTGGACGTTTCGAATTTGGCAGCCGGGCTCTGTGAGAGACACATACACAGTGTTGCCCCATTACCAAGAAAACCTTTGGGGAAAGCGAATGTCTGTGTGGCAGCGAATGCAGTTCCAAGGGACAGTGAAAACCAGCTACAGCATTCCGTGCTGGCAGCTTTCGTGTGGGCGCAATCGCTGGACTTTTCAAATTTGACAGCCGGGCTCTGCGAGAGACACATACACAGTGTTGCCCCTTTACGAACCAAAGCTTGCGGGGAAAGCGAATGTCTGTGTGGCAGCGAATGCAGTTCCAAGGGACAGTGAAAACCAGCTACAGCATTCCGTGCTGGCAGCTTTCGTGTGGCGAAATTGCTAGACGTTGAGAAATTGGCAGCCGGGCGCTGCGAGAGAGAGATACACATTATTGCCACTTACCAAGAAAAGCTTTTGGGGAAAGCGAATGTCTGTGTGGCAGCGAATGCAGTTCCAAGGGACAGTGAAAACCAGCTACAGCATTCCGTGCTGGCAGCTTTCGTGTGGGAGAAATCGCTGGACGTTTCGAATTTGGCAGCCGGGCTCTGCGAGAGACACATACACAGTGTTGCCCCATTACCAAGAAAGCCTTTGGGGAAAGCGAATGTCTGTGTGGCAGCGAATGCAGTTCCAAGGGACAGTGAAAACCAGCTACAGCATTCCGTGCTGGCAGCTTTCGTGTGGGAGAAATCGCTGGACGTTTCGAATTTGGCAGCCGGGCTCTGCGAGAGACACATACACAGTGTTGCCCCATTACCAAGAAAGCCTTTGGGGAAAGCGAATGTCTGTGTGGCAGCGAATGCAGTTCCAAGGGACAGTGAAAACCAGCTACAGCATTCCGTGCTGGCATCTTTCGTGTGGGAGAAATCGCTGGACGTTTCGAATTTCACAGCCGGGCTCTGCAACAGTGAGATACACAGTGTTGCCCCTTTACGAACCAAAGCTTTTGGGGAAAGCGAATGTCTGTGTGGCAGCGAATGCAGTTCCAAGGGACAGTGAAAACCAGCTACAGCATTCCGTGGTGGTATCTTTCGTGTGGGAGAAATCGCTGGACGTTTCGAATTTGGCAGCCGGGCTCTGTGAGAGACACATACACAGTGTTGCCCCATTACCAAGAAAACCTTTGGGGAAAGCGAATGTCTGTGTGGCAGCGAATGCAGTTCCAAGGGACAGTGAAAACCAGCTACAGCATTCCGTGCTGGCAGCTTTCGTGTGGGAGATATCGCTGGACGTTTCGAATTTGACAGCCGGGCTCTGCTAGACAGAGATACACAGTGTTGCCCCTTTACGAACCAAAGCTTTTGCAGAAAGCGAATGTCTGTGTGGCAGCGAATGCAGTTCCAAGGGACAGTGAAAACCAGCTACAGCATTCCGTGCTGGCAGCTTTCGTGTGGGCGCAATCGCTGGACTTTTCAAATTTGACAGCCGGGCTCTGCGAGAGACACATACACAGTGTTGCCCCTTTACGAACCAAAGCTTGCGGGGAAAGCGAATGTCTGTGTGGCAGCGAATGCAGTTCCAAGGGACAGTGAAAACCAGCTACAGCATTCCGTGCTGGCAGCTTTCGTGTGGCGAAATTGCTAGACGTTGAGAAATTGGCAGCCGGGAGCTGCGAGAGAGAGATACACATTATTGCCACTTACCAAGAAAAGCTTTTGGGGAAAGCGAATGTCTGTGTGGCAGCGAATGCAGTTCCAAGGGACAGTGAAAACCAGCTACAGCATTCCGTGCTGGCAGCTTTCGTGTGGGAGAAATCGCTGGACGTTTCGAATTTGGCAGCCGGGCTCTGCGAGAGACACATACACAGTGTTGCCCCATTACCAAGAAAACCTTTGGGGAAAGCGAATGTCTGTGTGGCAGCGAATGCAGTTCCAAGGGACAGTGAAAACCAGCTACAGCATTCCGTGCTGGCAGCTTTCGTGTGGGAGAAATCGGTGGAAGTTTCGAATTTGGCAGCCGGGCTCTGCTAGACAGAGATACACAGTGTTGCCCCTTTACGAACCAAAGCTTTTGCACAAAGCGAATGTCTGTGTGGCAGCGAATGCAGTTCCAAGGGACAGTGAAAAGCAGCTACAGCATTCCGTGCTGGCAGCTTTCGTGTGGGAGAAATCGCTGGACGTTTCGAATTTGGCAGCGGGGCTCTGCGACAGACACATACACAATGTTGCCACTTACCAAGAAAAGCTTTTGGGGAAAGCGAATGTCTGTGTGGCAGCGAATGCAGTTCCAAGGGACAGTGAAAACCAGCTACAGCATTCCGTGCTGGCAGCTTTCGTGTGGGAGAAATCACTGGACGTTTCGAATTTGGCAGCCGGGCTCTGCGAGAGAGAGATACACATTATTGCCACTTACCAAGAAAAGCTTTTGGGGAAAGCGAATGTCTGTGTGGCAGCGAATGCAGTTCCAAGGGACAGTGAAAACCAGCTACAGCATTCCGTGCTGGCAGCTTTCGTGTGGGAGAAATCGCTGGACGTTTGGAATTTGGCAGCCGGTCTCTGCGAGAGAGAGATACACATTATTGCCACTTACCAAGAAAAGCTTTTGGGGAAAGCGAATGTCTGTGTGGCAGTGAATGCAGTTCCAAGGGACAGTGAAAACCAGCTACAGCATTCCGTGCTGGCAGCTTTCGTGTGGGAGAAATCGCTGGACATTTCGAATTTGACAGCCGGGCTCTGCGAGAGACACATACACAGTGTTGCCCCATTACCAAGAAAACCTTTGGGGAAAGCGAATGTCTGTGTGGCAGCGAATGCTGTTCCAAGGGACAGTGAAAACCAGCTACAGCATTCCGTGCTGGCAGCTTTCGATGGGAGAAATCGCTGGACGTTTCGAATTTGGCAGCCGGGCTCTGCTAGACAGAGATACACAGTGTTGCCTCTTTACGAACCAAAGCTTTTGCAGAAAGCGAATGTCTGTGTGGCAGCGAATGCAGTTCCAAGGGACAGTGAAAAGCAGCTACAGCATTCCGTGCTGGCAGCTTTCGTGTGGGAGAAATTGCTGGACGTTTCCAATTTGGCAGCCGGGCTCTGCGAGAGACACATACACAGTGTTGCCCCATTACCAAGAAAGCCTTTCGGGAAAGCGAATGTCTGTGTGGCAGCGAATGCAGTTCCAAGGGACAGTGAAAACCAGCTACAGCATTCCGTGCTGGCATCTTTTGTGTGGGAGAAATCGCTGGACGTTTCGAATTTCACAGCCGGGCTCTGCAACAGTGAGATACACAGTGTTGCCCCTTTACGAACCAAAGCTTTTGGGGAAAGCGAATGTCTGTGTGGCAGCGAATGCAGTTCCAAGGGACAGTGAAAACCAGCTACAGCATTCCGTGGTGGTATCTTTCGTGTGGGAGAAATCGCTGGACGTTTCGAATTTGGCAGCCGGGCTCTGTGAGAGACACATACACAGTGTTGCCCCATTACCAAGAAAACCTTTGGGGAAAGCGAATGTCTGTGTGGCAGCGAATGCAGTTCCAAGGGACAGTGAAAACCAGCTACAGCATTCCGTGCTGGCAGCTTTCGTGTGGGAGATATCGCTGGACGTTTCGAATTTGGCAGCCGGGCTCTGCTAGACAGAGATACACAGTGTTGCCCCTTTACGAACCAAAGCTTTTGCAGAAAGCGAATGTCTGTGTGGCAGCGAATGCAGTTCCAAGGGACAGTGAAAACCAGCTACAGCATTCCGTGCTGGCAGCTTTCGTGTGGGCGCAATCGCTGGACTTTTCAAATTTGACAGCCGGGCTCTGCGAGAGACACATACACAGTGTTGCCCCTTTACGAACCAAAGCTTGCGGGGAAAGCGAATGTCTGTGTGGCAGCGAATGCAGTTCCAAGGGACAGTGAAAACCAGCTACAGCATTCCGTGCTGGCAGCTTTCGTGTGGCGAAATTGCTAGACGTTGAGAAATTGGCAGCCGGGAGCTGCGAGAGAGAGATACACATTATTGCCACTTACCAAGAAAAGCTTTTGGGGAAAGCGAATGTCTGTGTGGCAGCGAATGCAGTTCCAAGGGACAGTGAAAACCAGCTACAGCATTCCGTGCTGGCAGCTTTCGTGTGGGAGAAATCGCTGGACGTTTCGAATTTGGCAGCCGGGCTCTGCGAGAGACACATACACAGTGTTGCCCCATTACCAAGAAAACCTTTGGGGAAAGCGAATGTCTGTGTGGCAGCGAATGCAGTTCCAAGGGACAGTGAAAACCAGCTACAGCATTCCGTGCTGGCAGCTTTCGTGTGGGAGATATCGCTGGACGTTTCGAATTTGACAGCCGGGCTCTGCTAGACAGAGATACACAGTGTTGCCCCTTTACGAACCAAAGCTTTTGCAGAAAGCGAATGTCTGTGTGGCAGCGAATGCAGTTCCAAGGGATAGTGAAAACCAGCTAGAGCATTCCGTGCTGGCAGCTTTCGTGTGGCGAAATCGCTAGACGTTGAGAAATTGGCAGCCGGGCTCTGCGAGAGACACATACACAGTTTTGCCCCTTTACGAACCAAAGCTTTTGGGGAAAGCGAATGTCTGTGTGGCAGCGAATGCAGTTCCAAGGGACAGTGAAAACCAGCTACAGCATTCCGTGCTGGCAGCTTTCGTGTGGGAGAAATCGCTGGACGTTTCGAATTTGGCAGCGGGGCTCTGCGACAGACACATACACAGTGTTGCCCCTTTACGAACCAAAGCTTTTGCAGAAAGCGAATGTCTGTGTGGCAGCGAATGCAGTTCCAAGGGACAGTGAAAACCATCTACAGCATTCCGTGCTGGCAGCTTTCTTGTGGGAGAAATCGCTGGACGTTTCGAATTTGCAGCCGGGCTCTGCTAGACAGAGATACACAGTGTTGCCCCTTTACGGACCAAGGCCTTTGCAGAAAGCAAATGTCTGTGTGGCAGCGAATGCAGTTCCAAGGGACAGTGAAAACCAGCTAGAGCATTCCGTGCTGGCAGCTTTCGTGTGGGAGAAATCGCTGGACGTTTCGAATTTGGCAGCTGGGCTCTGCGAGAGACACATACACAGTGTTGCCCCTTTACGAACCAAAGCTTTCGGGGAAAGCGAATGCCTGTGTGGCAGCGAATGCAGTTCCAAGGGACAGTGAAAACCAGCTACAGCATTCCGTGCTGGCAGCTTTCGTGTGGGAGAAATCGGTGGAAGTTTCGAATTTGGCAGCCGGGCTCTGCTAGACAGAGATACACAGTGTTGCCCCTTTACGAACCAAAGCTTTTGGGGAAAGCGAATGTCTGTGTGGCAGCGAATGCAGTTCCAAGGGACAGTGAAAAGCAGCTACAGCATTCCGTGCTGGCAGCTTTCGTGTGGGAGAAATCGCTGGACGTTTCGAATTTGGCAGCGGGGCTCTGCGACAGACACATACACAATGTTGCCACTTACCAAGAAAAGCTTTTGGGGAAAGCGAATGTCTGTGTGGCAGCGAATGCAGTTCCAAGGGACAGTGAAAACCAGCTACAGCATTCCGTGCTGGCAGCTTTCTTGTGGGAGAAATCGCTGGACGTTTCGAAATTGCAGCCGGGCTCTGCTAGGCAGAGATACACAGTGTTGCCCCTTTACGAACCAAAGCTTTTGCAGAAAGCGAATGTCTGTGTGGCAGCGAATGCAGTTCCAAGGGACAGTGAAAACCAGGTACAGCATTCCGTGCTGGCAGCTTTCGTGTGGGAGAAATCGCTGGACGTTTCGAATTTGGCAGCGGGGCTCTGCGACAGACACATACACAGTATTGCCACTTACCAAGAAAAGCTTTTGGGGAAAGCGAATGTCTGTGTGGCAGCGAATGCAGTTCCAAGGGACAGTGAAAACCAGCTAGAGCATTCCGTGCTGGCAGCTTTCGTGTGGGAGAAATCGCTGGACGTTTCGAATTTGGCAGCCGGGCTCTGCGAGAGAGAGATACACATTATTGCCACTTACCAAGAAAAGCTTTTGGGGAAAGCGAATGTCTGTGTGGCAGCGAATGCAGTTCCAAGGGACAGTGAAAACCAGCTACAGCATTCCGTGCTGGCAGCTTTCGTGTGGGAGAAATCGCTGGACGTTTGGAATTTGGCAGCCGGTCTCTGCGAGAGAGAGATACACATTATTGCCACTTACCAAGAAAAGCTTTTGGGGAAAGCGAATGTCTGTGTGGCAGTGAATGCAGTTCCAAGGGACAGTGAAAACCAGCTACAGCATTCCGTGCTGGCAGCTTTCGTGTGGGAGAAATCGCTGGACATTTCGAATTTGACAGCCGGGCTCTGCGAGAGACACATACACAGTGTTGCCCCATTACCAAGAAAACCTTTGGGGAAAGCGAATGTCTGTGTGGCAGCGAATGCTGTTCCAAGGGACAGTGAAAACCAGCTACAGCATTCCGTGCTGGCAGCTTTCGATGGGAGAAATCGCTGGACGTTTCGAATTTGGCAGCCGGGCTCTGCTAGACAGAGATACACAGTGTTGCCCCTTTACGAACCAAAGCTTTTGGGGAAAGCGAATGTCTGTGTGGCAGCGAATGCAGTTCCAAGGGACAGTGAAAACCAGCTACAGCATTCCGTGCTGGCAGCTTTCATGTGGGCGTAATCGCTGGACGTTTCGAATTTGGCAGCCGGGCTCTGCTAGACAGAGATACAGAGTGTTGCCTCTTTACGAACGAAAGCTTTTGCAGAAAGCGAATGTCTGTGTGGCAGCGAATGCAGTTCCAAGGGACAGTGAAAACCAGCTACAGCATTCCGTGCTGGCAGCTTTCGTGTGGGAGAAATCGCTGGACGTTACCAATTTGGCAGCCGGGCTCTGCGAGAGACACATGCACAGTATTGCCACTTACCAAGCAATGCTTTTGGGGAAAGCGAATGTCTGTGTGGCAGTGAATGCAGTTCCAAGGGACAGTGAAAACCAGCTACAGCATTCCGTGCTGGCAACTTTCGTGTGGGAGAAATCGCTGGACGTTTCGAATTTGGCAGCCGGGCTCTGCAAGAGACACATACACAGTGTTGCTCCTTTACGAACCAAAGCTTTTGGGGAAAGCGAATGTCTGTGTGGCAGCGAATGCAGTTCCAAGGGACACTGAAAACCAGCTACAGCATTCCGTGCTGGCAGCTTTCGTGTGGCGCAATTGCTAGACGTTGAGAAATTGGCAGCCGGGCTCTGCGAGAGACACATACACAGTTTTGCCCCTTTACGAACCAAAGCTTTTGGGGAAAGCGAATGTCTGTGTGGCAGCGAATGCAGTTCCAAGGGACAGTGAAAACCAGCTACAGCATTCCGTGCTGGCAGCTTTCGTGTGGGAGAAATTGCTGGACGTTTCGAATTTGGCAGCCGGGCTCTGCGAGAGACACATACACAGTGTTGGCCCATTACCAAGAAAACCTTTGGGGAAAGCGAATGTCTGTGTGGCAGCGAATGCAGTTCCAAGGGACAGTGAAAACCAGCTACAGCATTCCGTGCTGGCAGCTTTCGTGTGGGAGAAATCGCTGGACGTTTTGAATTTGGCAGCCAGGCTCTGCTAGACAGAGATACACAGTGTTGCCCCTTTACGAACCAAAGCTTTTGCAGAAAGCGAATGTCTGTGTGGCAGCGAATGCAGTTCCAAGGGACAGTAAAACCAGCTACAGCATTCCGTGCTGGCAGCTTTCGTGTGGGAGAAATCGCTGGACGTTTCGAATTTGGCAGCGGGGCTCTGCGACACACACATACACAGTGTTGCCACTTACCAAGAAAAGCTTTTGGGGCAAGCGAATGTCTGTGTGGCAGCGAATGCAGTTCCAAGGGACAGTGAAAAGCAGCTACAGCATTCCGTGCTGGCAGCTTTCGTGTGGGAGAAATTGCTGGACGTTTCGAATTTGGCAGCCGGGCTCTGCGAGAGACACATACACAGTGTTGGCCCATTACCAAGAAAACCTTTGGGGAAAGCGAATGTCTGTGTGGCAGCGAATGCAGTTCCAAGGGACAGTGAAAACCAGCTACAGCATTCCGTGCTGGCAGCTTTCGTGTGGGAGAAATCGCTGGACGTTTGGAATTAGGCAGCCAGGCTCTGCGAGAGAGAGATACAAATTATTGCCACTTACCAAGAAAAGCTTTTGGGGAAAGCGAATGTCTGTGTGGCAGTGAATGCAGTTCCAAGGGACAGTGAAAACCAGCTACAGCATTCCGTGCTGGCAGCTTTCGTGTGGGAGAAATCGCTGGACATTTCGAATTTGGCAGTCGGGTTCTGCGAGAGACAGATACACAGTGTTGCCCCATTACCAAGAAAACCTTTGGGGAAAGCGAATGTCTGTGTGGCAGCGAATGCAGTTCCAAGGGACAGTGAAAACCAGCTACAGCATTCCGTGCTGGCAGCTTTCGATGGGAGAAATCGCTGGACGTTTCGAATTTGGCAGCCGGGGTCTGCTAGACAGAGATACACAGTGTTGCCCCTTTACGAACCAAAGCTTTTGGGGAAAGCGAATGTCTGTGTGGCAGCGAATGCAGTTCCAAGGGACAGTGAAAAGCAGCTACAGCATTCCGTGCTGGCAGCTTTCGTGTGGGAGAAATTGCTGGACGTTTCGAATTTGGCAGCGGGGCTCTGCGTCAGACACATACACAGTATTGCCACTTACCAAGAAAAGCTTTTGGGGAAAGCGAATGTCTGTGTGGCAGCGAATGCAGTTCCAAGGGACAGTGAAAACCAGCTAGAGCATTCCGTGCTGGCAGCTTTCGTGTGGGAGAAATCGCTGGACGTTTCGAATTTGGCAGCCGGGCTCTGCGAGAGAGAGATACACATTATTGCCACTTACCAAGAAAAGCTTTTGGGGAAAGCGAATGTCTGTGTGGCAGCGAATGCAGTTCCAAGGGACAGTGAAAACCAGCTACAGCATTCCGTGCTGGCAGCTTTCGTGTGGGAGAAATCGCTGGACGTTTGGAATTTGGCAGCCGGTCTCTGCGAGAGAGAGATACACATTATTGCCACTTACCAAGAAAAGCTTTTGGGGAAAGCGAATGTCTGTGTGGCAGTGAATGCAGTTCCAAGGGACAGTGAAAACCAGCTACAGCATTCCGTGCTGGCAGCTTTCGTGTGGGAGAAATCGCTGGACATTTCGAATTTGACAGCCGGGCTCTGCGAGAGACACATACACAGTGTTGCCCCATTACCAAGAAAACCTTTGGGGAAAGCGAATGTCTGTGTGGCAGCGAATGCTGTTCCAAGGGACAGTGAAAACCAGCTACAGCATTCCGTGCTGGCAGCTTTCGATGGGAGAAATCGCTGGACGTTTCGAATTTGGCAGCCGGGCTCTGCTAGACAGAGATACACAGTGTTGCCCCTTTACGAACCAAAGCTTTTGGGGAAAGCGAATGTCTGTGTGGCAGCGAATGCAGTTCCAAGGGACAGTGAAAACCAGCTACAGCATTCCGTGCTGGCAGCTTTCATGTGGGCGTAATCGCTGGACGTTTCGAATTTGGCAGCCGGGCTCTGCTAGACAGAGATACAGAGTGTTGCCTCTTTACGAACGAAAGCTTTTGCAGAAAGCGAATGTCTGTGTGGCAGCGAATGCAGTTCCAAGGGACAGTGAAAACCAGCTACAGCATTCCGTGCTGGCAGCTTTCGTGTGGGAGAAATCGCTGGACGTTACCAATTTGGCAGCCGGGCTCTGCGAGAGACACATGCACAGTATTGCCACTTACCAAGCAATGCTTTTGGGGAAAGCGAATGTCTGTGTGGCAGTGAATGCAGTTCCAAGGGACAGTGAAAACCAGCTACAGCATTCCGTGCTGGCAACTTTCGTGTGGGAGAAATCGCTGGACGTTTCGAATTTGGCAGCCGGGCTCTGCAAGAGACACATACACAGTGTTGCTCCTTTACGAACCAAAGCTTTTGGGGAAAGCGAATGTCTGTGTGGCAGCGAATGCAGTTCCAAGGGACACTGAAAACCAGCTACAGCATTCCGTGCTGGCAGCTTTCGTGTGGCGCAATTGCTAGACGTTGAGAAATTGGCAGCCGGGCTCTGCGAGAGACACATACACAGTTTTGCCCCTTTACGAACCAAAGCTTTTGGGGCAAGCGAATGTCTGTGTGGCAGCGAATGCAGTTCCAAGGGACAGTGAAAACCAGCTACAGCATTCCGTGCTGGCAGCTTTCGTGTGGGAGAAATTGCTGGACGTTTCGAATTTGGCAGCCGGGCTCTGCGAGAGACACATACACAGTGTTGGCCCATTACCAAGAAAACCTTTGGGGAAAGCGAATGTCTGTGTGGCAGCGAATGCAGTTCCAAGGGACAGTGAAAACCAGCTACAGCATTCCGTGCTGGCAGCTTTCGTGTGGGAGAAATCGCTGGACGTTTTGAATTTGGCAGCCAGGCTCTGCTAGACAGAGATACACAGTGTTGCCCCTTTACGAACCAAAGCTTTTGCAGAAAGCGAATGTCTGTGTGGCAGCGAATGCAGTTCCAAGGGACAGTAAAACCAGCTACAGCATTCCGTGCTGGCAGCTTTCGTGTGGGAGAAATCGCTGGACGTTTCGAATTTGGCAGCGGGGCTCTGCGACACACACATACACAGTGTTGCCACTTACCAAGAAAAGCTTTTGGGGCAAGCGAATGTCTGTGTGGCAGCGAATGCAGTTCCAAGGGACAGTGAAAAGCAGCTACAGCATTCCGTGCTGGCAGCTTTCGTGTGGGAGAAATTGCTGGACGTTTCGAATTTGGCAGCCGGGCTCTGCGAGAGACACATACACAGTGTTGGCCCATTACCAAGAAAACCTTTGGGGAAAGCGAATGTCTGTGTGGCAGCGAATGCAGTTCCAAGGGACAGTGAAAACCAGCTACAGCATTCCGTGCTGGCAGCTTTCGTGTGGGAGAAATCGCTGGACGTTTGGAATTAGGCAGCCAGGCTCTGCGAGAGAGAGATACACATTATTGCCACTTACCAAGAAAAGCTTTTGGGGAAAGCGAATGTCTGTGTGGCAGTGAATGCAGTTCCAAGGGACAGTGAAAACCAGCTACAGCATTCCGTGCTGGCAGCTTTCGTGTGGGAGAAATCGCTGGACATTTCGAATTTGGCAGTCGGGTTCTGCGAGAGACAGATACACAGTGTTGCCCCATTACCAAGAAAACCTTTGGGGAAAGCGAATGTCTGTGTGGCAGCGAATGCAGTTCCAAGGGACAGTGAAAACCAGCTACAGCATTCCGTGCTGGCAGCTTTCGATGGGAGAAATCGCTGGACGTTTCGAATTTGGCAGCCGGGGTCTGCTAGACAGAGATACACAGCGTTGCCCCTTTACGAACCAAAGCCTTTGCAGAAAGCAAATGTCTGTGTGGCAGCGAATGCAGTTCCAAGGGACAGTGAAAACCAGCTAGAGCATTCCGTGCTGGCAGCTTTTGTGTGGGACAAATCGCTGGACGTTTCGAATTTGGCAGCTGGGCTCTGCAAGAGACACATACACAGTGTTGCCCCTTTACGAACCAAAGCTTTCGGGGAAAGCGAATGTCTGTGTGGCAGCGAATGCAGTTCCAAGGGACAGTGAAAACCAGCTACAGCATTCCGTGCTGGCAGCTTTCGTGTGGGAGAAATCGCTGGACGTTTCAAATTTGGCAGCCGGGCTCTGCGAGAGACACATACACAGTGTTGCCCCTTTACGAACCAAAGCTTTCGGGGAAAGCGAATGTCTGTGTGGCAGCGAATGCAGTTCCAAGGGACAGTGAAAACCAGCTACAGCATTCCGTGCTGGCAGCTTTCGTGTGGCGCAATTGCTAGACGTTGAGAAATTGGCAGCCGGGCTCTGCGAGAGACACATACACAGTGTTGCCCCTTTACGAACCAAAGCTTTTGGGGCAAGCGAATGTCTGTGTGGCAGCGAATGCAGTTCCAAGGGACAGTGAAAACCAGCTACAGCATTCCGTGCTGGCAGCTTTCGTGTGGGAGAAATCGCTGGACGTTTCGAATTTGGCATCCGGGCTCTGCGAGAGACACATACACAGTGTTGGCCCATTACCAAGAAAACCTTTGGGGAAAGCGAATGTCTGTGTGGCAGCGAATGCAGTTTCAAGGGACAGTGAAAACCAGCTACAGCATTCCGTGTTGGCAGCTTTCGTGTGGGAGAAATCGCTGGACGTTTTGAATTTGGCAGCCAGACTCTGCTAGACAGAGATACACAGTGTTGCCCCTTTACAAACCAAAGCTTTTGCAGAAAGCGAATGTCTGTGTGGCAGCGAATGCAGTTCCAAGGGACAGTGAAAACCAGCTACAGCATTCCGTGCTGGCAGCTTTCGTGTGGGAGAAATCGCTGGACGTTTCGAATTTGGCAGCGGGGCTCTGCGACAGACACATACACAGTGTTGCCACTTACCAAGAAAAGCTTTTGGGGAAAGCGAATGTCTGTGTGGCAGCGAATGCAGCTCCAAGGGACAGTGAAAACCAGCTACAGCATTCCGTGCTGGCAGCTTTCGTGTGGGAGAAATCGCTGGACGTTTGGAATTTGGCAGCCGGGCTCTGCGAGAGAGAGATACACATTATTGCCACTTACCAAGAAAAGCTTTTGGGGAAAGCGAATGTCTGTGTGGCAATGAATGCAGTTCCAAGGGACAGTGAAAACCAGTTACAGCATTCCGTGCTGGCAGCTTTCGTGTGGGAGAAATCGCTGGACATTTCGAATTTGGCAGCCGGGCTCTGCGAGAGACAGATACACAGTGTTGCCCCATTACCAAGAAAACCTTTGGGGAAAGTGAATGTCTGTGTGGCAGCGAATGCAGTTCCAAGGGACAGTGAAAACCAGCTACAGCATTCCGTGCTGGCAGCTTTCGATGGGAGAAATCGCTGGACGTTTCGAATTTGGCAGCCGGGCTCTGCTAGACAGAGATACACAGTGTTGCCCCTTTACGAACCAAAGCTTTTGGGGAAAGCGAATGTCTGTGTGGCAGCGAATGCAGTTCCAAGGGACAGTGAAAACCAGCTACAGCATTCCGTGCTGGCAGCTTTCGTGTGGGAGAAATCACTGGACGTTTCGAATTTGGCAGCGGGGCTCTGCGACAGACACATACACAGTGTTGCCACTTACCAAGAAAAGCTTTTGGGGAAAGCGAATGTCTGTGTGGCAGCGAATGCAGTTCCAAGGGACAGTGAAAACCAGCTACAGCATTCCGTGCTGGCAGCTTTCGTGTGGGAGAAATCGCTGGACGTTTCGAATTTGGCATCCGGGCTCTGCAAGAGACACATACACAGTGTTGCTCCTTCGCGAACCAAAGCTTTTGGGGAAAGCGAATGCCTGTGTGGCAGCGCATGCAGTTCCAAGGGACAGTGAAAACCAGCTACAGCATTCTGTGCTAGTAGCTTTCGTGTGGGCGCAATCGCTGGACGTTTCAAATTTGGCAGCCGGGCTCTGCGAGAGACACATACACAGTGTTGCCCCTTTACGAACCAAAGCTTTAGGGGAAAGCGAATGTCTGTGTGGCAGCGAATGCAGTTCCAAGGGACAGTGAAAAGCAGCTACAGCATTCCGTGCTGGCAGCTTTCGTGTGGGAGAAATTGCTGGACGTTTCGAATTTGGCAGCCGGGCTCTGCGACAGACACATGCACACTATTGCCACTTACCAAGAAAAGCTTTTGGGGAAAGCGAATGTCTGTGTGGCAGTGAATGCAGTTCCAAGGGACAGTGAAAACCAGCTACAGCATTCCGTGCTGGCAGCTTTCGTGTGGGAGAAATCGCTGGACGTTTCGAATTTGGCAGCCGTGCTCTGCAAGAGACACATACACAGTGTTGCCCCTTTACGAACCAAAGCTTTTGGGGCAAGCGAATGTCTGTGTGGCAGTGAATGCAGTTCCAAGGGACAGTGAAAAGAAGCTACAGCATTCCGTGCTGGCAGCTTTCGTGTGGGAGAAATTGCTGGACGTTTCGAATTTGGCAGCCGGGCTCTGCGAGAGACACATACACAGTGTTGGCCCATTACCAAGAAAACCTTTGGGGAAAGCGAATGTCTGTGTGGCAGCGAATGCAGTTCCAAGGGACAGTAAAACCAGCTACAGCATTCCGTGCTGGCAGCTTTCGTGTGGGAGAAATCGCTGGAAGTTTCGAATTTGGCAGCCGGGCTCTGCTAGACAGAGATACACAGTGTTGCCCCATTACCAAGAAAAGCTTTTGGGGAAAGCGAATGTCTGTGTGGCAGCGAATGCAGTTCCAAGGGACAGTGAAAACCAGCTACAGCATTCCGTGCTGGCAGCTTTCGTGTGGGAGAAATCGCTGGACGTTTCGAATTTGGCAGCGGGGCTCTGCGACAGACACATACACAATGTTGCCACTTACCAAGAAAAGCTTTTGGGGAAAGCGAATGTCTGTGTGGCAGCGAATGCAATTCCAAGGGACAGTGAAAACCAGCTACAGCATTCCGTGCTGGCAGCTTTCTTGTGGGAGAAATCGCTGGACGTTTCGAATTTGCAGCCGGGCTCTGCTAGACAGAGATACACAGTGTTGCCCCTTTACGAACCAAAGCTTTTGCAGAAAGCGAATGTCTGTGTGGCAGGGAATGCAGTTCCAAGGGACAGTGAAAACCAGCTACAGCATTCCGTGCTGGCAGCTTTCGTGTGGGAGAAATCGCTGGACGTTTCGAATTTGGCAGCGGGGCTCTGCGACAGACACATACACAGTATTGCCACTTACCAAGAAAAGCTTTTGGGGAAAGCGAATGTCTGTGTGGCAGCGAATGCAGTTCCAAGGGACAGTGAAAACCAGCTACAGCATTCCGTGCTGGCAGCTTTCGTGTGGGAGAAATCGCTGGACGTTTCGAATTTGGCATCCGGGCTCTGCAAGAGACACATACACAGTGTTGCTCCTTTACGAACCAAAGCTTTTGCGGAAAGCGAATGCCTGTGTGGCAGCGAATGCAGTTCCAAGGGACAGTGAAAACCAGCTACAGCATTCTGTGCTGGTAGCTTTCGTGTGGGCGCAATCGCTGGACGTTTCGAATTTGACAGCCGGGCTCTGCAAGAGACACATACACAGTGTTGCCCCTTTACGAATCAAAGCTTTTGGGGAAAGCGAATGTCTGTGTGGCAGCGAATGCAGTTCCAAGGGACAGTGAAAACCAGCTACAGCTTTCTGTGCTGGTAGCTTTCGTGTGGGCGCAATCGCTGGACGTTTCAAATTTGGCAGCCGGGCTCTGCGAGAGACACATACACAGTGTTGCCCCTTTACGAACTAAAGCTTTTGGGGCAAGCGAATGTCTGTGTGGCAGCGAATGCAGTTCCAAGGGACAGTGAAAACCAGCTACAGCATTCCGTGCTGGCAGCTTTCGTGTGGGAGAAATTGCTGGACGTTTCGAATTTGGCAGCGGGGCTCTGCGAGAGACACATACACAGTGTTGCCCCATTACCAAGAAAACCTTTGGGGAAAGCGAATGTCTGTGTGGCAGTGAATGCAGTTCCAAGGGACAGTGAAAACCAGCTACAGCATTCCGTGCTGGCAGCTTTCGTGTGGGAGAAATCGCTGGACGTTTCGAATTTGGCAGCCAGGCTCTGCTAGACAGAGATACACAGTGTTGCCCCTTTACGAACCAAAGCTTTTGGGGAAAGCGAATGTCTGTGTGGCAGCGAATGCAGTTCCAAGGGACAGTGAAAACCAGCTACAGCATTCCGTGCTGGCAGCTTTCGTGTGGGAGAAATCGCTGGACGTTTCGAATTTGGCAGCGGGGCTCTGCGACAGACTCATACACAGTGTTGCCACTTACCAAGAAAAGCTTTTGGGGAAAGCGAATGTCTGTGTGGCAGCGAATGCAGTTCCAAGGGACAGTGAAAACCAGCTACAGCATTCCGTGCTGGCAGCTTTCTTGTGGGAGAAATCGCTGGACGTTTCGAATTTGCAGCCGGGCTCTGCTAGACAGAGATACACAGGGTTGCCCCTTTACGAACCAAAGCCTTTGCAGAAAGCAAATGTCTGTGTGGCAGCGAATGCAGTTCCAAGGGACAGTGAAAACCCGCTAGAGCATTCCGTGCTGGCAGCTTTCGTGTGGGAGAAATCGCTGGACGTTTCGAATTTGGCAGCGGGGCTCTGCAAGAGACACATACACAGTGTTGCCCCTTTACGAACCAAAGCTTTCGGGGAAAGCGAATGTCTGTGTGGCAGCGAATGCAGTTCCAAGGGACAGTGAAAACCAGCTACAGCATTCCGTGCTGGCAGCTTTCGTGTGGGAGAAATCGCTGGACGTTACGAATTTGGCAGCCGGGCTCTGCGACAGACACATGCACAGTATTGCCACTTACCAAGAAAAGCTTTTGGGGAAAGCGAATGTCTGTGTGGCAGTGAATGCAGTTCCAAGGGACAGTGAAAACCAGCTACAGCATTCCGTGCTGGCAGCTTTCGTGTGGGGGAAATCGCTGGACTTTTCGAATTTGGCAGCTGGGTTCTGCGAGAGACACATACACAGTGTTGCCCCTTTACGAACCAAAGCTTTTGGGGAAAGCGAATGTCTGTGTGGCAGCGAATGCAGTTCCAAGGGCCAGTGAAAAGCAGCTACAGAATTCCGTGCTGGCAGCTTTCGTGTGGGAGAAATCGCTGGATGTTTCGAATTTGGCAGCTGCGCTCTGCGAGAGACACATAGACAGTGTTGCCCCTTTACGAACCAAAGCTTTTGGGGAAAGCAAATGCCTGTGTGGCAGCGAATGCAGTTCCAAGGGACAGTGAAAACCAGCTACAACATTCCTTGCTGGCAGCTTTCGTGTGGGCGCAATCGCTGGACGTTTCGAATTTGGCAGCCGGGCTCTGCTAGACAGAGATATACAGTGTTGCACAATTACCAAGCAAAGCTTTCGGGGAAAGCGAATGCCTGTGTGGCAGCGAATGCAGTTCCAAGGGACAGTGAAAACCACCTACAGCATTCCGTACTGGCAGCTTTCGTGCGGGTGCAATTGCTAGACGTTTCGAATTGGGCAGCCGGGCTCTGCAAGAGTGAGATACACAGTGTTGCCCCTTTACGAACCAAAGCTTTTGGGGAAAGCGAATGTCTGTGTGGCAGTGAATGCAGTTCCAAGGGACAGTGAAAACCAGCTACAGCATTCCGTGCTGGCAGCTTTCGTGTGGGCGCTATCGGTGGATGTTTCGAATTTGGCAGCCGGGCTCTGCGAGAGACACATACACAGTGTTGCCCCTTTACGAACCAAAGCTTTTGGGGAAAGCGAATGTCTGTGTGGCAGCGAATGCAGTTCCAAGGGACAGTGAAAACCAGCTACAGCATTCCGTACTGGCAGCTTTCGTGCGGGCTCAAGTGCTAGACGTTTCGAATTTGGCAGCCGGGCTCTGCAAGAGTGAGATACACAGTGTTGCCCCTTTACGAACCAAAGCTTGTGGAAGAATGGTTAAGTGAAAAAGGACACAGCTTAATTGATGTGAGCAATCCAGCCTTTGATGGGGCCTGGGAGCCAGAGATCAAGGTGAAATTCCCTTGAGAACAGCAGAAGGAGTACTTGGTAAAGCAAGATAAACGGGACTAAGCCTGGGAAAGTGCTGATAAGACCCCCTTTGTGAACAGTGCGTGAACGGCAGCTTTGTACCAATCATATAATTGTTTTAAGCGCGTGGACAAGTATAGTTATCCAATAGAATAGTCGCTGTTAGCGCGTGCTTTGCTTAGCATCTATATAAACCTGTTAAGTAATCTGAATAAAGGAGAACGACCATACTCATATTGAGATTCATCGTTACTCCGGGTCCGTCTCCCACTCCGACATCTGGTAGCAGAGGATGCACCGATGAAATCTCCGTGACTGCGGTAAGCAGCTAGAGGAGGGGAGTTGGGAAACCACGGCTGAGGGAAGCGCTGCCTGGAGCAAGAAGCAGGGCAGACGCCGGTGTGAGGTCGCTCCTCACCTCTCAGGCGCAGTGATGGAAACAGAAGCTGCGGCCACGTTGCTCACTGGAATCCTCTCTAAGAGAGGGATAGAAGCACCAGTGAAGCAGTTAATAAGGTTGATTAAATTGGGACAATGTTGGGGTCACTTTTCTGACACCTGCATATTATTTTCCGTATCGGAATGGCGAGATTTTGGAGGAACAATGTGGCAGAAAACAATAGAGGGGGATAAAAAGGAAGAAAAGGAAATAAAGGCGGTTCGTGGACTCTGGAACACTGTCTTGGAAACTTTGAAAGCGATGAAGGCGGAGAGGGAAGTAGCTTGCGCTGCTGCCCAAATGTTAGGTCCGGGAGTGTCTAAAGATAAGCCCGAAATCAAACTGGGACCTATTGCGCGATTTTTTGGGCTGCCTGCCGTGAGAGGCGCGTCTGGAACTGTCTGTAAAAACGTTTCTGAACTGCGTGTTATGGCGGAATCAGTGCAGGAGCCAGAAAAGGCGGAAGTTCCAGTTAGCAGGGTTAATGCAAACTGTGAAGCGAATGCGGAAGTAGCTCCGCCAAAACCCCCTGGAGGGGCGGGAGCGACAAAACGTAACGACTTGGGCGGAGCAGCCTGCCGACTTCCCCCTGCAGCTCCGCCCAGTGAACCACCCTCCGCGCCTCCGTTGCCGCCCTCAACCGCGTTCTATCCGCCCCTACCCCCCTCTACGGAATCCTCTGGAACTACCACACCATCTAGCGGGGAAGAGCTGCCACAATCCTCTGATGCCACTGCAAAAATGTTGCAAGCAGTTTTAAAACGTCTTGATACTCTGGAATTACAAACAAAAAGGAAAGGCAAAGCTGTGCCTCCATGTTTAATGAACCCTCCAGCACTCCCTAGAACCACACGCTGGAGTGGTGTCATCAAAGATGCAATTGTAGAAGGACAGTGGAAGCCTGTGGGGGGGGCTGAAGGCCCTATGACACTAGCGTTTCCAGTTGTGCAGAGAGACGGGCAAGGAAAGTGGGAGCCTCATGATTGGAAAATACTGCAACAAGCCCGAACCACCGTCTCAACATATGGATTAAAATCCGCGGCTACAAGACAAATTGTTAGTTGGATCTTTTCTGCCGACCTGATGTGTCCATATGATTGTCAAAACCTGATGAGACTGTTACTTACCCCAACACAGTATTTACTGTGGATGTCATCCTGGCAACAGCGAGCCATTAATGTTGCTGCTCAAAGACAAAGAGACGGGGACCCACTTCGTGGAATCACTGCGGATATGCTCGTAGGGCAAGGACCATACAGCGACTATCAAGTGCAGATAACTTTTCCAGCGAATATGCTACAATTGTCTGCTCAGCTAGCACTTGAGGCATTCCTTAGCCTACCGGGATCCAACGTTCCCTCCTTTAGTAATCTCCAACAAGGAGCAACCGAGAAATACAGTAATTTTGTAGATCGACTCTGGGAAGCTATCATGAATCATCCTGATTTATCAGAAGACAACAGACAACAAATGTTCAAAATATTAGCTTTTGATAATGCTAATAAGACAACAAGACAAATACTAGCCAGTTTGCCCAAAGGAGCTGGAGTAGAGGAAATGCTTCTACGAGTAGAAAGAGCCGAAACACAACGACAGGGAAATACCGTTGCTGCTGCGGTCCAGGGAGCAGTTCGAGAAATAATGCAGCCACTAGTTGCAGTGGTGCAGAAAAAACAAGGCCCTACTCCCAAAGGAAAACCTCGCCGACCGCCAGGACAACCTTTTCGTGGCAGCTGCTTTCGCTGTGGGGAATCAGGCCACATGAAAACGAATTGTCGTGCTGCAGTTTGGTGTGACCACTGCCAGAAAAACAATCATGCTACCAAGGCATGCTCGGGAAACTGGAAGCCGAGCGCGGAGAGAGGTCGCGCGCAGACACAAATGAACCCCCAAAACGGAACACGGGTTTTCTACAACAGTGCCTACCAGCCACCCGAGGAAGCCTGGGAGTCGACGTGGAAACCACAGTAGATGTCACCCTCGTTGACTCTAATGTCCAGAAAGTTCCCAGCAATGTTATAGGACCTCTTGTTCATCAAGAAAGCAACGTTGGAGGATTGCTACTAGGCCGGTCCTCCGCCGGTATACAAGGTCTCATCGTGTTACCTGGAGTAATCGACGCAGATTACACGGGTCGTATCTACATCATGGTCTATACTGTTTGTCCACCAGTGTTTATTCCTAAAGGTAGTAAAATCGCACAAATAGTTGCTATTAGCAACCCATTGACCCATATGCCTCAATCAAATGTTCGACGGGGCAATCAAGGTTTCGGGTCCACTGGCCCTGCTGTTTGTTTTACAACAAAATTAAATCAGCGGCCAACAATGAAAACTACTATTACTCAACAGGGCACATCGCAACAAATTGATGCGATGTTAGATACTGGGGCGGATGTTACAATCATCAGCCGCAACATATGGCCTTTAAGTTGGCCAGTAGAATTACCAACATCAAGTATTGCAGGAGTTGGTGGACAATCAGTACCCTATATTAGCAAACATCCAATACATTTACAGTTTCCGGAGGGGCAGCATGCCACTCTTAAGGTGTATGTGTTGCCCTTGCCTGGGACGTTAGAAGCACTAATCGGGCGAGATGTGCTAAGTCAAATTGGAGCCGTTCTGACAACAAAGCATTTTTAGTCATGGGCACTGGGGAGCAGCCGCCCAACCCGTCACTTACATGGGTTACAAATGAGCCTGTGTGGGTTGACCAGTGGCCCATGACTAAAGAGCGACTGCAAATTGCCAAACAATTGGTTGCTGAACAACTGGCAGCTGGACATATTAAGCCTTCTGTTAGTCCCTGGAACACTCCCATTTTTGTAATCCCGAAGAAAAGTGGAAAATGGCGACTTTTGCATGACTTGCGTAAGGTCAATGACCAAATGCAATCTATGGGTGCGTTGCAGCCCGGAATGCCATCTCTCAGTATGTTACCACGCGGATGGCACATCTTGATAGTCGACTTAAAAGACTGTTTTTTTACCATTCCACTGCACCCACAAGACACTCAACGTTTCGCCTTCTCTGTGCCGACGGTGAACAAGGCTGCACCGGCAGAGCGATACGAATGGGTTGTTTTACCACAAGGAATGAAAAATTCACCCACATTGTGTCAATTGTATGTAGCGTGGGCGCTGCAACCACTTCGAGCCCAATGGTCAAATACGATAATTTATCATTATATGGACGATATTCTTTGCTGTCGAGAACAGCCATTCTCAGACGAGTCATTGCGCCAGCTCATCACCATATTAGCGAAAAAGGGGCTTGTCATTGCACCAGAGAAGGTGCAGCATACTGCCCCTTGGAAATATCTTGGGTGGTCTATTACAGACTCAAAAATCCGACCACAAAAAACAGAGCTTGTCACTCAACTGCATACCTTACATGACATCCAAACCTTGCTTGGGGACATTCAATGGGTTCGCAATTGTGTTGGTATTTCTAATACTGACATTGCACCCCTGACTGCGTTATTGCGCGGGACAAATCCTGCGGACAAAGTGACATTAACAATGGAGCACCACTCGGTGCTACAGCAAATCATTCAAAAAATGCACGCAGCTTGGTCATCGCGCCGCATCTTACCACTGCCAATATCGTTAATCGTCTGTAATGGAAAAGACTCACCTTATGCAGTCATTTGTCAGTGGCAAAATAAGAAAGGGGAACTCACCTCAACCTTTCAATTAAATGCCACTGCCACTGCCAAATGCAAAGGACAAGGAGATATGTTCAATATTTTAGAATGGGTATTTTTAAGCGTACAACCAAAAAGGAGTATCCAAACACGAACTGAAGCAGTAGGCGAATTAATACGGAAAGGACGGTCACGAATTATAGAAATTAGTGGCCAGGAACCAGAGGACATTAGTATACCTGTTAGTACTGTGGAGGTAGAGTGGTGGCTTCGTAATGCTGAGGCCATACAGAATGCCCTATTAGGCTACGGTGGTAAAATACACTCTCAACAACCACAAGGAAAATTATGGCAGATGTTAAGACGGAATCAGTGGATACAGAGATCCAAAGTAAGCAACAACCCATTACCAGATGGTGTCACTGTGTGTACAGATGCAGGCAAGCGCCTGCGGCGTGCAGCCTGTGTCTGGAAGGAAGGCGACAATTGGAAGCAGTATGTCATGGAGGGGCAGCCTCAAGATTCCCTTCAGACTTTGGAACTGACTGCAGTAATTTGGGCTTTGACTAATTGGATAAATATTCCCTTAAATGTGGTAACTGACTCAATGTATGTGGCTGGAATAGTGCCACGTCTAGAAGATGCCCTATTACGGGAAACAACGAATCCTAGATTGGGGAGTTTATTTATCAGACTGCGGTCTGTATTAGGTCAACGTACAGCAGCCTGCTGTATCATCCATATTCGTAGCCATCAATTGGACCTTGGTCTTGGTCAAGGTAATCAGCTGGCTGACAGTCTGGTTAGTCCCGTGTGCCACGCACCTCCTATGGACAAATTTCAACAAGCTAGACAAAGTCATGAAAATTTCCACCAAAATGCTAAAGGTCTAAAAAGACAATTTAATTTAACGGAAAATGAAGCAAGAGGTATAATCCAGGCCTGTCCAAAATGTGGAAATCACGGTCCAGGCATAGGGTCTGGAGTGAATCCAAAAGGATTAAAAGCGTTAGAATTATGGCAGATGGATGTCACACATGTTCCCGAATTTGGTCGATTGAAATATTTGCATGTCACCATAGACACCTTTTCAAAAATGATATGGGCAACTGCGTTGCCTGGAGAAAAGGCGCATCATGTATGTAAACATTTGCTCGCTTGTTTTGCAGTGCTAGGTGTGCCTGAGCGTATCAAAACAGATAATGGGCCTGCTTATATTAGCCAAAAAGTTAGAGCATTTTTAGCAAAATGGGGAGTCAATCATATTACAGGGATCCCACACTCGCCTACTGGTCAAGGACTAGTGGAGCGCACGCATCAAATTTTGAAGGACTATCTAAATAAGCAAAAGGATATAGAGGTAGACCCTCAACAGAGGGTGCATCGTGTACTGTTTACACTGAACTTTCTCTGTCTTATGGGAGATAGAGAAGAACCGCCGGTAGTAATCCATCATCAGCACCTTAAATTTAATGATACAATGACACTACCACAATTTAAAGTAAATTACAAGGATCCTGCCTCTGGAATGTGGCTAGGGCCAGTCCCAGTTATATTTAATGGTCGAGGATATATGTGTGTTTCCACAGGTCACGGTCCAGTGTGGGTGCCGAGCAGAAACGTGAAGCCTGTTCTAACTCCTCATGGCTCATCCGACAAGCAAGATGAACCTACCCCTGATCATCGGGATAGTACTCCCGGTGGTGATGAGTCTTCACAAAATTGAGCCCAGAGAAAATATGTGGGTTACCTGGGCGAACAAAACAGGTCAACAAGCGTTTTGCCTCTCACTTGCGTCTGCTACAGAGCCTTTCCGGACGTGTCTACTAGGGGTACCAGGTTTTAAGGCAACTGACTTTAGTAGTTTTGCTACAAAAAACTGTAGTCGAGCTACCAATGTTAGTGGCTGCAGTGCCACACTCATCAATAGTCTAAATGTTACACTGCCGTGGGACCCCCAAGAGTTAAGCTTATTAGGATCAATGAGAATTGGCAATAAAACAAAAAATTGGACTCAAACTTGTTTTATATTTGGAGGACCCGCCTTTACTGGCACCAATTATTATAGAACATCTAACTGGATTGAATGGACAAATGTCACATCAAAAGAAAGGCGCTATAACGATTATTACGATCCAGCTGGTTATTGTGGGGACCAGGCGGCCCTAGGAGCCGAGACTAAGGGAGGAGTACCAATCTGGAACAATGGCACTCCTAAGGCCTTGCCTCCAGATGTCTTTTTAATATGTGGTGATAGAGCGTGGCAAGGAGTTCCACAGAACGTGTTTGGTGGGCCGTGCTATCTTGGAAAATTAACGTTATTAGCCCCAGATCAAAATTGGTGGAAAGATGTAAGAAATAAAACAATAGAAATCAAACATCGAACCAAACGAGAAATCACGGGTCTTTCCCCGGATTGTGATGATGAACTTGCCCTCCTCAGTACCACTGAGAGAGTGTTCCTGTCCCTGTTCATACCTGGGGGGGCAGCAGGACGAGCCCTGAAACAGGTTGGGCAATTAGCCTGTTGGGCTAAAAAACAAGCAAAAGTCACCACCCAGGTAATAGAAACACTATTAGAGGATCAAAATAGCTTACGCCACGCAATTTTGCAAAATAGAGCAGCAATTGATTTTTTATTATTAGCCCAAGGTCATGGTTGTGAGGATTTTGAAGGCATGTGTTGTATGAACCTGTCTGATCACAGTGAATCAATTCACAAACAACTACGATGGCTGAAAGAGCATGCCAACAAAATTCGACAAAATCAGGGGTTTTTTGATGAGTGGTTAACCAGTTTGTTTGGGTCCTTACCATCATGGCTAAAGGGTTTGTTAGCTGAGGGATTACGACTTTTAATAATTTTGGTTATCATAGGTCTGTGTTTTTGCGTAGCATGTAGCTGTGTAAAAAAGGCTTTTAGAACAATGATAAATCATGCCTGGATCGCTCAAAAACAAGAAGGGGGAATTGTGGAAGAATGGTTAAGTGAAAAAGGACACAGCTTAATTGATGTGAGCAATCCAGCCTTTGATGGGGCCTGGGAGCCAGAGATCAAGGTGAAATTCCCTTGAGAACAGCAGAAGGAGTACTTGGTAAAGCAAGATAAACGGGACTAAGCCTGGGAAAGTGCTGATAAGACCCCCTTTGTGAACAGTGCGTGAACGGCAACTTTGTACCAATCATATAATTGTTTTAAGCGCGTGGACAAGTATAGTTATCCAATAGAATAGTCGCTGTTAGCGCGTGCTTTGCTTAGCATCTATATAAACCTGTTAAGTAATCTGAATAAAGGAGAACGACCATACTCATATTGAGATTCATCGTTACTCCGGGTCCGTCTCCCACTCCGACAAAAGCTTTTGGGGAAAGCGAATGTCTGTGTGGCAGTGAATGCAGTTCCAAGGGACAGTGAAAACCAGCTACAGCATTCCATGCTTTCAGCTTTTGTGCGGGCGCAATCGCTGGACGTTTCGAATTTGGCAGTCGGGTTCTGTGAGAGAGAGATACACAGTGTTGCCCCTTTACGAACCAAATCTTTTGGGGAAAGCGAATGTCTGTGTGGCAGTGAATGCAGTTCCAAGGGACAGTGAAAACCAGCTACAGCATTCCGTTCTGTCAGCTTTCGTGTGGGATAAATCGCTGGACGTTTCGAATTGGGCAGCCGGGCTCTGCTAGACAGAGATACAGAGTGTTGCACAATTACCAAGCAAAGCTTTTGGGGAAAGCGAATGTCTGTGTGGCAGCGAATGCAGTTCCAAGGGACAGTGAAAACCAGCTACAGCATTCCGTGCTGTCAGCTTTCGTGTGGGCGCAATCGCTGGACGTTTCAAATATGGCAGCCGGGCTCTGCGAGAGACACATACACAGTGTTGCCCCTTTACGAACCAAAGCTTTTGGGGAAAGCGAATGTCTGTGTGGCAGCGAATGCAGTTCCAAGGGACAGTGAAAACCAGCTACAGCATTCCGTGCTGGCAGCTTTTGTGCGGGCGCAATCGCTGGACGTTTCGAACTTGACAGCTGGGCTCTGCAAGATTGAGATACACAGTGTTGCCCCTTTACGAACCAAAGCTTTTGGGGAAAGCGAATGTCTGTGTGGCAGTGAATGCAGTTCCAAGGGACAGTGAAAACCAGCTACAGCATTCCATGCTGGCAGCTTTCGTGTGGGCGCAATCGCTGGACGTTTCAAATATGGAAGACGGGCTCTGCGAGAGACACATACACAGTGTTGCCCCTTTACGAACCAAAGCTTTTGGGGAAAGCGAATGTCTGTGTGGCAGCGAATGCAGTTCCAAGGGACAGTGAAAACCAGCTACAGCATTCCGTGCTGGTAGCTTTTGTGCGGGCGCAATCACTGGACGTTTCAAATATGGCATCCGGGCTCTGCGAGAGACACATACACAGTGTTGCCCCTTTACGAACCAAAGCTTTTTGGGGAAAGCGAATGTCTGTGTGGCAGCGAATGCAGTTCCAAGGGACAGTGAAAACCAGCTACAGCATTCCGTGCTGGCAGCTTTTGTGCGGGCGCAATCGCTGGACGTTTCGAACTTGACAGCTGGGCTCTGCAAGAGTGAGATACACAATGTTGCCCCTTTACGAACCAAAGCTTTTGGGGAAAGCGAATGTCTGTGTGGCAGTGAATGCAGTTCCAAGGGACAGTGAAAACCAGCTACAGCATTCCGTTTTGGCAGCTTTCGTGTGGGCGCAATCGCTGGACGTTTCAAATATGGCAGCCGGGCTCTGCGAGAGACACATACACAGTGTTGCCCCTTTACGAACCAAAGCTTTTGGGGAAAGCGAATGTCTGTGTGGCAGCGAATGCAGTTCCAAGGGACAGTGAAAACCAGCTACAGCATTCCGTGCTGGCAGCTTTTGTGCGGGCGCAATCGCTGGACGTTTCGAACTTGACAGCTGGGCTCTGCAAGAGTGAGATACACAATGTTGCCCCTTTACGAACCAAAGCTTTTGGGGAAAGCGAATGTCTGTGTGGCAGTGAATGCAGTTCCAAGGGACAGTGAAAACCAGCTACAGCATTCCGTTTTGGCAGCTTTCGTGTGGGCGCAATCGCTGGACGTTTCAAATATGGCAGCCGGGCTCTGCGAGAGACACATACACAGTGTTGCCCCTTTACGAACCAAAGCTTTTGGGGAAAGCGAATGTCTGTGTGGCAGCGAATGCAGTTCCAAGGGACAGTGAAAACCAGCTACAGCATTCCGTGCTGGTAGCTTTTGTGCGGGCGCTATCACTGGACGTTTCAAATATGGCAGCCGGGCTCTGCGAGAGACACATACACAGTGTTGCCCCTTTACGAACCAAAGCTTTTTGGGAAAGCGAATGCCTGTGTGGCAGCGAATGCAGTTCCAAGGGACAGTGAAAACCAGCTACAGCATTCCGTGCTGGTAGCTTTTGTGCGGGCGCAATCACTGGACGTTTCGAAATTGGCAGCCGGGCTCTGCAAGAGACACATACACAGTGTTGCCCCTTTACGAACCAAAGGTTTTTGGGAAAGCGAATGCCTGTGTGGCAGCGAATGCAGTTCCAAGGGACAGTGAAAACCAGATACAGCATTCCGTGCTGGCAGCTTTCGTGTGGGAGAAATGGCTGGACGTTTCGAATTTGGCAGCCGGGCTCTGCGAGAGATACATACACAGTGTTGCCCCATTACCAAGCAAAGCTTTTGGGGAAAGCGAATGTCTGTGTGGCAGCAAATGCAGTTCCAAGGGACAGTGAAAACCAGGTACAGCATTCCGTGCTGGCAGCTTTTGTGCGGGCGCAATCGCTGGACGTTTCGAACTTGACAGCTGGGCTCTGCAAGAGTGAGATACACAGTGTTGCCCCTTTACGAACCAAAGCTTTTGGGGAAAGCGAATGTCTGTGTGGCAGTGAATGCAGTTCCAAGGGACAGTGAAAACCAGCTACAGCATTCCATGCTGGTAGCTTTCGTGTGGGCGCAATCGCTGGACGTTTCAAATATGGAAGCCGGGCTCTGCGAGAGACACATACACAGTGTTGCCCCTTTACGAACCAAAGCTTTAGGGGAAAGCGAATGTCTGTGTGGCAGCGAATGCAGTTCCAAGGGACAGTGAAAACCAGCTACAGCATTCCGTGCTGGTAGCTTTTGTGCGGGCGCAATCACTGGACGTTTCAAATATGGCATCCGGGCTCTGCGAGAGACACATACACAGTGTTGCCCCTTTACGAACCAAAGCTTTTTGGGAAAGCGAATGCCTGTGTGGCAGCGAATGCAGTTCCAAGGGACAGTGAAAACCAGCCACAGCATTCCGTGCTGGCAGCTTTCGTGTGGGAGAAATGGCTGGACGTTTCGAATTTGGCAGCCGGGCTCTGCGAGAGATACATACACAGTGTTGCCCCATTACCAAGCAAAGCTTTTGGGGAAAGCGAATGTCTGTGTGGCAGCAAATGCAGTTCCAAGGGACAGTGAAAACCAGCTACAGCATTCCGTGCTGGCAGCTTTCGTGTGGGGGAAATCGCTGGACTTTTCGAATTTGGCAGCCGGGTTCTGCGAGAGACACATACACAGTGTTGCCCCTTTACGAAGCAAAGCTTTTGGGGAAAGCGAATGTCTGTGTGGCAGTGAATGCAGTTCCAAGGGACAGTGCAAAGCAGCTACAGAATTCCGTGCTGGCAGCTTTCGTGTGGGCGCTATCGGTGGATGTTTCGAATTTGGCAGCCGGGCTCTGCGAGAGACACATACACAGTGTTGCCCGATTACTAGGTAAAGCTTTTGGGGAAAGCGAATGCCTGTGTGGCAGCGAATGCAGTTCCAAGGGACAGTGAAAACCAGCTACAGCATTCCGTGCTGGCAGCTTTCGTGTGGGCACAATCGCTGGATGTTTCGAATTTGGCAGCCGGGCTCTGCGAGAGACACATACACAGTGTTGCCCCTTTACGAACGAAAGCTTTCGGGGAAAGCGAATGCCTGTGTGGCAGTGAATGCAGTTCCAAGGGACAGTGAAAACCACCTACAGAATTCCGTACTGGCAGCTTTCCTGCGGGTGCAATTGCTAGACGTTTCGAATTTGCCAGCCGGGCTCTGCAAGAGTGAGATACACAGTGTTGCCCCTTTACGAACGAAAGCTTTTGGGGAAAGCGAATGTCTGTGTGGCAGTGAATGCAGTTCCAAGGGACAGTGAAAACCAGCTACAGCATTCCGTGCTGGCAGCTTTCCTGTGGGCGCAGTCGCGTGACCTTTCGAATTTGGCAGCCGGGCTCTGCGAGAGTGAGATACACAGTGTTGCCCCTTTACGAACCAAAGCTTTTGGGGAAAGCGAATATCTGTGTGGCAGTGAATGCCGTTCCAAGGGACAGTGAAAACCAGCTACAGCATTCCATGCTGGCAGCTTTCGTGTGGGAGAAATCGCTGGACGTTTCGAATTTGGCAGCCGGGCTCTGCTAGACAGAGATACACAGTGTTGCCCAATTACCAAGCAAAGCTTTTGGGGAAAGCGAATGTCTGTGTGGCAGCGAATGCAGTTCCAAGGGACAGTGAAAACCACCTACAGCATTCCATGCTGGTAGCTTTTGTGCGGGCGCATTCGCTGGACGTTTCAAATATGGCAGCCGGGCTCTGCGAGAGACACATACACAGTGTTGCCCCTTTACAAACCAAAGCTTTCGGGGAAAGCGAATGTCTGTGTGGCAGCGAATGCAGTTCCAAGGGACAGTGAAAACCAGCTACAGCATTCCGTGCTGGCAGCTTTCGTGTGGGAGAAATCGCTGGATGTTTCGAATTTGGCAGCCGGGCTCTGCGAGAGACACATACACAGTGTTGCCCCTTTACAAACCAAAGCATTCGGGGAAAGCGAATGTCTGTGTGGCAGCGAATGCAGTTCCAAGGGACAGTGAAAACCAGCTACAGCATTCCGTGCTGGCAGCTTTCCTGTGGGCGCAATCGCTGGACGTTTCGAATTTGGCAGCCGGGCTCTGCGAGAGACACATACAAAGTGTTGCCCCTTTACGAACCAAAGCTTTTGGGGAAAGCGAATGCCTGTGTGGCAGCGAATTCAGTTCCAAGGGACAGTGAAAACCAGCTACAGCATTCCATGCTGGCAGCTTTCGTGTGGGCGCAATCGCTGGACGTTTCAAATATGGCAGCCGGGTTCTGCGAGAGACACATACACAGTGTTGCCCCTTTACGAACCAAAGCTTTTGGGGAAAGCGAATGTCTGTGTGGCAGCGAATGCAGTTCCAAGGGACAGTGAAAACCAGCTACAGCATTCCGTGCTGGCAGTTTTCCTGTGGGCGCAATCGCGTGACGTTTCGAATTTGACAGCCGGGCTCTGCAAGAGTGAGATACACAGTGTTGCCCCTTTACGAACCAAAGCTTTTGGGGAAAGCGAATATCTGTGTGGCAGTGAATGCCGTTCCAAGGGACAGTGAAAACCAGCTACAGCATTCCGTGCTGGCAGCTTTCGTGTGGGCGCAATCGCGTGACGTTTCGAATTTGGCAGCCGGGCTCTGCAAGAGTGAGATACACAGTGTTGCCCCTTTACGAACCAAAGCTTTTGGGGAAAGCGAATATCTGTGTGGCAGTGAATGCCGTTCCAAGGGACAGTGAAAACCAGCTACAGCATTCCGTGCTGGCAGCTTTCGTGTGGGAGAAATCGCTGGACGTTTCGAATTTGGCAGCCGGGCTCTGCTAGACAGAGATACAGAGTCTTGCCCAATTACCAAGCAAAGCTTTTGGGGAAAGCGAATGTCTGTGTGGCAGCGAATGCAGTTCCAAGGGACAGTGAAAACCAGCTACAGCATTCCGTGCTGGTAGCTTTTGTGCGGGCGCAATCACTGGACGTTTCAAATTTGACAGCCGGGCTCTGCGAGAGAGAGATACACAGTGTTGCCCCTTTACGAACCAAAGCTTTTGGGGAAAGCGAATGCCTGTGTGGCAGCGAATGCAGTTCCAAGGGACAGTGAAAACCAGATACAGCATTCCGTGCTGGCAGCTTTCGTGTGGGAGAAATGGCTGGACGTTTCGAATTTGGCAGCCGGGCTCTGTAGAGTGAGATACACAGTGTTGCCCCTTTACGAACCAAAGCTTTTGGGGAAAGCGAATGTCTGTGTGGCAGTGAATGCAGTTCCAAGGGACAGTGAAAACCAGCTACAGCATTCCGTGCTGGCAGCTTTCGTGTGGGCGCTATCGCTGGATGTTTCGAATTTCGCAGTCGGGCTCTGCGAGAGACACATACACAGTGTTGCCCCTTTACAAACCAAAGCTTTCGGGGAAAGCGAATGTCTGTGTGGCAGCGAATGCAGTTCCAAGGGACAGTGAAAACCAGCTACAGCATTCCGTGCTGGCAGCTTTCCTGTGGGCGCAATCGCTGGACGTTTCGAATTTGGCAGCCGGGCTCTGCGAGAGACACATACAAAGTGTTGCCCCTTTACGAACCAAAGCTTTTGGGGAAAGCGAATGTCTGTGTGGCAGCGAATGCCGTTCCAAGGGACAGTGAAAACCAGCTACAGCATTCCATGCTGGCAGCTTTCGTGAGGGAGAAATCGCTGGATGTTTCGAATTTGGCAGCCGGGCTCTGCGAGAGTGAGATACACAGTGTAGCCCCTTTACGAACCAAAGCTTTTGGGGAAAGCGAATGTCTGTGTGGCAGCGAATGCAGTTCCAAGGGACAGTGAAAACCAGCTACAGCATTCCGTGCTGGCAGCTTTCGTGTGGGAGAAATCGCTGGACGTTTCGAATTTGGCAGCCGGGCTCTGCAAGAGTGAGATACACAGTGTTGCCCAATTACCAAGCAAAGCTTTTGGGGAAAGCGAATGTCTGTGTGGCAGCGAATGAAGTTCCAAGGGACAGTGAAAACCAGCTACAGCATTCCGTGCTGGTAGCTTTTGTGCGGGCGCACTCACTGGACGTTTCGAATTTGGCAGCCGGGCTCTGCAAGAGACACATACACAGTGTTGCCCCTTTACGAAGCAAACGTTTTTGGGAAAGCGAATGCCTGTGTGGCAGCGAATGCAGTTCCAAGGGACAGTGAAAACCAGATACAGCATTGCGTGCTGGCAGCTTTCGTGTGGGCGCAATCGCTGGACGTTTCGAATTTGGCAGCCAGGATCTGCGAGAGACACATACACAGTGTTGCCACTTTACAAACCAAAGCTTTCGGGGAAAGCGAATGTCTGTGTGGCAGCGAATGCAGTTCCAAGGGACAGTGAAAACCAGCTACAGCATTCCGTGCTGCCAGCTTTCCTGTGGGCGCTATCGCTGGATGTTTCGAATTTCGCAGCCGGGCTCTGCGAGAGACACATACACAGTGTTGCCACTTTACAAACCAAAGCTTTTGGGGAAAGCGAATGCCTGTGTGGCAGCGAATTCAGTTCCAAGGGACAGTGAAAACCATCTACAGCATTCCATGCTGGCAGCTTTCGTGAGGGAGAAATCACTGGATGTTTCGAATTTGGCAGCCGGGCTCTGATAGACAGAGAGACACAGTGTTACCCCATTACCAAGCAAAGCTTTTGGGGAAAGCGAATGTCTGTGTGGCAGCGAATGCAGTTCCAAGGGACAGTGAAAACCAGCTACAGCATTCCGTGCTGGCAGCTTTCGTGTGGGCGCAGTCGCGTGACATTTCGAATTTGGCAGCCGGGCTCTGCGAGAGTGAGATACACAGTGTTGCCCCTTTACGAACCAAAGCTTTTGGGGAAAGCGAATATCTGTGTGGCAGTGAATGCCGTTCCAAGGGACAGTGAAAACCAGCTACAGCATTCCATGCTGGCAGCTTTCGTGTGGGAGAAATCGCTGGACGTTTCGAATTTGGCAGCCGGGCTCTGCTAGACAGAGATACACAGTGTTGCCCAATTACCAAGCAAAGCTTTTGGGGAAAGCGAATGTCTGTGTGGCAGCAAATGCAGTTCCAAGGGACAGTGAAAACCACCTACAGCATTCCATGCTGGTAGCTTTTTTGTGGTCGCAATCGCTGGACGTTTCGAGTTTGGCAGCCGGGCTCTGCAATAGACACATACACAGTGTTGCCCCTTTACGAACCAAAGGTTTTTGGGAAAGCGAATGCCTGTGTGGCAGCGAATGCAGTTCCAAGGGACAGTGAAAACCAGCTACAGCATTCCGTGCTGGCAGCTTTCGTGTGGGCGCTATCGCTGGATGTTTCGAATTTGGCAGCCGGGCTCTGCGAGAGACACATACACAGTGTTGCCCCTTTACAAACCAAAGCTTTCGGGGAAAGCGAATGTCTGTGTGGCAGCGAATGCAGTTCCAAGGGACAGTGAAAACCAGCTACAGCATTCCGTGCTGGCAGCTTTCGTGTGGGCGCAATCGCGTGACGTTTCGAATTTGGCAGCCGGGCTCTGCGAGAGTGAGATACACAGTGTTGCCCCTTTACGAACCAAAGCTTTTGGGGAAAGCGAATATCTGTGTGGCAGTGAATGCCGTTCCAAGGGACAGTGAAAACCAGCTACAGCATTCCGTGCTGGCAGCTTTCGTGTGGGCGCAATCGCGTGACGTTTCGAATTTGGCAGCCGGGCTCTGCTAGACAGAGATACACAGTGTTGCCCAATTACCAAGCAAAGCTTTTGTGGAAAGCGAATGTCTGTGTGGCAGCGAATGCAGTTCCAAGGGACAGTGAAAACCAGCTGCAGCATTCCGTGCTGGCAGCTTTTGAGTTGGAGAAATCGCTGGATGTTTCGAATTTGGCACCTGGGCTCTGCTAGACAGAGATACACAGTGTTGCCCCATTACCAAGCAAAGCTTTTGGGGAAAGCGAATGTCTGTGTGGCAGCGAATGCAGTTCGAAGGGACAGTGAAAACCAGCTACAGCATTCCGTGCTGGCAGCTTTCGTGTGGGCGCTATGGCTGGATGTTTCGAATTTGGCAGCCAGGATCTGCGAGAGACACATACACAGTGTTGCCCCTTTACGAACCAAAGCTTTTGGGGAAAGCGAATGTCTGTGTGGCAGTGAATGCAGTTCCAAGGGACAGTGAAAACCAGCTACAGCATTCCGTGCTGGCAGCTTTCGTGTGGGCGCAGTCGCGTGACCTTTCGAATTTGGCAGCCGGGCTCTGCGAGAGTGAGATACACAGTGTTGCCCCTTTACGAACCAAAGCTTTTGGGGAAAGCGAATGTCTGTGTGGCAGCGAATGCAGTTCCAAGGGACAGTGAAAACCAGATACAGCATTCCGTGCTGGCAGCTTTCGTGTGGGCGCTATCGCTGGATGTTTCGAATTTCGCAGCCGGGCTCTGCGAGAGACACATACACAGTGTTGCCCCTTTACAAACCAAAGCTTTCGGGTAAAGCGAATGTCTGTGTGGCAGCGAATGCAGTTCCAAGGGACAGTGAAAACCAGCTACAGCATTCCGTGCTGGCAGCTTTCCTGTGGGCGCAATCGCTGGACGTTTCGAATTTGGCAGCAGGGCTCTGCGAGAGACACATACAAAGTGTTGCCCCTTTACGAACCAAAGCTTTTGGGGAAAGCGAATGCCTGTGTGGCAGCGAATTCAGTTCCAAGGGACAGTGAAAACCAGCTACAGCATTCCATGCTGGCAGCTTTCGTGTGGGCGCAATTGCTGGACGTTTCAAATATGGCAGCCGGGTTCTGCGAGAGACACATACACAGTGTTGCCCCTTTACGAACCAAAGCTTTTGGGGAAAGCGAATGTCTGTGTGGCAGCGAATGCAGTTCCAAGGGACAGTGAAAACCAGCTACAGCATTCCGTGCTGGCAGTTTTCCTGTGGGCGCAATCGCGTGACGTTTCGAATTTGACAGCCGGGCTCTGCAAGAGTGAGATACACAATGTTGCCCCTTTACGAACCAAAGCTTTCGGGGAAAGCGAATATCTGTGTGGCAGTGAATGCCGTTCCAAGGGACAGTGAAAACCAGCTACAGCATTCCATGCTGGCAGCTTTCGTGTGGGAGAAATCGCTGGATGTTTCGAATTTGGCAGCCGGGCTCTGCTAGACAGAGATACACAGTGTTGCCCCTTTACGAACCAAAGCTTTTGGGGAAAGCGAATGTCTGTGTGGCAGCGAATGCCGTTCCAAGGGACAGTGAAAACCAGCTACAGCATTCCGTGCTGGCAGCTTTCGTGTGGGTGCAATCGCGTGACGTTTCGAATTTGGCAGCCGGGCTCTGCGAGAGTGAGATACACAGTGTTGCCCCTTTACGAACCAAAGCTTTTGGGGAAAGCGAATGTCTGTGTGACAGCGAATGCAGTTCCAAGGGACAGTGAAAACCAGCTACAGCATTCCGTGCTGGCAGCTTTCGTGTGGGAGAAATCGCTGGACGTTTCGAATTTGGCAGCCGGGCTCTGCTAGACAGAGATACACAGTGTTGCCCCATTACCAAGCAAAGCTTTTGGGGAAAGCGAATGCCTGTGTGGCAGCGAATGCAGTTCCAAGGGACAGTGAAAACCAGCTACAGCATTCCGTGCTGGCACCTTTCGTGTGGGCGCAATCGCTGGACGTTTCGAATTTGGCAGCCGGGCTCTGCAAGAGTGAGATACACAGTGTTGCCCCTTTACGAACCAAAGCTTTTGGGGAAAGCGAATGTCTGTGTGGCAGTGAATGCAGTTCCAAGGGACAGTGAAAACCAGCTACAGCATTCCGTGCTGGCAGCTTTCGTGTGGGCGCTATCGCTGGATGTTTCGAATTTCGCAGCCGGGCTCTGCGAGAGACACATACACAGTGTTGCCCCTTTACAAACCAAAGCTTTCGGGGAAAGCGAATGTCTGTGTGGCAGCGAATGCAGTTCCAAGGGACAGTGAAAACCAGCTACAGCATTCCGTGCTGGCAGCTTTCCTGTGGGCGCAATCGCTGGACGTTTCGAATTTGGCAGCCGGGCTCTGCGAGAGACACATACAAATTGTTGCCCCTTTACGAACCAAAGCTTTTGGGGAAAGCGAATGCCTGTGTGGCAGCGAATTCAGTTCCAAGGGACAGTGAAAACCAGCTACAGCATTCCATGCTGGCAGCTTTCGTGTGGGCGCAATCGCTGGACGTTTCAAATATGGCAGCCGGGCTCTGCGAGAGACACATACACAGTGTTGCCCCTTTACGAACCAAAGCTTTTGGGGAAAGCGAATGTCTGTGTGGCAGCGAATGCAGTTCCAAGGGACAGTGAAAACCAGCTACAGCATTCCGTGCTGGCAGCTTTCGTGTGGGCGCAATCGCGTGACGTTTCGAATTTGGCAGCCGGGCTCTGCGAGAGTGAGATACAGAGTGTTGCCCCTTTACGAACCAAAGCTTTTGGGGAAAGCGAATATCTGTGTGGCAGTGAATGCCGTTCCAAGGGACAGTGAAAACCAGCTACAGCATTCCATGCTGGTAGCTTTTGTGCGGGCGCATTCACTGGACGTTTCGAATTTGGCAGCCGGGCTCTGCAATAGACACATACACAGTGTTGCCCCTTTACGAACCAAAGGTTTTTGGGAAAGCGAATGCCTGTGTGGCAGCGAATGCAGTTCCAAGGCACAGTGAAAACCAGCTACAGCATTCCGTGCTGGCAGCTTTCGTGTGGGAGAAATGGCTGGACGTTTCGAATTTGGCAGCCGGGCTCTGCTAGACAGAGATAAACAGTGTTGCCCAATTACCAAGCAAAGCTTTTGTGGAAAGCGAATGTCTGTGTGGCAGCGAATGCAGTTCCAAGGGACAGTAAAAACCAGCTACAGCATTTCGTTCTGGCAGCTTTCATCTGGGCGCAATCGCTGGACGTTTCGAATTTGGCAGCCGGGCTCTGCGAGAGATACATACACAGTGTTGCCCCTTTGCCAACCAAAGCTTGTGGGGAAAGCGAATGTCTGTGTGGCAGCGAATGCAGTTCCAAGGGACAGTGAAAACCAGCTACAGCATTCCGTTTTGGCAGCTTTCGTGTGGGAGAAATCGTTGGACGTTTCAAATTTGGCAGCCGGGCTCTGCGAGAGACACATACACAGTTTTGCCCCTTTACGAAGAAAAGCTTTTGGAGAAAGCGAATGTCTGTGTGGCAGCGAATGCAGTTCCAAGGGACAGTGAAAACCAGCTACAGCATTCCGTGCTGCCAGCTTTCGTATGGGCGCAATCGCTGGACGTTTCGAATTTGGCAGCCGGGCTCTGCGAGAGACACATACACAGTGTTGCCCCATTACCAAGAAAACCTTTGGCGAAAGCGAATGCCTGTGTGGCAGCGAATGCAGTTCCAAGGGACAGTGAAAACCAGCTACAGCATTCCGTGCTGGCAGCTTTCGTGTGGGGGAAATCGCTGGATGTTTCGAATTTGGCAGCCGGGCTAAGCGAGAGACACATACACAGTGTTGCACCATTACCATGAAAAACTTTTGGGGAAAGCGAATGTCTGTGTGGCAGCGAATGCAGTTCCAAGGGACAGTGAAAACCAGCTACAGCATTCCGTGCTGGCAGCTTTCGTGTGGGCGCAATCGCTGGACGTTTCGAATTTGGCAGCCGGGCTCTGCGAGAGACACATACACAGTGTTGCCCCATTACCATGAAAACCTTTTGGGGAAAGCGAATGTCTGTGTGGCAGCGAATGCAGTTCCAAGGGACAGTGAAAAGCAGCTACAGCATTCCGTTCTGGCAGCTTTCGTGTGGGCGCAATCGCTGGACGTTTCGAATTTGGCAGGCGGGCTCTGCAAGAGACACATACACAGTGTTGCCCCATTACCATGAAAACCTTTGACGAAAGCGAATGCCTGTGTGGCAGCGAATGCAGTTCCAAGGGACAGTGAAAACCAGCTACAGCATTCCGTGCTGGCAGCTTTCGTGTGGGCGCAATCGCTGGACGTTTCGAATTTGGCAGCCGGGCTCTGCGAGAGACACATACACAGTGTTGCCCCATTACCATGAAAACCTTTTGGGGAAAGCGAATGTCTGTGTGGCAGCGAATGCAGTTCCAAGGGACAGTGAAAAGCAGCTACAGCATTCGGTGCTGGCAGCTTTCGTGGGGGGGAAATCGCTGGATGTTTCGAATTTGGCAGCCGGGCTCTGCGAGAGACACATACACAGTGTTGCCCCATTACCATGAAAAACTTTTGGGGAAAGCGAATGTCTGTGTGGCAGCGAATGCAGTTCCAAGGGACAGTGAAAACCAGCTACAGCATTCCATGCTGGCAGCTTTCGTGTGGGCGCAATCGCTGGACGTTTCGAATTTGGCAGCCGGGCTCTGCAAGGTAGAGATACACAGTGTTGCCCCATTACCGAGAAAAGCTTTTGGGGAAAGCAAATGTCTGTGTGGCAGCGAATGCAGTTCCAAGGGACAGTGAAAACCAGCTACAGCATTCCGTACTGGGAGCTTTCGTGCGGGCGCAATTGCTAGACGTTTCGAATTTGGCAGCCGGGCTCTGCAAGTGTGAGATACACAGTGTTGCCCCTTTACGAACCAAAGCTTTTGGGGAAAGCGAATGTCTGTGTGGCAGCGAATGCAGTTCCAAGGGACAGTGAAAACCAGCTACAGCATTCCATGCTAGCAGCTTTCGTGTGGGAGAAATCGTTGGACATTTCAAATTTGGCAGCCGGGCTCTGCGAGAGACACATACACAGTGTTGCCCCATTACCAAGCAAAGCTTTTGGGGAAAGCGAATGTCTGTGTGGCAGCGAATGCAGTTCCAAGGGACAGTGAAAACCAGCTACAGCATTCCGTGCTGGCAGCTTTCGTGTGGGCGCAATCGCTGGACGTTTCGAATTTGGCAGCCGGGCTCTGCGAGAGACGCATACACTGTGTTGCCCCATTACGAAGAAAAGCTTTTGGGGAAAGCGAATGTCTGTGTGGCAGCGAATGCAGTTCCAAGGGACAGTGAAAACCATGCACAGCATTCCGTACTGGCAGCTTTCGTGCGGGCGCAATCGCTGGAAGTTTCGAATTTGGCAGCCGGGCTCTGCGAGAGACACATACAAAGTGTTGCCCCATTACCAAAAAAACCTTTGGGGAAAGCGAATGCCTGTGTGGCAGCGAATGCAGTTCCAAGGGACAGTGAAAACCAGCTACAGCATTCCGTGCTGGCAGCTTTCGTGTGGGGGAAATCAGTGGACGTTTCGAATTTGGCAGCCGGGCTCTGCGAGAGACGCATACACTGTGTTGCCCCATTACCATGAAAACCTTTTGGGGAAAGCGTATGTCTGTGTGGCAGCGAATGCAGTGCCAAGGGACAGTGAAAACCAGCTACAGCATTCCGTGCTGGTAGCTTTCGTGTGGGCGCAATCGCTGGACGTTTCGAAAATGGCAGCCAGGCTCTGCGAGGGAGAGATACACAGTGTTGCCCCATTACGAAGAAAAGCTTTTGGGGAAAGCGAATGTCTGTGTGGCAGCGAATGCAGTTCCAAGGGACAGTGAAAACCAGCCACAGCATTCCGTGCTGGCAACTTTCGTGTGGGGGAAATCGCTAGACGTTTCGAATTTGGCAGCCGGGCTCTGCGAGAGACACATACACAATGTTGCCCCATTACCAAGCAAAGCTTTTGTGGAAAGTGAATGTCTGTGTGGCAGCGAATGCAGTTCCAAGGGGCAGTGAAAACCAGCTACAGCATTCGGTGCTGGCAGCTTTTTTGTGGGAGCAATCGCTGGACGTTTCGAATTTGGCAGCCGGGCTCTGCGAGAGAGAGATACACAGTGTTGCCCCTTTACGAACCAAAGCTTTTGGGGAAAGCGAATGTCTGTGTGGCAGCGAATGCAGTTCCAAGGGACAGTGAAAACCAGCTACAGCATTCCGTGCTGGCAGCTTTCGTGCGGGCGCAATCGCTGGAAGTTTCGAATTTGGCAGCCGGGCTGTGCGAGAGACACATACAAAGTGTTGCCCCATTACCAAAAAAACCTTTGGGGAAAGCGAATGCCTGTGTGGCAGCGAATGCAGTTCCAAGGGACAGTGAAAACCAGGTACAGCATTCCGTACTGGGAGCTTTCATGCGGGCGCAATTGCTAGACGTTTCGAATTTGGCAGCCGGTCTCTGCAAGTGTGAGATACACAGTGTTGCCCCTTTACGAACCAAAGCTTTTGGGGAAAGCGAATGTCTGTGTGGCAGCGAATGCAGTTCCAAGGGACAGTGAAAACCAGCTACAACAGTCCGTGCTGGCAGCTTTCGTGTGGGTGCAATCGCTGGACGTTTCGAATTTGGCAGCCGGGCTCTGCGAGAGACACATACACAGTGTTCCCCATTACCAAGCAAAGCTTTTGGGGAAAGCGAATGTCTGTGTGGCAGCGAATGCAGTTCCAAGGGACAGTGAAAACCAGCTAGAGCATTCTGTGCTGGCAGCTTTCGTGTGAGCGCAATCGCTGGACGTTTCGAATTTGGCAGCCGGGCTCTGCGAGAGAGAGAGATACACAGTGTTGCCCCATTACCAAGCAAAGCTTTTGGGGAAAGCGAATGTCTGTGTGGCAGCGAATGCAGTTCCAAGGGACAGTGAAAACCAGCTACAGCATTGCGTGCTGGCAGCTTTCGTGCGGGCGCAATCGCTGGACGTTTCGAATTTGGCAGCCGGGCTCTGCGAGAGACACATACACAGTGTTGCCCCATTACCAAGCAAAGCTTTTGGGGAAAGCGAATGTCTGTGTGGCAGCGAATGCAGTTCCAAGGGACAGTGAAAACCAACTAAAGTATTGCGAGCTGGCAGCTTTCGTGTGGGCACAGTCGCTGGACGTTTCGAATTTGGCAGCCGGGCTCTGCTAGACAGAGATACACAGTGTTGCCCCTTTACGAACCAAAGCTTTTGGCGAAAGCGAATGTCTGTGTGGCAGCGAATGCAGTTCCAAGGGACAGTGAAAACCAGCTACAGCATTTCGTGCTGGCAGCTTTTGTGTGGCGCAATGGCTGGACGTTTAGAAGTTGGCAGCCGGGCTCTGCGAGAGACACATACACAGTGTTCCCCATTACCAAGCAAAGCTTTTGGGGAAAGCGAATGTCTGTGTGGCAGCGAATGCAGTTCCAAGGGACAGTGAAAACCAGCTAGAGCATTCTGTGCTGGCAGCTTTCGTGTGAGCGCAATCGCTGGACGTTTCGAATTTGGCAGCCGGGCTCTGCGAGAGAGAGAGATACACAGTGTTGCCCCATTACCAAGCAAAGCTTTTGGGGAAAGCGAATGTCTGTGTGGCAGCGAATGCAGTTCCAAGGGACAGTGAAAACCAGCTACAGCATTGCGTGCTGGCAGCTTTCGTGCGGGCGCAATCGCTGGACGTTTCGAATTTGGCAGCCGGGCTCTGCGAGAGACACATACACAGTGTTGCCCCATTACCAAGCAAAGCTTTTGGGGAAAGCGAATGTCTGTGTGGCAGCGAATGCAGTTCCAAGGGACAGTGAAAACCAACTAAACTATTGCGAGCTGGCAGCTTTCGTGTGGGCACAGTCGCTGGACGTTTCGAATTTGGCAGCCGGGCTCTGCTAGACAGAGATACACAGTGTTGCCCCTTTACGAACCAAAGCTTTTGGCGAAAGCGAATGTCTGTGTGGCAGCGAATGCAGTTCCAAGGGACAGTGAAAACCAGCTACAGCATTTCGTGCTGGCAGCTTTTGTGTGGCGCAATGGCTGGACGTTTAGAAGTTGGCAGCCGGGCTCTGCGAGAGAAACATACACAGTGTTGCCCCTTTACGAACCAAAGCTTTTGGGGAAAGCGAATGTCTGTGTGGCAGCGAATGCAGTTCCAAGGGACAGTGAAAACCAGCTACAGCATTCCGTGCTGGCAGCTTTCGTGTGGGAGAAATCGCTGGACGTTTCGAATTGGGCAGCCGGGCTCTGCGAGAGAGAGATACACAGTGTTGCCCCTTTACGAACCAAAGCTTTTGGGGAAAGCGAATGTCTGTGTGGCAGTGAATGCAGTTCCAAGGGACAGTGAAAACCAGCTACAGCATTCCGTGCTGGCAGCTTTCATGTGGGAGAAATCGCTGGACGTTTCGAATTTGGCAGCCGAGCTCTGCTAGACAGAGATACACAGTTTTGCCCCATTACCAAGAAAACCTCTGGGGAAAGCGAATGTCTGTGTGGCAGCGAATGCAGTTCCAAGGGACAGTGAAAACCAGCTACAGCATTGCGAGCTGGCAGCTTTCGTGTGGGCGCAATCGCTGGACGTTTCGAATTTGGCAGCCGGGCTCTGCAAGAGTGAGATACACAGTGTTGCCCCTTTACGAACCAAAGCTTTTGGGGAAAGCGAATGTCTGTGTGGCAGCGACTGCAGTTCCAAGGGACAGTGAAAACCAGCTACAGCATTCCGTGCTGGCAGCTTTCATGTGGGCACAATCGCTGGACGTTTCGAAATTGGCAGGCGGGCTCTGCAAGAGACACATACGCACTGTTGCCCCTTTACGAACCAAAGCTTTTGGGGAAAGCGAATGCCTGTGTGGCAGCGAATGCAGTTCCCAGGGACAGTGAAAACCAGCTACAGCATTCCGTGGTGGTAGCTTTCGTATGGGAGAAATTGCTGGATGTTTCGAATTTGGCTGCCGGGCTCTGCAAGAGACACATACACAGTTTTGCCCCATTACCAAGAAAAGCGTTTGGGGCAAGCGAATGCCTGTGTGGCAGGGAATGCAGTTCCAAGGGACAGTGAAAACCAGGTATAGCATTCCGTGCTGGCAGCTTTCGTGTGGGAGAAATCGCTGGACGTTTCGAATTTGGCAGCCGGGCTCTGCGAGAGAGAGATACACAGTGTTGCCCCTTTAGGAACCAAAGCTTTTGGGGAAAGCGAAAGCCTCTGTGGCAGCGAATGCAGTTCCAAGGGACAGTGAAAACCAGCTACAGCATTCCGTGTTGGCAGCTTTCGTGTGGGCGCAATCGCTGGACATTTCGAATTTGGCAGCCGGGCTCTGCAAGAGTGAGATACACAGTGTTGCCCCTTTACGAACCCAAGCTTTTGGGGAAAGCAAATGTCTGTGTGGCAGTGAATGCAGTTCCAAGGGACAGTGAAAACCAGCTACAGCATTCCGTGCTGGCAGCTTTCTTGTGGGCGCAATCGCTGGACGTTTCGAATTTGGCAGCCGGGCTCTGCAAGAGACACATACACAGTGTTGCCCCTTTACGAACCAAAGCTTTTGGGGAAAGCGAATGCTTGTTTGGCAGTGAATGCAGTTCCAAGGGACAGTGAAAACCAGCTACAGCATTCCGTGCTGGCAGCTTTCGTGTGGGCGCAATCGCTGGATGTTTCGAATTTGGCAGCCGGGCTCTGCGCGAGAGAGATACACAGTGTTGCCCTTTTACGAACCAAAGCTTTTGGGGAAAGCGAATGCCTGTGTGGCAGCGAATGCAGTTCCAAGGGACAGTGAAAACCAGCTACAGCATTCCGTGCTGGCAGCTTTCGTGTGGGCGCAATCGCTGGACGTTTCGAATTTGGCAGCCTGGCTCTGCAAGAGTGAGATACACAGTCTTGCCCTTTTACGAACCAAAGCTTTTGGGGAAAGCGAATGCCTGTGTGGCAGCGAATGCAGTTCCAAGGGACAGTGAAAACCAGCTACAGCATTCCGTGCTGGCAGCTTTCGTGTGGGCGCACTCGCTGGACCTTTCGATTTTGGCAGCCGGGCTCTGCGAGAGTGAGATACACAGTTTTGCCCCTTTACGAACCAAAGCTTTTGGGGAAAGCGAATGCCTGTGTGGCAGCGAATGCAGTTCCAAGAGACAGTGAAAACCAGCTACAGCATTCCGTGCTGGCAGCTTTCGTGTGGGAGAAATCGCTGGACGTTTCGAATTTGGCAGCCGGGCTCTGCGAGAGACACATACACGGTGTTGCCCCATTACCAAGAAAACCTTTGGGGAAAGCGAATGCCTGTGTGGCAGCGAATGCAGTTCCAAGGGACAGTGAAAACCAGCTACAGCAGTCCGTGCTGGCAGCTTTCGTGTGGGAGAAATCGCTGGACGTTTCGAATTTGGCAGCCGGGCTCTGCGAGAGACACATACACAGTGTTGCCCCTTTACGAACCAAAGCTTTTGGGGAAAGCGAATGTCTGTGTGGCAGCGAATGCAGTTCCAAGGGACAGTGAAAACCTGCTACAGCATTCCGTACTGGCAGCTTTCGTGTGGGCGCAATCCCTGGACGTTTCTAATTTGGCAGTCGGGTTCTGCGAGAGAGAGATACACAGTGTTGCCCCTTTACGAACCAAAGCTTTTGGGGAAAGCGAATGTCTGTGTGGCAGCGAATGCAGTTCCAAGAGACAGTGAAAACCAGCTACAGCATTCCGTGCTGGCAGCTTTCGTGTGGGAGAAATCGCTGGACGTTTCGAATTGGGCAGCCGGGCTCTGCGAGAGACACATACACAGTGTTGCCCCTTTACGAACCAAAGCTTTTGGGGAAAGCGAATGCCTGTGTGGCAGCGAATGCAGTTCCAAGGGACAGTGAAAACCAGCTACAGCAATCCGTGCTGGCAGCTTTCGTGTGGGAGAAACCGCTGGACATTTCGAATTTGGCAGCCGGGCTCTGCGAGAGATACATACACAGTGTTGCCCCATTACCAAGCAAAGCTTTTGGGGAAAGCGAATGCCTGTGTGGCAGCGAATGCAGTTCCAAGGGACAGTGAAAACCAGCTACAGCTTTGCATGCTGGCAGCTTTCGTGTGGGCGCAATCGCTGGATGTTTCGAATTTGGCAGCCGGGCTCTGCGAGAGAGAGATACAAAGTGTTGCCCCTTTACGAACCAAAGCTTTTGGGGAAAGCGAATGTCTGTGTGGCAGTGAATGCAGTTCCAAGGGACAGTGAAAACCAGCTACAGCATTCTGTACTGGCAGCTTTCGTGTGGGCGCAATCGCTGGACGTTTCGAATTTGGCAGTCGGGTTCTGCGAGAGAGAGATACACAGTGTTGCCCCGTTACGAACCAAAGCTTTTGGGGAAAGCGAATGCTTGTGTGGCAGTGAATGCAGTTCCAAGGGACAGTGAAAACCAGCTACAGCATTCCGTGCTGGCAGCTTTCGTGTGGGCGCAATCGCTGGACGTTTCGAATTTGGGAGCCCGGCTATGCGAGAGACACATACACAGTGTTGCCCCTTTACGAACCAAAGCTTTTGGGGAAAGCGAATGCTTGTGTGGCAGTGAATGCAGTTCCAAGGGACAGTGAAAACCAGCTACAGCATTCCGTGCTGGCAGCTTTCGTGTGGGCGCAATCGCTGGACGTTTCGAATTTGGGAGCCCGGCTATGCGAGAGACACATACACAGTGTTGCCCGTTTACTACGGAAAGCTTTTGGGGAAAGGGAACGTCTTTGTGGCAGCGAATGCAGTTCCCAGGAACAGAGAAAACCAGTGACAGCATTCCGTGCTGGTAGCTTTCGTGTGGCAGCAATCGCTGGGCGTTTGGAATTTGGCAGCCGGGCTCTGCGAGAGACACATACACAGTGTTGCCCCTTTACGAACCAAAGCTTTTGGGGAAAGCGAATGTCTGTGTGGCAGCGAATGCAGTTCCAAGGGACAGTGAAAATCAGCTGCAGAATTGCGTGCTGACAGCTTTTGTGTGGGAGAAATCGCTGGACGTTTCGAATTTGGCAACCGGGCTCTGCGAGAGACACATACACAGTGTTACCCTTTTACGAACCGAAGCTTTTGGGGAAAGCGAATGTCTGTGTGGCAGCGAATGCAGTTCCAAGGGACAGTGAAAACCAGCTAAAGCATTTCGTGCTGGCAGCTTTTGTGTGGCGCAATGGCTGGACGTTTAGAAGTTGGCAGCCGGGCTCTGCGAGAGACACATACACAGTGTTGCCCCTTTACGAACCAAAGCTTTTGGGGAAAGCGAATGTCTGTGTGGCAGCGACTGCAGTTCCAAGAGACAGTGAAAACCAGCTACAGCATTCCGTGCTGGCAGCTTTCGTGTGGGAGAAATCGCTGGACGTTTCGAATTGGGCAGCCGGGCTCTGCGAGAGACACATACACAGTGTTGCCCCTTTACGAACCAAAGCTTTTGGGGAAAGCGAATGCCTGTGTGGCAGCGAATGCAGTTCCAAGGGACAGTGAAAACCAGCTACAGCATTCCGTGCTGGCACCTTTCGTGTGGGCGCAATCGCTGGACGTTTCGAATTTGGCAGCCGGGCTCTGCGAGAGAGAGATACACAGTGTTGCCCCTTTAGGAACCAAAGCTTTTGGGGAAAGCGAATGTCTGTGTGGCAGCGAATGCAGTTCCAAGGGACAGTGAAAACCAGCTACAGCATTCCGTGCTGACAGCTTTTGTGTGGGCGCAATCGCTGGACGTTTCGAATTTGGCAGTCGGGTTCTGCGAGAGAGAGATACACAGTGTTGCCCCTTTACGAACCAAAGCTTTTGGGGAAAGCGAATGTCTGTGTGGCAGTGAATGCAGTTCCAAGGGACAGTGAAAACCAGCTACAGCATTCCGTGCTGGCAGCTTTCATGTGGGAGAAATCGCTGGATGTTTCGAATTTGGCAGCCGGGCTCTGCTAGACAGAGATTCACAGTTTTGCCCCATTACCAAGAAAACCTCTGGGGAAAGCGAATGTCTGTGTGGCAGCGAATGCAGTTCCAAGGGACAGTGAAAACCAGCTACAACAGTCCGTGCTGGCAGCTTTCGTGTGGGGGAAATCGCTGGACGTTTTGAATTTGGCAGCCGGGCTCTGCGAGAGACACATACACAGTGTTGCCCCATTACCATGAAAACCTTTTGGGGAAAGCGTATGTCTGTGTGGCAGCGAATGCAGTTCCAAGGGACAGTGAAAACCAGCTACAGCATTCCGTGCTGGTAGCTTTCGTGTGGGCGCAATCGCTGGACGTTTCGAAAATGGCAGCCAGGCTCTGCGAGGGAGAGATACACAGTGTTGCCCCATTACGAAGAAAAGCTTTTGGGGAAAGCGAATGTCTGTGTCGCAGCGAATGCAGTTCCAAGGGACAGTGAAAACCAGCCACAGCATTCCGTGCTGGCAACTTTCGTGTGGGGGAAATCGCTGGACGTTTCGAATTTGGCAGCCGGGCTCTGCGAGAGACACATACACAGTGTTGCCCCATTACCAAGCAAAGCTTTTGGGGAAAGAGAATGTCTGTGTGGCAGCGAATGCAGTTCCAAGGGGCAGTGAAAACCAGCTACAGCATTCGGTGCTGGCAGCTTTTTTGTGGGAGCAATCGCTGGACGTTTCGAATTTGGCAGCCGGGCTCTGCGAGAGAGAGATACACAGTGTTGCCCCTTTACGAACCAAAGCTTTTGGGGAAAGCGAATGTCTGTGTGGCAGCGAATGCAGTTCCAAGGGACAGTGAAAAGCAGCTACAGAATTCCGTGCTGGCAGCTTTCGTGTGGGAGAAATCGCTGGACGTTTCGAATTTGGCAGCCGGGCTCTGCGAGAGACACATACACAGTGTTGCCCCATTACCATGAAAACCTTTTGGGGAAAGCGAATGCCTGTGTGGCAGCGAATGCAGTTCTAAGGGACAGTGAAAACCAGCTACAGCATTCCGTGGTGGTAGCTTTTTGTGGGAGAAATTGCTGGACGTTTCGAATTTGGCAGCCAGGCTCTGCAAGAGTGAGATACAAAGTGTTGCCCCTTTACGAACCAAAGCTTTTGGGGAAAGCGAATGTCTGTGTGGCAGCGACTGCAGTTCCAAGGGACAGTGAAAACCAGCTACAGCTTTCCGTGCTGGCAGCTTTCGTGTGGGCGGAATCGCTGGACGTTTCGAATTTGGCAGCCGAGGTCTGCGAGAGACACATACACAGTGTTGCCCCTTTACGAACCAAAGCTTTTGGGGAAAGCGAATGCTTGTGTAGCAGTGAATGCAGTTCCAAGGGACAGTGAAAACCAGCTACAGCATTCCGTGCTGGCAGCTTTCGTGTGGGCGCAATCGCTGGACGTTTCGAATTTGGCAGCCGGGCTCTGCGAGAGAGAGATACACAGTCTTGCCCTTTTACGAACCAAAGCTTTTGGGGAAAGCGAATGTCTGTGTGGCAGTGAATGCAGTTCCAAGGGACAGTGAAAACCAGCTACAGCATTCCGTGCTGGCAGCTTTCGTGTGGGCGCAATCGCTGGACGTTTCGAATTTGGCAGCCGGGCTCTGCGAGAGTGAGATACAAAGTTTTGCCCCTTTACGAACCAAAGCTTTTGGGGAAAGCGAATGCCTGTGTGGCAGCGAATGCAGTTCCAAGAGACAGTGAAAACCAGCTACAGCATTCCGTGCTGGCAGCTTTCGTGTGGGAGAAATCGCTGGACGTTTCGAATTTGGCAGCCGGGCTCTGCGAGAGACACATACACAGTGTTGCCCCATTACCAAGAAAAACTTTGGGGAAAGCGAATGTCTGTGTGGCAGCGAATGCAGTTCCAAGGGACAGTGAAAACCAGCTACAGCATTCCGTGCTGGCAGCTTTCGTGTAGGAGAAATCGCTGGACGTTTCGAATTTGGCAGCCGGGCTCTGCGAGAGACACATACACAGTGTTGCCCCATTACCAAGAAAACCTTTGGGGAAAGCGAATGTCTGTGTGGCAGCGAATGCAGTTCCAAGGGACAGTGAAAACCAGCTACAGCATTCCGTGCTGGCAGCTTTCGTGTGGGAGAAATCACTGGACGTTTCGAATTTGGCAGCCGGGCTCTGCGAGAGAGAGATACACAGTGTTGCCCGATTACTAGGGAAAGCTTTTGGGGAAAGCGAATGTCTGTGTGGCAGCGAATGCAGTTCCAAGGGACAGTGAAAACCAGGAACAGAATTGCGTGCTGACAGCTTTCGTGTGGGCGCAATCGCTGGACGTTTCGAATTTGGCAACCGGGCTCTGCGAGAGACACATACATAGTGTTACCCCTTTACGAACCAAAGCTTTTGGGGAAAGCGAATGTCTGTGTGGCAGCGAATGCCGTTCCAAGGGACAGTGAAAACCAGCTACAGCATTCCGTGCTGGCAGCTTTCGTGTGGGAGAAATCGCTGGACGTTTCGAATTTGGCAGCCGGGCTCTGCTAGACAGAGATACAGAGTCTTGCCCCATTACCAAGAAAACCTTTGGGGAAAGCGAATGTCTGTGTGGCAGCGAATGCAGTTCCAAGGGACAGTGAAAACCAGCTACAGCATTCCGTGCTGGCAGCTTTCGTGTGGGAGAAATCACTGGATGTTTCGAATTTGGCAGCCGGGCTCTGCGAGAGAGAGATACACAGTGTTGCCCGATTACTAGGGAAAGCTTTTGGGGAAAGCGAATGTCTGTGTGGCCGCGAATGCAGTTCCAAGGGACAGTGAAAACCAGGAACAGAATTGCGTGCTGACAGCTTTCGTGTGGGCGCAATCGCTGGACGTTTCGAATTTGGCAACCGGGCTCTGCGAGAGACACATACATAGTGTTACCCCTTTACGAACCAAAGCTTTTGGGGAAAGCGAATGTCTGTGTGGCAGCGAATGCAGTTCCAAGGGACAGTGAAAACCAGGAACAGAATTGCGTGCTGACAGCTTTTGTGTGGGAGAAATCGCTGGACGTTTCGAATTTGGCAACCGGGCTCTGCGAGAGACACATACACAGTGTTACCCTTTTACGAACCAAAGCTTTTGGGGAAAGCGAATGTCTGTGTGGCAGCGAATGCAGTTCCAAGGGACAGTGAAAACCAGCTAAAGCATTTCGTGCTGGCAGCTTTTGTGTGGCGCAATGGCTGGACGTTTAGAAGTTGGCAGCCGGGCTCTGCGAGAGACACATACACAGTGTTGCCCCTTTTCGAACCAAAGCTTTTGGGGAAAGCGAATGTCTGTGTGGCAGCGAATGCAGTTCCAAGGGACAGTGAAAACCTGCTACAGCATTCCGTACTGGCAGCTTTCGTGTGGGCGCAATCCCTGGACGTTTCTAATTTGGCAGTCGGGTTCTGCGAGAGAGAGATACACAGTGTTGCCCCTTTACGAACCAAAGCTTTTGGGGAAAGCGAATGTCTGTGTGGCAGCGAATGCAGTTCCAAGAGACAGTGAAAACCAGCTACAGCATTCCGTGCTGGCAGCTTTCGTGTGGGAGAAATCGCTGGACGTTTCGAATTGGGCAGCCGGGCTCTGCGAGAGACACATACACAGTGTTGCCCCTTTACGAACCAAAGCTTTTGGGGAAAGCGAATGCCTGTGTGGCAGCGAATGCAGTTCCAAGGGACAGTGAAAACCAGCTACAGCATTCCCTGCTGGCACCTTTCGTGTGGGCGCAATCGCTGGACGTTTCGAATTTGGCAGCCGGGCTCTGCGAGAGAGAGATACACAGTATTGCCCCTTTAGGAACCAAAGCTTTTGGGGAAAGCGAAAGCCTCTGTGGCAGCGAATGCAGTTCCAAGGGACAGTGAAAACCAGCTACAGCATTCCGTGCTGGCAGCTTTTGTGTGGGCGCAATCGCTGGACGTTTCGAATTTGGCAGTCGGGTGCTGCGAGAGAGAGATACACAGTGTTGCCCCTTTACGAACCAAAGCTTTTGGGGAAAGCGAATGTCTGTGTGGCAGTGAATGCAGTTCCAAGGGACAGTGAAAACCAGCTACAGCATTCCGTGCTGGCAGCTTTCGTGTGGGAGAAATCGCTGGATGTTTCGAATTTGGCAGCCGGGCTCTGCTAGACAGAGATACACAGTTTTGCCCCATTACCAAGAAAACCTCTGGGGAAAGCGAATGTCTGTGTGGCAGCGAATGCAGTTCCAAGGGACAGTGAAAACCAGCTACAGCATTCCGTGCTGGCAGCTTTCGTGTGGGCGCAATCGCTGGACGTTTCGAATTTGGCAGCCGGGCTCTGCAAGAGTGAGATACACAGTGTTGCCCCTTTACGAACCAAATCTTTTGGGGAAAGCGAATGTCTGTGTGGCAGCGACTGCAGTTCCAAGGGACAGTGAAAACCAGCTACAGCATTCCGTGCTGGCAGCTTTCATGTGGGCACAATCGCTGGACGTTTCGAAATTGGCAGGCGGGCTCTGCAAGAGACACATACGCACTGTTGCCCCTTTACGAACCAAAGCTTTTGGGGAAAGCGAATGCCTGTGTGGCAGCGAATGCAGTTCCCAGGGACAGTGAAAACCAGCTACAGCATTCCGTGGTGGTAGCTTTCGTATGGGAGGAATTGCTGGATGTTTCGAATTTGGCTGCCGGGCTCTGCAAGAGACACATACACAGTTTTGCCCCATTACCAAGAAAAGCGTTTGGGGCAAGCGAATGCCTGTGTGGCAGGGAATGCAGTTCCAAGGGACAGTGAAAACCAGCTACAGCATTCCGTGCTGGAAGCTTTCGTGTGGGAGAAATCGCTGGACGTTTCGAATTTGGCAGCCGGGCTCTGCGAGAGAGAGATACACAGTGTTGCCCCTTTAGGAACCAAAGCTTTTGGGGAAAGCGAAAGCCTCTGTGGCAGCGAATGCAGTTCCAAGGGACAGTGAAAACCAGCTACAGCATTCCGTGCTGGCAGCTTTTGTGTGGGCGCAATCGCTGGACGTTTCGAATTTGGCAGTCGGGTTCTGCGAGAGAGAGATACACAGTGTTGCCCCTTTAGGAACCAAAGCTTTTGGGGAAAGCGAAAGCCTCTGTGGCAGCGAATGCAGTTCCAAGGGACAGTGAAAACCAGCTACAGCATTCCGTGCTGGCAGCTTTCGTGTGGGAGAAATCGCTGGATGTTTCGAATTTGGCAGCCGGGCTCTGCTAGACAGAGATACACAGTTTTGCCCCATTACCAAGAAAACCTCTGGGGAAAGCGAATGTCTGTGTGGCAGCGAATGCAGTTCCAAGGGACAGTGAAAACCAGCTACAGCATTCCGTGCTGGCAGCTTTCGTGTGGGCGCAATCGCTGGACGTTTCGAATTTGGCAGCCGGGCTCTGAAAGAGTGAGATACACAGTGTTGCCCCTTTACGAACCAAAGCTTTTGGGGAAAGCGAATGTCTGTGTGGCAGCGACTGCAGTTCCAAGGGACAGTGAAAACCAGCTACAGCATTCCGTGCTGGCAGCTTTCATGTGGGCACAATCACTGGACGTTTCGAAATTGGCAGGCGGGCTCTGCAAGAGACACATACGCACTGTTGCCCCTTTACGAACCAAAGCTTTTGGGGAAAGCGAACGCCTGTGTGGCAGCGAATGCAGTTCCCAGGGACAGTGAAAACCAGCTACAGCATTCCGTGGTGGTAGCTTTCGTGTGGGAGAAATTGCTGGATGTTTCGAATTTGGCAGCCGGGCTCTGCAAGAGACACATACACAGTTTTGCCCCATTACCAAGAAAAGCGTTTGGGGCAAGCGAATGCCTGTGTGGCAGGGAATGCAGTTCCAAGGGACAGTGAAAACTAGCTACAGCATTCCGTGCTGGCAGCTTTCGTGTGGGAGAAATCGCTGGACGTTTCGAATTTGGCAGCCGGGCTCTGCGAGAGAGAGATACACAGTGTTGCCCCTTTAGGAACCAAAGCTTTTGGGGAAAGCGAAAGCCTCTGTGGCAGCGAATGCAGTTCCAAGGGACAGTGAAAACCAGCTACAGCATTCCGTGCTGGCAGCTTTTGTGTGGGCGCAATCGCTGGACGTTTCGAATTTGGCAGTCGGGTTCTGCGAGAGAGAGATACACAGTGTTGCCCCTTTAGGAACCAAAGCTTTTGGGGAAAGCGAAAGCCTCTGTGGCAGCGAATGCAGTTCCAAGGGACAGTGAAAACCAGCTACAGCATTCCGTGCTGGCAGCTTTCGTGTGGGAGAAATCGCTGGATGTTTCGAATTTGGCAGCCGGGCTCTGCTAGACAGAGATACACAGTTTTGCCCCATTACCAAGAAAACCTCTGGGGAAAGCGAATGTCTGTGTGGCAGCGAATGCAGTTCCAAGGGACAGTGAAAACCAGCTACAGCATTCCGTGCTGGCAGCTTTCGTGTGGGCGCAATCGCTGGACGTTTCGAATTTGGCAGCCGGGCTCTGAAAGAGTGAGATACACAGTGTTGCCCCTTTACGAACCAAAGCTTTTGGGGAAAGCGAATGTCTGTGTGGCAGCGACTGCAGTTCCAAGGGACAGTGAAAACCAGCTACAGCATTCCGTGCTGGCAGCTTTCATGTGGGCACAATCACTGGACGTTTCGAAATTGGCAGGCGGGCTCTGCAAGAGACACATACGCACTGTTGCCCCTTTACGAACCAAAGCTTTTGGGGAAAGCGAACGCCTGTGTGGCAGCGAATGCAGTTCCCAGGGACAGTGAAAACCAGCTACAGCATTCCGTGGTGGTAGCTTTCGTGTGGGAGAAATTGCTGGATGTTTCGAATTTGGCAGCCGGGCTCTGCAAGAGACACATACACAGTTTTGCCCCATTACCAAGAAAAGCGTTTGGGGCAAGCGAATGCCTGTGTGGCAGGGAATGCAGTTCCAAGGGACAGTGAAAACTAGCTACAGCATTCCGTGCTGGCAGCTTTCGTGTGGGAGAAATCGCTGGACGTTTCGAATTTGGCAGCCGGGCTCTGCGAGAGAGAGATACACAGTGTTGCCCCTTTAGGAACCAAAGCTTTTGGGGAAAGCGAAAGCCTCTGTGGCAGCGAATGCAGTTCCAAGGGACAGTGAAAACCAGCTACAGCATTCCGTGCTGGCAGCTTTTGTGTGGGCGCAATCGCTGGACGTTTCGAATTTGGCAGTCGGGTTCTGCGAGAGAGAGATACACAGTGTTGCCCCTTTACGAACCAAAGCTTTTGGGGAAAGCGAATGTCTGTGTGACAGCGAATGCAGTTCCAAGGGACAGTGAAAACCAGCTACAGCTTTCCGTGCTGGCAGCTTTCGTGTGGGAGAAATCGCTGGATGTTTCGAATTTGGCAGCCGGGCTCTGCTAGACAGAGATACACAGTTTTGCCCCATTACCAAGAAAAGCTTTTGGGGAAAGCGAATGTCTGTGTGGCAGCGAATGCAGTTCCAAGGGACAGTGAAAACCAGCTACAGCATTCCATGCTGGCAGCTTTCGTGTGGGCGCAATCGCTGGATGTTTCGAATTTGGCAGCCGGGCCCTGCGACAGAGAGATACACAGTGTTGCCCCTTTACGAACCAAAGCTTTTGGGGAAAGCGAATGCCTGTGTGGCAGCGAATGCAGTTCCAAGGGACAGTGAAAACCAGCTACAGCATTCCGTGTTGGCAGCTTTCGTGTGGGCGCAATCGCTGGACGTTTCGAATTTGGCAGCCGGGCTCTGCAAGAGTGAGATACACAGTTTTCCCCTTTACGAACCAAAGCTTTTGGGAAAAGCAAATGTCTGTGTAGCACTGAATGCAGTTCCAAGGGACAGTGAAAACCAGCTACAGCATTCCGTGCTGGCAGCTTTCTTGTGGGCGCAATCGCTGGACGTTTCGAATTTGGCAGCCGGGCTCTGCGAGAGACACATACACAGTGTTGCCCCTTTACGAACCAAAGCTTTTGGGGAAAGCGAATGCTTGTGTGGCAGTGAATGCAGTTCCAAGGGACAGTGAAAACCAGCTACAGCATTCCGTACTGGCAGCTTTCGTGTGGGCGCAATCGCTGGATGTTTCGAATTTGGCAGCCGGGCTCTGCGCGAGAGAGATACACAGTGTTGCCCCTTTACGAACCAAAGCTTTTGGGGAAAGCGAATGTCTGTGTGCCAGCGAATGCAGTTCCAAGGGACAGTGAAAACCAGCTACAGCATTCCGTGCTGGCAGCTTTCATGTGGGAGAAATCGCTGGATGTTTCGAATTTGGCAGCCGGGCTCTGCTAGACAGAGATACACAGTTTTGCCCCATTACCAAGAAAACCTCTGGGGAAAGCGAATGTCTGTGTGGCAGCGAATGCAGTTCCAAGGGACAGTGAAAACCAGCTACAGCATTCCGTGCTGGCAGCTTTCGTGTGGGCGCAATCGCTGGACGTTTCGAATTTGGCAGCCGGGCTCTGCAAGAGTGAGATACACAGTGTTGCCCCTTTACGAACCAAAGCTTTTGGGGAAAGCGAATGTCTGTGTGGCAGCGACTGCAGTTCCAAGGGACAGTGAAAACCAGCTACAGCATTCCGTGCTGGCAGCTTTCATGTGGGCACAATCGCTGGACGTTTCGAAATTGGCAGGCGGGCTCTGCAAGAGACACATACGCACTGTTGCCCCTTTACGAACCAAAGCTTTTGGGGAAAGCGAATGCCTGTGTGGCAGCGAATGCAGTTCCCAGGGACAGTGAAAACCAGCTACAGCATTCCGTGGTGGTAGCTTTCGTATGGGAGAAATTGCTGGATGTTTCGAATTTGGCTGCCGGGCTCTGCAAGAGACACATACACAGTTTTGCCCCATTACCAAGAAAAGCGTTTGGGGCAAGCGAATGCCTGTGTGGCAGGGAATGCAGTTCCAAGGGACAGTGAAAACCAGCTACAGCATTCCGTGCTGGCAGCTTTCGTGTGGGAGAAATCGCTGGACGTTTCGAATTTGGCAGCCGGGCTCTGCGAGAGAGAGATACACAGTGTTGCCCCTTTACGAACCAAAGCTTTTGGGGAAAGCGAATGTCTGTGTGGCAGCGAATGCAGTTCCAAGGGACAGTGAAAACCAGCTACAGCATTCCATGCTGGCAGCTTTTGTGTGGGCGCAATCGCTGGATGTTTCGAATTTGGCAGCCGGGCTCTGCTAGACAGAGATACACAGTTTTGCCCCATTACCAAGAAAAGCTTTTGGGGAAAGCGAATGTCTGTGTGGCAGCGAATGCAGTTCCAAGGGACAGTGAAAACCAGCTACAGCATTCCATGCTGGCAGCTTTCGTGTGGGCGCAATCGCTGGATGTTTCGAATTTGGCAGCCGGGCCCTGCGACAGAGAGATACACAGTGTTGCCCCTTTACGAACCAAAGCTTTTGGGGAAAGCGAATGTCTGTGTGGCAGCAAATGCAGTTCCAAGGGACAGTGAAAACCAGCTACAGCATTCCGTGTTGGCAGCTTTCGTGTGGGCGCAATCGCTGGACATTTCGAATTTGGCAGCCGGGCTCTGCAAGAGTGAGATACACAGTGTTGCCCCTTTACGAACCAAAGCTTTTGGGGAAAGCAAATGTCTGTGTGGCAGTGAATGCAGTTCCAAGGGACAGTGAAAACCAGCTACAGCATTCCGTGGTGGTAGCTTTTTGTGGGAGAAATTGCTGGATGTTTCGAATTTGGCAGCCAGGTTCTGCAAGAGTGAGATACAAAGTGTTGCCCCTTTACGAACCAAAGCTTTTGGGGAAAGCGAATGTCTGTGTGGCAGCGACTGCAGTTCCAAGGGACAGTGAAAACCAGCTACAGCATTCCGTGCTGGCAGCTTTCGTGTGGGCGCAATCGCCGGACTTTTCGAATTTGGCAGCCGGGCTCTGCGAGAGACACATACACAGTGTTGCCCCTTTACGAACCAAAGCTTTTGGGGAAAGCGAATGCTTGTGTGGCAGTGAATGCAGTTCCAAGGGACAGTGAAAACCAGCTACAACAGTCCGTGCTGGCAGCTTTCGTGTGGGTGCAATCGCTGGACGTTTCGAATTTGGCAGCCGGGCTCTGCGAGAGACACATACACAGTGTTCCCCATTACCAAGCAAAGCTTTTGGGGAAAGCGAATGTCTGTGTGGCAGCGAATGCAGTTCCAAGGGACAGTGAAAACCAGCTAGAGCATTCTGTGCTGGCAGCTTTCGTGTGAGCGCAATCGCTGGACGTTTCGAATTTGGCAGCCGGGCTCTGCGAGAGAGAGAGATACACAGTGTTGCCCCATTACCAAGCAAAGCTTTTGGGGAAAGCGAATGTCTGTGTGGCAGCGAATGCAGTTCCAAGGGACAGTGAAAACCAGCTACAGCATTCCGTGCTGGCAGCTTTCGTGCGGGCGCAATCGCTGGACGTTTCGAATTTGGCAGCCGGGCTCTGCGAGAGACACATACACAGTGTTGCCCCATTACCAAGCAAAGCTTTTGGGGAAAGCGAATGTCTGTGTGGCAGCGAATGCAGTTCCAAGGGACAGTGAAAACCAACTAAAGTATTGCGAGCTGGCAGCTTTCGTGTGGGCACAGTCGCTGGACGTTTCGAATTTGGCAGCCGGGCTCTGCTAGACAGAGATACACAGTGTTGCCCCTTTACGAACCAAAGCTTTTGGCGAAAGCGAATGTCTGTGTGGCAGCGAATGCAGTTCCAAGGGACAGTGAAAACCAGCTACAGCATTTCGTGCTGGCAGCTTTTGTGTGGCGCAATGGCTGGACGTTTAGAAGTTGGCAGCCGGGCTCTGCGAGAGAAACATACACAGTGTTGCCCCTTTACGAACCAAAGCTTTTGGGGAAAGCGAATGTCTGTGTGGCAGCGAATGCAGTTCCAAGGGACAGTGAAAACCAGCTACAGCATTCCGTGCTGGCAGCTTTCGTGTGGGAGAAATCGCTGGACGTTTCGAATTGGGCAGCCGGGCTCTGCGAGAGAGAGATACACAGTGTTGCCCCTTTACGAACCAAAGCTTTTGGGGAAAGCGAATGTCTGTGTGGCAGTGAATGCAGTTCCAAGGGACAGTGAAAACCAGCTACAGCATTCCGTGCTGGCAGCTTTCTTGTGGGCGCAATCGCTGGACGTTTCGAATTTGGCAGCCGGGCTCTGCAAGAGACACATACACAGTGTTGCCCCTTTACGAACCAAAGCTTTTGGGGAAAGCGAATGCTTGTTTGGCAGTGAATGCAGTTCCAAGGGACAGTGAAAACCAGCTACAGCATTCCGTGCTGGCAGCTTTCGTGTGGGCGCAATCGCTGGATGTTTCGAATTTGGCAGCCGGGCTCTGCGCGAGAGAGATACACAGTGTTGCCCTTTTACGAACCAAAGCTTTTGGGGAAAGCGAATGCCTGTGTGGCAGCGAATGCAGTCCCAAGGGACAGTGAAAACCAGCTACAGCATTCCATGCTGGCAGCTTTCGTGTGGGCGCAATCGCTGGACGTTTCGAATTTGGCAGCCTGGCTCTGCAAGAGTGAGATACACAGTCTTGCCCTTTTACGAACCAAAGCTTTTGGGGAAAGCGAATGCCTGTGTGGCAGCGAATGCAGTTCCAAGGGACAGTGAAAACCAGCTACAGCATTCCGTGCTGGCAGCTTTCGTGTGGGCGCACTCGCTGGACCTTTCGATTTTGGTAGCCGGGCTCTGCGAGAGTGAGATACACAGTTTTGCCCTTTTACGAACCAAAGCTTTTGGGGAAAGCGAATGCCTGTGTGGCAGCGAATGCAGTTCCAAGAGACAGTGAAAACCAGCTACAGCATTCCGTGCTGGCAGCTTTCGTGTGGGAGAAATCGCTGGACGTTTCGAATTTGGCAGCCGGGCTCTGCGAGAGACACATACACGGTGTTGCCCCATTACCAAGAAAACCTTTGGGGAAAGCGAATGCCTGTGTGGCAGCGAATGCAGTTCCAAGGGACAGTGAAAACCAGCTACAGCATTCCGTGCTGGCAGCTTTCGTGTGGGAGAAAACGCTGGACGTTTCGAATTTGGCAGCCGGGCTCTGCGAGAGACACATACACAGTGTTGCCCCATTACCAAGAAAACCTTTGGGGAAAGCGAATGTCTGTGTGGCAGCGAATGCAGTTCCAAGGGACAGTGAAAACCAGCTACAGCATTCCGTGCTGGCAGCTTTCGTGTGGGAGAAATCGCTGGACGTTTCGAATTTGGCAGCCGGGCTCTGCGAGAGACACATACACAGTGTTGCCCCTTTACGAACCAAAGCTTTTGGGGAAAGCGAATGTCTGTGTGGCAGCGAATGCAGTTCCAAGGGACAGTGAAAACCTGCTACAGCATTCCGTACTGGCAGCTTTCGTGTGGGCGCAATCCCTGGACGTTTCTAATTTGGCAGTCGGGTTCTGCGAGAGAGAGATACACAGTGTTGCCCCTTTACGAACCAAAGCTTTTGGGGAAAGCGAATGTCTGTGTGGCAGCGAATGCAGTTCCAAGAGACAGTGAAAACCAGCTACAGCATTCCGTGCTGGCAGCTTTCGTGTGGGAGAAATCGCTGGACGTTTCGAATTGGGCAGCCGGGCTCTGCGAGAGACACATACACAGTGTTGCCCCTTTACGAACCAAAGCTTTTGGGGAAAGCGAATGCCTGTGTGGCAGCGAATGCAGTTCCAAGGGACAGTGAAAACCAGCTACAGCAATCCGTGCTGGCAGCTTTCGTGTGGGAGAAACCGCTGGACATTTCGAATTTGGCAGCCGGGCTCTGCGAGAGATACATACACAGTGTTGCCCCATTACCAAGCAAAGCTTTTGGGGAAAGCGAATGCCTGTGTGGCAGCGAATGCAGTTCCAAGGGACAGTGAAAACCAGCTACAGCTTTGCATGCTGGCAGCTTTCGTGTGGGCGCAATCGCTGGATGTTTCGAATTTGGCAGCCGGGCTCTGCGAGAGAGAGATACACAGTGTTGCCCCTTTAGGAACCAAAGCTTTTGGGGAAAGCGAAAGCCTCTGTGGCAGCGAATGCAGTTCCAAGGGACAGTGAAAACCAGCTACAGCATTCCGTGCTGGCAGCTTTCGTGTGGGAGAAATCGCTGGATGTTTCGAATTTGGCAGCCGGGCTCTGCTAGACAGAGATACACAGTTTTGCCCCATTACCAAGAAAACCTCTGGGGAAAGCGAATGTCTGTGTGGCAGCGAATGCAGTTCCAAGGGACAGTGAAAACCAGCTACAGCATTCCGTGCTGGCAGCTTTCGTGTGGGCGCAATCGCTGGACGTTTCGAATTTGGCAGCCGGGCTCTGCAAGAGTGAGATACACAGTGTTGCCCCTTTACGAACCAAAGCTTTTGGGGAAAGCGAATGTCTGTGTGGCAGCGACTGCAGTTCCAAGGGACAGTGAAAACCAGCTACAGCATTCCGTGCTGGCAGCTTTCATGTGGGCACAATCACTGGACGTTTCGAAATTGGCAGGCGGGCTCTGCAAGAGACACATACGCACTGTTGCCCCTTTACGAACCAAAGCTTTTGGGGAAAGCGAACGCCTGTGTGGCAGCGAATGCAGTTCCCAGGGACAGTGAAAACCAGCTACAGCATTCCGTGGTGGTAGCTTTCGTGTGGGAGAAATTGCTGGATGTTTCGAATTTGGCAGCCGGGCTCTGCAAGAGACACATACACAGTTTTGCCCCATTACCAAGAAAAGCGTTTGGGGCAAGCGAATGCCTGTGTGGCAGGGAATGCAGTTCCAAGGGACAGTGAAAACTAGCTACAGCATTCCGTGCTGGCAGCTTTCGTGTGGGAGAAATCGCTGGACGTTTCGAATTTGGCAGCCGGGCTCTGCGAGAGAGAGATACACAGTGTTGCCCCTTTAGGAACCAAAGCTTTTGGGGAAAGCGAAAGCCTCTGTGGCAGCGAATGCAGTTCCAAGGGACAGTGAAAACCAGCTACAGCATTCCGTGCTGGCAGCTTTTGTGTGGGCGCAATCGCTGGACGTTTCGAATTTGGCAGTCGGGTTCTGCGAGAGAGAGATACACAGTGTTGCCCCTTTACGAACCAAAGCTTTTGGGGAAAGCGAATGTCTGTGTGACAGCGAATGCAGTTCCAAGGGACAGTGAAAACCAGCTACAGCTTTCCGTGCTGGCAGCTTTCGTGTGGGAGAAATCGCTGGATGTTTCGAATTTGGCAGCCGGGCTCTGCTAGACAGAGATACACAGTGTTGCCCCATTACCAAGAAAAGCTTTTGGGGAAAGCGAATGTCTGTGTGGCAGCGAATGCAGTGCCAAGGGACAGTGAAAACCAGCTACAGCATTCCATGCTGGCAGCTTTCGTGTGGGCGCAATCGCTGGATGTTTCGAATTTGGCAGCCGCGCCCTGCGACAGAGAGATACACAGTGTTGCCCCTTTACGAACCAAAGCTTTTGGGGAAAGCGAATGCCTGTGTGGCAGCGAATGCAGTTCCAAGGGACAGTGAAAACCAGCTACAGCATTCCGTGTTGGCAGCTTTCGTGTGGGCGCAATCGCTGGACGTTTCGAATTTGGCAGCCGGGCTCTGCAAGAGTGAGATACACAGTTTTCCCCTTTACGAACCAAAGCTTTTGGGAAAAGCAAATGTCTGTGTAGCACTGAATGCAGTTCCAAGGGACAGTGAAAACCAGCTACAGCATTCCGTGCTGGCAGCTTTCTTGTGGGCGCAATCGCTGGACGTTTCGAATTTGGCAGCCGGGCTCTGCGAGAGACACATACACAGTGTTGCCCCTTTACGAACCAAAGCTTTTGGGGAAAGCGAATGCTTGTGTGGCAGTGAATGCAGTTCCAAGGGACAGTGAAAACCAGCTACAGCATTCCGTACTGGCAGCTTTCGTGTGGGCGCAATCGCTGGATGTTTCGAATTTGGCAGCCGGGCTCTGCGCGAGAGAGATACACAGTTTTGCCCCATTACCAAGAAAACCTCTGGGGAAAGCGAATGTCTGTGTGGCAGCGAATGCAGTTCCAAGGGACAGTGAAAACCAGCTACAGCATTCCGTGCTGGCAGCTTTCGTGTGGGCGCAATCGCTGGACGTTTCGAATTTGGCAGCCGGGCTCTGCAAGAGTGAGATACACAGTGTTGCCCCTTTACGAACCAAAGCTTTTGGGGAAAGCGAATGTCTGTGTGGCAGCGACTGCAGTTCCAAGGGACAGTGAAAACCAGCTACAGCATTCCGTGCTGGCAGCTTTCATGTGGGCACAATCGCTGGACGTTTCGAAATTGGCAGGCGGGCTCTGCAAGAGACACATACGCACTGTTGCCCCTTTACGAACCAAAGCTTTTGGGGAAAGCGAATGCCTGTGTGGCAGCGAATGCAGTTCCCAGGGACAGTGAAAACCAGCTACAGCATTCCGTGGTGGTAGCTTTCGTATGGGAGAAATTGCTGGATGTTTCGAATTTGGCTGCCGGGCTCTGCAAGAGACACATACACAGTTTTGCCCCATTACCAAGAAAAGCGTTTGGGGCAAGCGAATGCCTGTGTGGCAGGGAATGCAGTTCCAAGGGACAGTGAAAACCAGCTACAGCATTCCGTGCTGGCAGCTTTCGTGTGGGAGAAATCGCTGGACGTTTCGAATTTGGCAGCCGGGCTCTGCGAGAGAGAGATACACAGTGTTGCCCCTTTACGAACCAAAGCTTTTGGGGAAAGCGAATGTCTGTGTGCCAGCGAATGCAGTTCCAAGGGACAGTGAAAACCAGCTACAGCATTCCGTGCTGGCAGCTTTCATGTGGGAGAAATTGCTGGATGTTTCGAATTTGGCAGCCGGGCTCTGCTAGACAGAGATACACAGTTTTGCCCCATTACCAAGAAAAGCTTTTGGGGAAAGCGAATGTCTGTGTGGCAGCGAATGCAGTTCCAAGGGACAGTGAAAACCAGCTACAGCATTCCGTGCTGGCAGCTTTCGTGTGGGCGCAATCGCTGGACGTTTCGAATTTGGCAGCCGGGCTCTGCAAGAGTGAGATACACAGTGTTGCCCCTTTACGAACCAAAGCTTTTGGGGAAAGCGAATGTCTGTGTGGCAGCGAATGCAGTTCCCAGGGACAGTGAAAACCAGATACAGCATTCCGTGCTGGCAGCTTTCGTGTGGGAGAAATGGCTGGACGTTTCGAATTTGGCAGCCGGGCTCTGCGAGAGATATATACAGAGTGTTGCCCCATTACCAAGCAAAGCTTTTGGGGAAAGCGAATGCCTGTGTGGCAGCGAATGCAGTTCCAAGGGACAGTGAAAACCAGCTAGAGCATTGCATGCTGGCAGCTTTCGTGAGGGCGCAATCGCTGGATGTTTCGAATTTGGCAGCCGGGCTCTGCGAGAGAGAGATACAAAGTGTTGCCCCTTTACGAACCAAAGCTTTTGGGGAAAGCGAATGTCTGTGTGGCAGTGAATGCAGTTCCAAGGGACAGTGAAAACCAGCTACAGCATTCCGTGCTGGCAGCTTTCGTGTGGGAGAAATCGCTGGACGTTTCGAATTGGGCAGCCGGGCTCTGCGAGAGACACATACACAGTGTTGCCCCTTTACGAACCAAAGCTTTTGGGGAAAGCGAATGCCTGTGTGGCAGCGAATGCAGTTCCAAGGGACAGTGAAAACCAGCTACAGCATTCCGTGCTGGCAGCTTTCGTGTGGGCGCAATCGCTGGACGTTTCGAATTTGGCAGTCGGGTTCTGCGAGAGAGAGATACACAGTGTTGCCCCTTTACGAACCAAAGCTTTTGGGGAAAGCGAATGTCTGTGTGCCAGCGAATGCAGTTCCAAGGGACAGTGAAAACCAGCTACAGCATTCCGTGCTGGCAGCTTTCGTGTGGGCGCAGTCGCTGGACGTTTCGAATTTGGCAGCCGGGCTCTGCAAGAGTGAGATACACAGTGTTGCCCCTTTACGAACCAAAGCTTTTGGGGAAAGCGAATGTCTGTGTGGCAGCGACTGCAGTTCCAAGGGACAGTGAAAACCAGCTACAGCATTCCGTGCTGGCAGCTTTCATGTGGGCACAATCGCTGGACGTTTCGAAATTGGCAGGCGGGCTCTGCAAGAGACACATAAGCACTGTTGCCCCTTTACGAACCAAAGCTTTTGGGGAAAGCGAATGCCTGTGTGGCAGCGAATGCAGTTCCCAGGGACAGTGAAAACCAGCTACAGCATTCCGTGGTGGTAGCTTTCGTATGGGAGAAATTGCTGGATGTTTCGAATTTGGCTGCCGGGCTCTGCAAGAGACACATACACAGTTTTGCCCCATTACCAAGAAAAGCGTTTGGGGCAAGCGAATGCCTGTGTGGCAGGGAATGCAGTTCCAAGGGACAGTGAAAACCAGCTACAGCATTCCGTGCTGGCAGCTTTCGTGTGGGAGCAATCGCTGGACGTTTCGAATTTGGCAGCCGGGCTCTGCGAGAGAGAGATACACAGTGTTGCCCCTTTAGGAACCAAAGCTTTTGGGGAAAGCGAAAGCCTCTGTGGCAGCGAATGCAGTTCCAAGGGACAGTGAAAACCAGCTACAGCATTCTGTGCTGGCAGCTTTTGTGTGGGCGCAATCGCTGGACGTTTCGAATTTGGCAGCCGGGCTCTGCGCGAGAGAGATACACAGTGTTGCCCCTTTAGGAACCAAAGCTTTTGGGGAAAGCGAATGTCTGTGTGCCAGCGAATGCAGTTCCAAGGGACAGTGAAAACCAGCTACAGCATTCCGTGCTGGCAGCTTTCATGTGGGAGAAATTGCTGGATGTTTCGAATTTGGCAGCCGGGCTCTGCTAGACAGAGATACACAGTTTTGCCCCATTACCAAGAAAACCTCTGGGGAAAGCGAATGTCTGTGTGGCAGCGAATGCAGTTCCAAGGGACAGTGAAAACCAGCTACAGCATTCCGTGCTGGCAGCTTTCGTGTGGGCGCAATCGCTGGACGTTTCGAATTTGGCAGCCGTGCTCTGCAAGAGTGAGATACACAGTGTTGCCCCTTTACGAACCAAAGCTTTTGGGGAAAGCGAATGTCTGTGTGGCAGCGAATGCAGTTCCCAGGGACAGTGAAAACCAGATACAGCATTCCGTGCTGGCAGCTTTCGTGTGGGAGAAATGGCTGGACGTTTCGAATTTGGCAGCCGGGCTCTGCGAGAGATACATACACAGTGTTGCCCCATTACCAAGCAAAGCTTTTGGGGAAAGCGAATGTCTGTGTGGCATCAAATGCAGTTGCAAGGGACAGTGAAAACCAGCTACAGCATTCCGTGCTGGCAGCTTTCGTGTGGGCGCAATCGCTGGACGTTTCGAATTTGGCAGCCGGGCTCTGCAAGAGTGAGATACACAGTGTTGCCCCTTTACGAACCAAAGCTTGTGGAAGAATGGTTAAGTGAAAAAGGACACAGCTTAATTGATGTGAGCAATCCAGCCTTTGATGGGGCCTGGGAGCCAGAGATCAAGGTGAAATTCCCTTGAGAACAGCAGAAGGAGTACTTGGTAAAGCAAGATAAGCGGGACTAAGCCTGGGAAAGTGCTGATAAGACCCCCTTTGTGAACAGTGCGTGAACGGCAACTTTGTACCAATCATATAATTGTTTTAAGCGCGTGGACAAGTATAGTTATCCAATAGAATAGTCGCTGTTAGCGCGTGCTTTGCTTAGCATCTATATAAACCTGTTAAGTAATCTGAATAAAGGAGAACGACCATACTCATATTGAGATTCATCGTTACTCCGGGTCCGTCTCCCACTCCGACATCTGGTAGCAGAGGATGCACCGATGAAATCTCCGTGACTGCGGTAAGCAGCTAGAGGAGGGGAGTTGGGAAACCACGGCTGAGGGAAGCGCTGCCTGGAGCAAGAAGCAGGGCAGACGCCGGTGTGAGGTCGCTCCTCACCTCTCAGGCGCAGTGATGGAAACAGAAGCTGCGGCCACGTTGCTCACTGGAATCCTCTCTAAGAGAGGGATAGAAGCACCAGTGAAGCAGTTAATAAGGTTGATTAAATTGGGACAATGTTGGGGTCACTTTTCTGACACCTGCATGTTATTTTCCGTATCGGAATGGCGAGATTTTGGAGGAACAATGTGGCAGAAAACAATAGAGGGGGATAAAAAGGAAGAAAAGGAAATAAAGGCGGTTCGTGGACTCTGGAACACTGTCTTGGAAACTTTGAAAGCGATGAAGGCGGAGAGGGAAGTAGCTTGCGCTGCTGCCCAAATGTTAGGTCCGGGAGTGTCTAAAGATAAGCCCGAAATCAAACTGGGACCTATTGCGCGATTTTTTGGGCTGCCTGCCGTGAGAGGCGCGTCTGGAACTGTCTGTAAAAACGTTTCTGAACTGCGTGTTATGGCGGAATCAGTGCAGGAGCCAGAAAAGGCGGAAGTTCCAGTTAGCAGGGTTAATGCAAACTGTGAAGCGAATGCGGAAGTAGCTCCGCCAAAACCCCCTGGAGGGGCGGGAGCGACAAAACGTAACGACTTGGGCGGAGCAGCCTGCCGACTTCCCCCTGCAGCTCCGCCCAGTGAACCACCCTCCGCGCCTCCGTTGCCGCCCTCAACCGCGTTCTATCCGCCCCTACCCCCCTCTACGGAATCCTCTGGAACTACCACACCATCTAGCGGGGAAGAGCTGCCACAATCCTCTGATGCCACTGCAAAAATGTTGCAAGCAGTTTTAAAACGTCTTGATACTCTGGAATTACAAACAAAAAGGAAAGGCAAAGCTGTGCCTCCATGTTTAATGAACCCTCCAGCACTCCCTAGAACCACACGCTGGAGTGGTGTCATCAAAGATGCAATTGTAGAAGGACAGTGGAAGCCTGTGGGGGGGGCTGAAGGCCCTATGACACTAGCGTTTCCAGTTGTGCAGAGAGACGGGCAAGGAAAGTGGGAGCCTCATGATTGGAAAATACTGCAACAAGCCCGAACCACCGTCTCAACATATGGATTAAAATCCGCGGCTACAAGACAAATTGTTAGTTGGATCTTTTCTGCCGACCTGATGTGTCCATATGATTGTCAAAACCTGATGAGACTGTTACTTACCCCAACACAGTATTTACTGTGGATGTCATCCTGGCAACAGCGAGCCATTAATGTTGCTGCTCAAAGACAAAGAGACGGGGACCCACTTCGTGGAATCACTGCGGATATGCTCGTAGGGCAAGGACCATACAGCGACTATCAAGTGCAGATAACTTTTCCAGCGAATATGCTACAATTGTCTGCTCAGCTAGCACTTGAGGCATTCCTTAGCCTACCGGGATCCAACGTTCCCTCCTTTAGTAATCTCCAACAAGGAGCAACCGAGAAATACAGTAATTTTGTAGATCGACTCTGGGAAGCTATCATGAATCATCCTGATTTATCAGAAGACAACAGACAACAAATGTTCAAAATATTAGCTTTTGATAATGCTAATAAGACAACAAGACAAATACTAGCCAGTTTGCCCAAAGGAGCTGGAGTAGAGGAAATGCTTCTACGAGTAGAAAGAGCCGAAACACAACGACAGGGAAATACCGTTGCTGCTGCGGTCCAGGGAGCAGTTCGAGAAATAATGCAGCCACTAGTTGCAGTGGTGCAGAAAAAACAAGGCCCTACTCCCAAAGGAAAACCTCGCCGACCGCCAGGACAACCTTTTCGTGGCAGCTGCTTTCGCTGTGGGGAATCAGGCCACATGAAAACGAATTGTCGTGCTGCAGTTTGGTGTGACCACTGCCAGAAAAACAATCATGCTACCAAGGCATGCTCGGGAAACTGGAAGCCGAGCGCGGAGAGAGGTCGCGCGCAGACACAAATGAACCCCCAAAACGGAACACGGGTTTTCTACAACAGTGCCTACCAGCCACCCGAGGAAGCCTGGGAGTCGACGTGGAAACCACAGTAGATGTCACCCTCGTTGACTCTAATGTCCAGAAAGTTCCCAGCAATGTTATAGGACCTCTTGTTCATCAAGAAAGCAACGTTGGAGGATTGCTACTAGGCCGGTCCTCCGCCGGTATACAAGGTCTCATCGTGTTACCTGGAGTAATCGACGCAGATTACACGGGTCGTATCTACATCATGGTCTATACTGTTTGTCCACCAGTGTTTATTCCTAAAGGTAGTAAAATCGCACAAATAGTTGCTATTAGCAACCCATTGACCCATATGCCTCAATCAAATGTTCGACGGGGCAATCAAGGTTTCGGGTCCACTGGCCCTGCTGTTTGTTTTACAACAAAATTAAATCAGCGGCCAACAATGAAAACTACTATTACTCAACAGGGCACATCGCAACAAATTGATGCGATGTTAGATACTGGGGCGGATGTTACAATCATCAGCCGCAACATATGGCCTTTAAGTTGGCCAGTAGAATTACCAACATCAAGTATTGCAGGAGTTGGTGGACAATCAGTACCCTATATTAGCAAACATCCAATACATTTACAGTTTCCGGAGGGGCAGCATGCCACTCTTAAGGTGTATGTGTTGCCCTTGCCTGGGACGTTAGAAGCACTAATCGGGCGAGATGTGCTAAGTCAAATTGGAGCCGTTCTGACAACAAAGCATTTTTAGTCATGGGCACTGGGGAGCAGCCGCCCAACCCGTCACTTACATGGGTTACAAATGAGCCTGTGTGGGTTGACCAGTGGCCCATGACTAAAGAGCGACTGCAAATTGCCAAACAATTGGTTGCTGAACAACTGGCAGCTGGACATATTAAGCCTTCTGTTAGTCCCTGGAACACTCCCATTTTTGTAATCCCGAAGAAAAGTGGAAAATGGCGACTTTTGCATGACTTGCGTAAGGTCAATGACCAAATGCAATCTATGGGTGCGTTGCAGCCCGGAATGCCATCTCTCAGTATGTTACCACGCGGATGGCACATCTTGATAGTCGACTTAAAAGACTGTTTTTTTACCATTCCACTGCACCCACAAGACACTCAACGTTTCGCCTTCTCTGTGCCGACGGTGAACAAGGCTGCACCGGCAGAGCGATACGAATGGGTTGTTTTACCACAAGGAATGAAAAATTCACCCACATTGTGTCAATTGTATGTAGCGTGGGCGCTGCAACCACTTCGAGCCCAATGGTCAAATACGATAATTTATCATTATATGGACGATATTCTTTGCTGTCGAGAACAGCCATTCTCAGACGAGTCATTGCGCCAGCTCATCACCATATTAGCGAAAAAGGGGCTTGTCATTGCACCAGAGAAGGTGCAGCATACTGCCCCTTGGAAATATCTTGGGTGGTCTATTACAGACTCAAAAATCCGACCACAAAAAACAGAGCTTGTCACTCAACTGCATACCTTACATGACATCCAAACCTTGCTTGGGGACATTCAATGGGTTCGCAATTGTGTTGGTATTTCTAATACTGACATTGCACCCCTGACTGCGTTATTGCGCGGGACAAATCCTGCGGACAAAGTGACATTAACAATGGAGCACCACTCGGTGCTACAGCAAATCATTCAAAAAATGCACGCAGCTTGGTCATTGCGCCGCATCTTACCACTGCCAATATCGTTAATCGTCTGTAATGGAAAAGACTCACCTTATGCAGTCATTTGTCAGTGGCAAAATAAGAAAGGGGAACTCACCTCAACCTTTCAATTAAATGCCACTGCCACTGCCAAATGCAAAGGACAAGGAGATATGTTCAATATTTTAGAATGGGTATTTTTAAGCGTACAACCAAAAAGGAGTATCCAAACACGAACTGAAGCAGTAGGCGAATTAATACGGAAAGGACGGTCACGAATTATAGAAATTAGTGGCCAGGAACCAGAGGACATTAGTATACCTGTTAGTACTGTGGAGGTAGAGTGGTGGCTTCGTAATGCTGAGGCCATACAGAATGCCCTATTAGGCTACGGTGGTAAAATACACTCTCAACAACCACAAGGAAAATTATGGCAGATGTTAAGACGGAATCAGTGGATACAGAGATCCAAAGTAAGCAACAACCCATTACCAGATGGTGTCACTGTGTGTACAGATGCAGGCAAGCGCCTGCGGCGTGCAGCCTGTGTCTGGAAGGAAGGCGACAATTGGAAGCAGTATGTCATGGAGGGGCAGCCTCAAGATTCCCTTCAGACTTTGGAACTGACTGCAGTAATTTGGGCTTTGACTAATTGGATAAATATTCCCTTAAATGTGGTAACTGACTCAATGTATGTGGCTGGAATAGTGCCACGTCTAGAAGATGCCCTATTACGGGAAACAACGAATCCTAGATTGGGGAGTTTATTTATCAGACTGCGGTCTGTATTAGGTCAACGTACAGCAGCCTGCTGTATCATCCATATTCGTAGCCATCAATTGGACCTTGGTCTTGGTCAAGGTAATCAGCTGGCTGACAGTCTGGTTAGTCCCGTGTGCCACGCACCTCCTATGGACAAATTTCAACAAGCTAGACAAAGTCATGAAAATTTCCACCAAAATGCTAAAGGTCTAAAAAGACAATTTAATTTAACGGAAAATGAAGCAAGAGGTATAATCCAGGCCTGTCCAAAATGTGGAAATCACGGTCCAGGCATAGGGTCTGGAGTGAATCCAAAAGGATTAAAAGCGTTAGAATTATGGCAGATGGATGTCACACATGTTCCCGAATTTGGTCGATTGAAATATTTGCATGTCACCATAGACACCTTTTCAAAAATGATATGGGCAACTGCGTTGCCTGGAGAAAAGGCGCATCATGTATGTAAACATTTGCTCGCTTGTTTTGCAGTGCTAGGTGTGCCTGAGCGTATCAAAACAGATAATGGGCCTGCTTATATTAGCCAAAAAGTTAGAGCATTTTTAGCAAAATGGGGAGTCAATCATATTACAGGGATCCCACACTCGCCTACTGGTCAAGGACTAGTGGAGCGCACGCATCAAATTTTGAAGGACTATCTAAATAAGCAAAAGGATATAGAGGTAGACCCTCAACAGAGGGTGCATCGTGTACTGTTTACACTGAACTTTCTCTGTCTTATGGGAGATAGAGAAGAACCGCCGGTAGTAATCCATCATCAGCACCTTAAATTTAATGATACAATGACACTACCACAATTTAAAGTAAATTACAAGGATCCTGCCTCTGGAATGTGGCTAGGGCCAGTCCCAGTTATATTTAATGGTCGAGGATATATGTGTGTTTCCACAGGTCACGGTCCAGTGTGGGTGCCGAGCAGAAACGTGAAGCCTGTTCTAACTCCTCATGGCTCATCCGACAAGCAAGATGAACCTACCCCTGATCATCGGGATAGTACTCCCGGTGGTGATGAGTCTTCACAAAATTGAGCCCAGAGAAAATATGTGGGTTACCTGGGCGAACAAAACAGGTCAACAAGCGTTTTGCCTCTCACTTGCGTCTGCTACAGAGCCTTTCCGGACGTGTCTACTAGGGGTACCAGGTTTTAAGGCAACTGACTTTAGTAGTTTTGCTACAAAAAACTGTAGTCGAGCTACCAATGTTAGTGGCTGCAGTGCCACACTCATCAATAGTCTAAATGTTACACTGCCGTGGGACCCCCAAGAGTTAAGCTTATTAGGATCAATGAGAATTGGCAATAAAACAAAAAATTGGACTCAAACTTGTTTTATATTTGGAGGACCCGCCTTTACTGGCACCAATTATTATAGAACATCTAACTGGATTGAATGGACAAATGTCACATCAAAAGAAAGGCGCTATAACGATTATTACGATCCAGCTGGTTATTGTGGGGACCAGGCGGCCCTAGGAGCCGAGACTAAGGGAGGAGTACCAATCTGGAACAATGGCACTCCTAAGGCCTTGCCTCCAGATGTCTTTTTAATATGTGGTGATAGAGCGTGGCAAGGAGTTCCACAGAACGTGTTTGGTGGGCCGTGCTATCTTGGAAAATTAACGTTATTAGCCCCAGATCAAAATTGGTGGAAAGATGTAAGAAATAAAACAATAGAAATCAAACATCGAACCAAACGAGAAATCACGGGTCTTTCCCCGGATTGTGATGATGAACTTGCCCTCCTCAGTACCACTGAGAGAGTGTTCCTGTCCCTGTTCATACCTGGGGGGGCAGCAGGACGAGCCCTGAAACAGGTTGGGCAATTAGCCTGTTGGGCTAAAAAACAAGCAAAAGTCACCACCCAGGTAATAGAAACACTATTAGAGGATCAAAATAGCTTACGCCACGCAATTTTGCAAAATAGAGCAGCAATTGATTTTTTATTATTAGCCCAAGGACATGGTTGTGAGGATTTTGAAGGCATGTGTTGTATGAACCTGTCTGATCACAGTGAATCAATTCACAAACAACTACGATGGCTGAAAGAGCATGCCAACAAAATTCGACAAAATCAGGGGTTTTTTGATGAGTGGTTAACCAGTTTGTTTGGGTCCTTACCATCATGGCTAAAGGGTTTGTTAGCTGAGGGATTACGACTTTTAATAATTTTGGTTATCATAGGTCTGTGTTTTTGCGTAGCATGTAGCTGTGTAAAAAAGGCTTTTAGAACAATGATAAATCATGCCTGGATCGCTCAAAAACAAGAAGGGGGAATTGTGGAAGAATGGTTAAGTGAAAAAGGACACAGCTTAATTGATGTGAGCAATCCAGCCTTTGATGGGGCCTGGGAGCCAGAGATCAAGGTGAAATTCCCTTGAGAACAGCAGAAGGAGTACTTGGTAAAGCAAGATAAACGGGACTAAGCCTGGGAAAGTGCTGATAAGACCCACTTTGTGAACAGTGCGTGAACGGCAACTTTGTACCAATCATATAATTGTTTTAAGCGCGTGGACAAGTATAGTTATCCAATAGAATAGTCGCTGTTAGCGCGTGCTTTGCTTAGCATCTATATAAACCTGTTAAGTAATCTGAATAAAGGAGAACGACCATACTCATATTGAGATTCATCGTTACTCCGGGTCCGTCTCCCACTCCGACAAAAGCTTTTGGGGAAAGCGAATGTCTGTGTGGCAGTGAATGCAGTTCCAAGGGACAGTGAAAACCAGCTACAGCATTCCATGCTTTCAGCTTTTGTGCGGGCGCAATCGCTGGACGTTTCGAATTTGGCAGTCGGGTTCTGTGAGAGAGAGATACACAGTGTTGCCCCATTACCAAGCAAAGCTTTTGTGGAAAGCGAATGTCTGTGTGGCAGCGAATGCAGTTCCAAGGGACAGTGAAAACCAGCTACAGCATTCCGTGCTGGCAGCTTTCGTGTGGGCGCAATCGCTGGACGTTTCAAATATGGCAGCCGGGCTCTGCGAGAGACACATACACAGTGTTGCCCCTTTACGAACCAAAGCTTTTGGGGAAAGCGAATGTCTGTGTGGCAGCGAATGCAGTTCCAAGGGACAGTGAAAACCAGCTACAGCATTCCGTGCTGGCAGCTTTTGTGCGGGCGCAATCGCTGGACGTTTCGAACTTGACAGCTGGGCTCTGCAAGAGTGAGATACACAATGTTGCCCCTTTACGAACCAAAGCTTTTGGGGAAAGCGAATGTCTGTGTGGCAGTGAATGCAGTTCCAAGGGACAGTGAAAACCAGCTACAGCATTCCGTTTTGGCAGCTTTCGTGTGGGCGCAATCGCTGGACGTTTCAAATATGGCAGCCGGGCTCTGCGAGAGACACATACACAGTGTTGCCCCTTTACGAACCAAAGCTTTTGGGGAAAGCGAATGTCTGTGTGGCAGCGAATGCAGTTCCAAGGGACAGTGAAAACCAGCTACAGCATTCCGTGCTGGTAGCTTTTGTGCGGGCGCAATCACTGGACGTTTCAAATATGGCAGCCGGGCTCTGCGAGAGACACATACACAGTGTTGCCCCTTTACGAACCAAAGCTTTTTGGGAAAGCGAATGCCTGTGTGGCAGCGAATGCAGTTCCAAGGGACAGTGAAAACCAGCTACAGCATTCCGTGCTGGTAGCTTTTGTGCGGGCGCAATCACTGGACGTTTCGAATTTGGCAGCCGGGCTCTGCAAGAGACACATACACAGTGTTGCCCCTTTACGAACCAAAGGTTTTTGGGAAAGCGAATGCCTGTGTGGCAGCGAATGCAGTTCCAAGGGACAGTGAAAACCAGCTACAGCATTCCGTGCTGGCAGCTTTCGTGTGGGAGAAATGGTGGACGTTTCGAATTTGGCAGCCGGGCTCTGCGAGAGATACATACACAGTGTTGCCCCATTACCAAGCAAAGCTTTTGGGGAAAGCGAATGTCTGTGTGGCAGCAAATGCAGTTCCAAGGGACAGTGAAAACCAGCTACAGCATTCCGTGCTGGCAGCTTTCGTGTGGGGGAAATCGCTGGACTTTTCGAATTTGGCAGCCGGGTTCTGCGAGAGACACATACACAGTGTTGCCCCTTTACGAACCAAAGCTTTTGGGGAAAGCGAATGTCTGTGTGGCAGCGAATGCAGTTCCAAGGGACAGTGAAAAGCAGCTACAGAATTACGTGCTGGCAGCTTTCGTGTGGGACAAATCGCTGGATGTTTCGAATTTGGCAGCCGGGCTCTGCGAGAGACACATACACAATGTTGCCCGATTACTAGGTAAGGCTTTTGGGGAAAGCGAATGTCTGTGTGGCAGCGACTGCAGTTCCAAGGGACAGTGAAAACCAGCTACAGCATTCCGTGCTGGCAGCTTTCGTGTGGGCGCAATCGCGTGACGTTTCGAATTTGACAGCCGGGCTCTGCAAGAGTGAGATACACAGTGTTGCCCCTTTACGAACCAAAACTTTTGGGGAAAGGGAATGTCTGTGTGGCAGTGAATGCCGTTCCAAGGGACAGTGAAAACCAGCTACAGCATTCCATGCTGGCAGCTTTCGTGAGGGAGAAATCGCTGGATGTTTCGAATTTGGCAGCCGGGCTCTGATAGAGAGAGATACACAGTGTTGCCCCATTACCAAGCAAAGCTTTTGGGGAAAGCGAATGTCTGTGTGGCAGCGAATGCAGTTCCAAGGGACAGTGAAAACCAGCTACAGCATTCCGTGCTGGCAGCTTTCGTGTGGGCGCAATCGCGTGACGTTTCGAATTTGGCAGCCGGGCTCTGCAAGAGTGAGATAAACAGTGTTGGCCCTTTACGAACCAAAGCTTTTGGGGAAAGCGAATGTCTGTGTGGCAGCGACTGCAGTTCCAAGGGACAGTGAAAACCAGCTACAGCATTCCGTGCTGGCAGCTTTCGTGTGGGCGCAATCGCGTGACGTTTCGAATTTGGCAGCCGGGCTCTGCGAGAGTGAGATAAACAGTGTTGCCCCTTTACGAACCAAAGCTTTTGGGGAAAGCGAATGTCTGTGTGGCAGCGAATGCAGTTTCAAGGGACAGTGAAAACCAGCTACAGCATTCCGTGCTGGTAGCTTTTGTGCGGGCGCAATCACTGGACGTTTCGAATTTGGCAGCCGGGCTCTGCAAGAGACACATACACAGAGTTGCCCCTTTACGAACCAAAGGTTTTTGGGAAAGCGAATGCCTGTGTGGCAGCGAATTCAGTTCCAAGGGACAGTGAAAACCAGATACAGCATTCCGTGCTGGCAGCTTTCGTGTGGGAGAAATGGCTGGACCTTTCGAATTTGGCAGCCGGGCTCTGCGAGAGATACATACACAGTGTTGCCCCATTACCAAGCAAAGCTTTTGGGGAAAGCGAATGTCTGTGTGGCAGCAAATGCAGTTCCAAGGGACAGTGAAAACCAGGTACAGCATTCCGTGCTGGCAGCTTTTGTGCGGGGGCAATCGCTGGACGTTTCGAACTTGACAGCTGGGCTCTGCAAGAGTGAAATACACAGTGTTGCCCCTTTACGAACCAAAGCTTTTGGGGAAAGCGAATGTCTGTGTGGCAGTGAATGCAGTTCCAAGGGACAGTGAAAACCAGCTACAGCATTCCATGCTGGCAGCTTTCGTGTGGGCGCAATCGCTGGACGTTTCAAATATGGAAGCCGGGCTCTGCGAGAGACACATACACAGTGTTGCCCCTTTACGAACCAAAGCTTTTGGGGAAAGCGAATGTCTGTGTGGCAGCGAATGCAGTTCCAAGGGACAGTGAAAACCAGCTACAGCATTCCGTGCTGGCACCTTTTGTGCGGGCGCAATCGCTGGACGTTTCGAACTTGACAGCTGGGCTCTGCAAGAGTGAGATACACAATGTTGCCCCTTTACGAACCAAAGCTTTTGGGGAAAGCGAATGTCTGTGTGGCAGTGAATGCAGTTCCAAGGGACAGTGAAAACCAGCTACAGCATTCCGTTTTGGCAGCTTTCGTGTGGGCGCAATCGCTGGACGTTTCAAATATGGCAGCCGGGCTCTGCGAGAGACACATACACAGTGTTGCCCCTTTACGAACCAAAGCTTTTGGGGAAAGCGAATGTCTGTGTGGCAGCGAATGCAGTTCCAAGGGACAGTGAAAACCAGCTACAGCATTCCGTGCTGGTAGCTTTTGTGCGGGCGCAATCACTGGACGTTTCAAATATGGCAGCCGGGCTCTGCGAGAGACACATACACAGTGTTGCCCCTTTACGAACCAAAGCTTTTTGGGAAAGCGAATGCCTGTGTGGCAGCGAATGCAGTTCCAAGGGACAGTGAAAACCAGCTACAGCATTCCGTGCTGGTAGCTTTTGTGCGGGCGCAATCACTGGACGTTTCGAATTTGGCAGCCGGGCTCTGCAAGAGACACATACACAGTGTTGCCCCTTTACGAACCAAAGGTTTTTGGGAAAGCGAATGCCTGTGTGGCAGCGAATGCAGTTCCAAGGGACAGTGAAAACCAGATACAGCATTCCGTGCTGGCAGCTTTCGTGTGGGAGAAATGGCTGGACGTTTCGAATTTGGCAGCCGGGCTCTGCGAGAGATACATACACAGTGTTGCCCCATTACCAAGCAAAGCTTTTGGGGAAAGCGAATGTCTGTGTGGCAGCAAATGCAGTTCCAAGGGACAGTGAAAACCAGCTACAGCATTCCGTGCTGGCAGCTTTCGTGTGGGGGAAATCGCTGGACTTTTCGAATTTGGCAGCCGGGTTCTGCGAGAGACACATACACAGTGTTGCCCCTTTATGAACCAAAGCTTTTGGGGAAAGCGAATGTCTGTGTGGCAGCGAATGCAGTTCCAAGGGACACTGAAAAGCAGCTACAGAATTCCGTGCTGGCAGCTTTCGTGTGGGAGAAATCGCTGGATGTTTCAAATTTGGCAGCCGGGCTCTGCGAGAGACACATACACAATGTTGCCCGATTACTAGGTAAGGCTTTTGGGGAAAGCGAATGTCTGTGTGGCAGCGAATGCAGTTCCAAGGGACAGTGAAAACCAGCTACAGCATTCCGTGCTGGCAGCTTTCGTGTCGGCGCAATCGCGTGACGTTTCGAATTTGACAGCCGGGCTCTGCAAGAGTGAGATACACAGTGTTGCCCCTTTACGAACCAAAACTTTTGGGGAAAGCGAATATCTGTGTGGCAGTGAATGCCGTTCCAAGGGACAGTGAAAACCAGCTACAGCATTCCATGCTGGCAGCTTTCGTGAGGGAGAAATCGCTGGATGTTTCGAATTTGGCAGCCGGGCTCTGATAGACAGAGATACACAGTGTTGCCCCCTTACCAAGCAAAGCTTTTGGGGAAAGCGAATGTCTGTGTGGCAGCGAATGCAGTTCCAAGGGACAGTGAAAACCAGCTACAGCATTCCGTGCTGGCAGCTTTCGTGTGGGCGCAATCGCGTGACGTTTCGAATTTGGCAGCCGGGCTCTGCAAGAGTGAGATACACAGTGTTGCCCCTTTACGAACCAAAGCTTTTGGGGAAAGCGAATGTCTGTGTGGCAGCGAATGCAGTTCCAAGGGACAGTGAAAACCAGCTACAGCATTCCGTGCTGGCAGCTTTCGTGTGGGCGCAATCGCGTGACGTTTCGAATTTGGCAGCCGGGCTCAGCGAGAGTGAGATAAACAGTGTTGCCCCTTTACGAACCAAAGCTTTTGGGGAAAGCGAATGTCTGTGTGGCAGTGAATGCCGTTCCAAGGGAGAGTGAAAACCAGCTACAGCATTCCATGCTGGCAGCTTTCGTGTGGGAGAAATCGCTGGATGTTTCGAATTTGGCAGCCGGGCTCTGCTAGACAGAGATACACAGTGTTGCCCAATTACCAAGCAAAGCTTTTGTGGAAAGCGAATGTCTGTGTGGCAGCGAATGCAGTTTCAAGGGACAGTGAAAACCAGCTACAGCATTCCGTGCTGGTAGCTTTTGTGCGGGCGCAATCGCTGGACGTTTCGAATTTGGCAGCCGGGCTCTGCAAGAGACACATACACAGAGTTGCCCCTTTACGAACCAAAGGTTTTTGGGAAAGCGAATGCCTGTGTGGCAGCGAATGCAGTTCCAAGGGACAGTGAAAACCAGATACAGCATTCCGTGCTGGCAGCTTTCGTGTGGGAGAAATGGCTGGACGTTTCGAATTTGGCAGCCGGGCTCTGCGAGAGATACATACACAGTGTTGCCCCATTACCAAGCAAAGCTTTTGGGGAAAGCGAATGTCTGTGTGGCAGCAAATGCAGTTCCAAGGGACAGTGAAAACCAGGTACAGCATTCCGTGCTGGCAGCTTTTGTGCGGGCGCAATCGCTGGACGTTTCGAACTTGACAGCTGGGCTCTGCAAGAGTGAGATACACAGTGTTGCCCCTTTACGAACCAAAGCTTTTGGGGAAAGCGAATGTCTGTGTGGCAGTGAATGCAGTTCCAAGGGACAGTGAAAACCAGCTACAGCATTCCATGCTTGCAGCTTTCGTGTGGGCGCAATCGCTGGACGTTTCAAATATGGAAGCCGGGCTCTGCGAGAGACACATACACAGTGTTGCCCCTTTACGAACCAAAGCTTTTGGGGAAAGCGAATGTCTGTGTGGCATCGAATGCAGTTCCAAGGGACAGTGAAAACCAGCTACAGCATTCCGTGCTGGTAGCTTTTGTGCGGGCGCAATCACTGGACGTTTCAAATATGGCATCCGGGCTCTGCGAGAGACACATACACAGTGTTGCCCCTTTACGAACCAAAGCTTTTTGGGAAAGCGAATGCCTGTGTGGCAGCGAATGCAGTTCCAAGGGACAGTGAAAACCAGCCACAGCATTCCGTGCTGGCAGCTTTCGTGTGGGAGAAATGGCTGGACGTTTCGAATTTGGCAGCCGGGCTCTGCGAGAGATACATACACAGTGTTGCCCCATTACCAAGCAAAGCTTTTGGGGAAAGCGAATGTCTGTGTGGCAGCAAATGCAGTTCCAAGGGACAGTGAAAACCAGCTACAGCATTCCGTGCTGGCAGCTTTCGTGTGGGGGAAATCGCTGGACTTTTCGAATTTGGCAGCCGGGTTCTGCGAGAGACACATACACAGTGTTGCCCCTTTACGAAGCAAAGCTTTTGGGGAAAGCGAATGTCTGTGTGGCAGTGAATGCAGTTCCAAGGGACAGTGCAAAGCAGCTACAGAATTCCGTGCTGGCAGCTTTCGTGTGGGAGAAATCGCTGGATGTTTCGAATTTGGCAGCCGGGCTCTGCGAGAGACACATACACAGTGTTGCCCGATTACTAGGTAAAGCTTTTGGGGAAAGCGAATGTCTGTGTGGCAGCGAATGCAGTTCCAAGGGACAGTGAAAACCAGCTACAGCATTCCGTGCTGGCAGCTTTCGTGTGGGCACAATCGCTGGATGTTTCGAATTTGGCAGGCGGGCTCTGCGAGAGACACATACACAGTGTTGCCCCTTTACGAACCAAAGCTTTCGGGGAAAGCGAATGCCTGTGTGGCAGTGAATGCAATTCCAAGGGACAGTGAAAACCACCTACAGAATTCCGTACTGGCAGCTTTCCTGCGGGTGCAATTGCTAGACGTTTCGAATTTGCCAGCCGGGCTCTGCAAGAGTGAGATACACAGTGTTGCCCCTTTACGAACCAAAGCTTTTGGGGAAAGCGAACGTCTGTGTGGCAGTGAATGCAGTTCCAAGGGACAGTGAAAACCAGCTACAGCATTCCGTGCTGGCAGCTTTCCTGTGGGCGCAGTCGCTGGACGTTTCGAATTTGGCAGCCGGGATCTGCGAGAGATACATACACAGTGTTGCCCCTTAATGAACCAAAGCTTTTGGGGAAAGCGAATGTCTGTGTGGCAGCGAATGCAGTTCCAAGGGACAGTGAAAACCAGCTACAGCATTCCGTGCTGGCAGCTTTTGTGCGGGCGCAATCGCTGGACGTTTCGAACTTGACAGCTGGGCTCTGCAAGAGTGAGATACACAGTGTTGCCCCTTTACGAACCAAAGCTTTTGGGGAAAGCGAATGCCTGTGTGGCAGCGAATGCAGTTCCCAGGGACAGTGAAAACCAGCTACAGCATTCCATGCTGGCAGCTTTCGTGTGGGCGCAATCGCTGGACGTTTCAAATATGGCAGCCGGGCTCTGCGAGAGACACATACACAGTGTTGCCCCTTTACGAACCAAAGCTTTTGGGGAAAGCGAATGTCTGTGTGGCAGCGAATGCAGTTCCAAGGGACAGTGAAAACCAGCTACAGCATTCCATGCTGGCAGCTTTCGTGTGGGCGCAATCGGGTAACGTTTCGAATTTGACAGCCGGGCTCTGCAAGAGTGAGATACACAGTGTTGCCCCTTTACGAACCAAAGCTTTCGGGGAAAGCGAATATCTGTGTGGCAGTGAATGCAGTTCCAAGGGACAGTGAAAACCAGCTACAGCATTCCATGCTGGCAGCTTTCGTGAGGGAGAAATCGCTGGATGTTTCGAATTTGGCAGCCGGGCTCTGCTAGAGTGAGATACACAGTGTTGCCCCTTTACTAACCAAAGCTTTTGGGGAAAGCGAATGTCTGTGTGGCAGCGAATGCAGTTCCAAGGGACAGTGAAAACCAGCTACAGCATTCCGTGCTGGCAGCTTTCGTGTGGGCGCAATCGCGTGACTTTTCGAATTTGGCAGCCGGGCTCTGCAAGAGTGAGATACACAGTGTTGCCCCTTTATGAACCAAAGCTTTTGGGGAAAGCGAATGTCTGTGTGGCAGCGAATGCAGTTCCAAGGGACAGTGAAAAGCAGCTACAGCATTCCGTTCTGGCAGCTTTCGTGTGGGCGCAATCGCGTGACGTTTCGAATTTGGCAGCCGGGCTCTGCGAGAGTGAGATACACAGTGTTGCCCCTTTACGAACCAAAGCTTTTGGGGAAAGCGAATATCTGTGTGGCAGTGAATGCCGTTCCAAGGGACAGTGAAAACCAGCTACAGCATTCCATGCTGGCAGCTTTCGTGAGGGAGAAATCGCTGGATGTTTCGAATTTGGCAGCCGGGCTCTGCTAGAGTGAGATACACAGTGTTGCCCCTTTACGAACCAAAGCTTTTGGGGAAAGCGAATGTCTGTGTGGCAGCGAATGCAGTTCCAAGGGACAGTGAAAACCAGCTACAGCATTCCGTGCTGGCAGCTTTCGTGTGGGAGAAATCGCTGGACGTTTCGAATTTGGCAGCCGGGCTCTGCTAGACAGAGATACACAGTGTTGCCCAATTACCAAGCAAAGCTTTTGTGGAAAGCGAATGTCTGTGTGGCAGCGAATGCAGTTCCAAGGGACAGTGAAAACCAGCTACAGCATTCCGTGCTGGTAGCTTTTGTGCGGGCGCAATCACTGGACGTTTCGAATTTCGCAGCCGGGCTCTGCAAGAGACACATACACAGTGTTGCCCCTTTACGAACCAAACGTTTTTGGGAAAGCGAATGCCTGTGTGGCAGCGAAAGCAGTTCCAAGGGACAGTGAAAACCAGATACAGCATTCCGTGCTGGCAGTTTTCGTGTGGGAGAAATGGCTGGACGTTTCGAATTTGGCAGCCGGGCTCTGCAAGAGTGAGATACACAGTGTTGCCCCTTTACGAACCAAAGCTTTTGGGGAAAGCGAATGTCTGTGTGGCAGTGAATGCAGTTCCAAGGGACAGTGAAAACCAGGTACAGCATTCCGTGCTGGCAGCTTTCGTGTGGGCGCTATCGCTGGATGTTTCGAATTTCGCAGCCGGGCTCTGCGAGAGACACATACACAGTGTTGCCACTTTACAAACCAAAGCTTTCGGGGAAAGCGAATGTCTGTGTGGCAGCGAATGCAGTTCCAAGGGACAGTGAAAACCAGCTACAGCATTCCGTGCTGGCAGCTTTCCTGTGGGCGCAATCGCTGGACGTTTCGAATTTGGCAGCCGGGCTCTGCGAGAGACACATACAAAGTGTTGCCCCTTTACGAACCAAAGCTTTTGGGGAAAGCGAATGCCTGTGTGGCAGCGAATTCAGTTCCAAGGGACAGTGAAAACCAGCTACAGCATTCCATGCTGGCAGCTTTCGTGTGGGCGCAATCGCTGGACGTTTCAAATATGGCAGCCGGGTTCTGCGAGAGACACATACACAGTGTTGCCCCTTTACGAACCAAAGCTTTTGGGGAAAGCGAATGTCTGTGTGGCAGCGAATGCAGTTCCAAGGGACAGTGAAAACCAGCTACAGCATTCCGTGCTGGTAGCTTTTGTGCGGGCGCAATCGCGTGACGTTTCGAATTTGACAGCCGGGCTCTGCAAGAGTGAGATACACAGTGTTGCCCCTTTACGAACCAAAGCTTTTGGGGAAAGCGAATATCTGTGTGGCAGTGAATGCCGTTCCAAGGGACAGTGAAAACCAGCTACAGCATTCCGTGCTGGCAGCTTTCGTGTGGGCGCAATCGCGTGACGTTTCGAATTTGGCAGCCGGGCTCTGCAAGAGTGAGATACACAGTGTTGCCCCTTTACGAACCAAAGCTTTTGGGGAAAGCGAATATCTGTGTGGCAGTGAATGCCGTTCCAAGGGACAGTGAAAACCAGCTACAGCATTCCGTGCTGGCAGCTTTCGTGTGGGAGAAATCGCTGGACGTTTCGAATTTGGCAGCCGGGCTCTGCTAGACAGAGATACAGAGTCTTGCCCAATTACCAAGCAAAGCTTTTGGGGAAAGCGAATGTCTGTGTGGCAGCGAATGCAGTTCCAAGGGACAGTGAAAACCAGCTACAGCATTCCGTGCTGGTAGCTTTTGTGCGGGCGCAATCACTGGACGTTTCGAGTTTGGCAGCCGGGCTTTGCAAGAGACACATACACAGTGTTGCCCCTTTACGAACCAAACGTTTTTGGGAAAGCGAATGCCTGTGTGGCAGCGAATGCAGTTCCAAGGGACAGTGAAAACCAGATACAGCATTCCGTGCTGGCAGCTTTCGTGTGGGAGAAATGGCTGGACGTTTCGAATTTGGCAGCCGGGCTCTGTAGAGTGAGATACACAGTGTTGCCCCTTTACGAACCAAAGCTTTTGGGGAAAGCGAATGTCTGTGTGGCAGTGAATGCAGTTCCAAGGGACAGTGAAAACCAGCTACAGCATTCCGTGCTGGCAGCTTTCGTGTGGGCGCTATCGCTGGATGTTTCGAATTTCGCAGTCGGGCTCTGCGAGAGACACATACACAGTGTTGCCCCTTTACGAACCAAAGCTTTTGGGGAAAGCGAATGTCTGTGTGGCAGCGAATGCAGTTCCAAGGGACAGTGAAAACCAGCTACAGCATTCCGTGCTGGCAGCTTTCGTGTGGGAGAAATCGCTGGACGTTTCGAATTTGGCAGCCGGGCTCTGCTAGACAGAGATACACAGTGTTGCCCAATTACCAAGCAAAGCTTTTGTGGAAAGCGAATGTCTGTGTGGCAGCGAATGCAGTTCCAAGGGACAGTGAAAACCAGCTACAGCATTCCGTGCTGGTAGCTTTTGTGCGGGCGCAATCACTGGACGTTTCGAATTTCGCAGCCGGGCTCTGCAAGAGACACATACACAGTGTTGCCCCTTTACGAACCAAACGTTTTTGGGAAAGCGAATGCCTGTGTGGCAGCGAAAGCAGTTCCAAGGGACAGTGAAAACCAGATACAGCATTCCGTGCTGGCAGTTTTCGTGTGGGAGAAATGGCTGGACGTTTCGAATTTGGCAGCCGGGCTCTGCAAGAGTGAGATACACAGTGTTGCCCCTTTACGAACCAAAGCTTTTGGGGAAAGCGAATGTCTGTGTGGCAGTGAATGCAGTTCCAAGGGACAGTGAAAACCAGGTACAGCATTCCGTGCTGGCAGCTTTCGTGTGGGCGCTATCGCTGGATGTTTCGAATTTCGCAGCCGGGCTCTGCGAGAGACACATACACAGTGTTGCCACTTTACAAACCAAAGCTTTCGGGGAAAGCGAATGTCTGTGTGGCAGCGAATGCAGTTCCAAGGGACAGTGAAAACCAGCTACAGCATTCCGTGCTGGCAGCTTTCCTGTGGGCGCAATCGCTGGACGTTTCGAATTTGGCAGCCGGGCTCTGCGAGAGACACATACAAAGTGTTGCCCCTTTACGAACCAAAGCTTTTGGGGAAAGCGAATGCCTGTGTGGCAGCGAATTCAGTTCCAAGGGACAGTGAAAACCAGCTACAGCATTCCATGCTGGCAGCTTTCGTGTGGGCGCAATCGCTGGACGTTTCAAATATGGCAGCCGGGTTCTGCGAGAGACACATACACAGTGTTGCCCCTTTACGAACCAAAGCTTTTGGGGAAAGCGAATGTCTGTGTGGCAGCGAATGCAGTTCCAAGGGACAGTGAAAACCAGCTACAGCATTCCGTGCTGGTAGCTTTTGTGCGGGCGCAATCGCGTGACGTTTCGAATTTGACAGCCGGGCTCTGCAAGAGTGAGATACACAGTGTTGCCCCTTTACGAACCAAAGCTTTTGGGGAAAGCGAATATCTGTGTGGCAGTGAATGCCGTTCCAAGGGACAGTGAAAACCAGCTACAGCATTCCGTGCTGGCAGCTTTCGTGTGGGCGCAATCGCGTGACGTTTCGAATTTGGCAGCCGGGCTCTGCAAGAGTGAGATACACAGTGTTGCCCCTTTACGAACCAAAGCTTTTGGGGAAAGCGAATATCTGTGTGGCAGTGAATGCCGTTCCAAGGGACAGTGAAAACCAGCTACAGCATTCCGTGCTGGCAGCTTTCGTGTGGGAGAAATCGCTGGACGTTTCGAATTTGGCAGCCGGGCTCTGCTAGACAGAGATACAGAGTCTTGCCCAATTACCAAGCAAAGCTTTTGGGGAAAGCGAATGTCTGTGTGGCAGCGAATGCAGTTCCAAGGGACAGTGAAAACCAGCTACAGCATTCCGTGCTGGTAGCTTTTGTGCGGGCGCAATCACTGGACGTTTCGAGTTTGGCAGCCGGGCTTTGCAAGAGACACATACACAGTGTTGCCCCTTTACGAACCAAACGTTTTTGGGAAAGCGAATGCCTGTGTGGCAGCGAATGCAGTTCCAAGGGACAGTGAAAACCAGATACAGCATTCCGTGCTGGCAGCTTTCGTGTGGGAGAAATGGCTGGACGTTTCGAATTTGGCAGCCGGGCTCTGTAGAGTGAGATACACAGTGTTGCCCCTTTACGAACCAAAGCTTTTGGGGAAAGCGAATGTCTGTGTGGCAGTGAATGCAGTTCCAAGGGACAGTGAAAACCAGCTACAGCATTCCGTGCTGGCAGCTTTCGTGTGGGCGCTATCGCTGGATGTTTCGAATTTCGCAGTCGGGCTCTGCGAGAGACACATACACAGTGTTGCCCCTTTACAAACCAAAGCTTTCGGGGAAAGCGAATGTCTGTGTGGCAGCGAATGCAGTTCCAAGGGACAGTGAAAACCAGCTACAGCATTCCGTGCTGGCAGCTTTCCTGTGGGCGCAATCGCTGGACGTTTCGAATTTGGCAGCCGGGCTCTGCGAGAGACACATACAAAGTGTTGCCCCTTTACGAACCAAAGCTTTTGGGGAAAGCGAATGCCTGTGTGGCAGCGAATGCAGTTCCAAGGGACAGTGAAAACCAGATACAGCATTCCGTGCTGGCAGCTTTCGTGTGGGAGAAATGGCTGGACGTTTCGAATTTGGCAGCCGGGCTCTGCGAGAGATACATACACAGTGTTGCCCCATTACCAAGCAAAGCTTTTGGGGAAAGCGAATGTCTGTGTGGCAGCAAATGCAGTTCCAAGGGACAGTGAAAACCAGGTACAGCATTCCGTGCTGGCAGCTTTTGTGCGGGCGCAATCGCTGGACGTTTCGAACTTGACAGCTGGGCTCTGCAAGAGTGAGATACACAGTGTTGCCCCTTTACGAACCAAAGCTTTTGGGGAAAGCGAATGTCTGTGTGGCAGCGAATGCAGTTCCAAGGGACAGTGAAAACCAGCTACAGCATTCCATGCTTGCAGCTTTCGTGTGGGCGCAATCGCTGGACGTTTCAAATATGGAAGCCGGGCTCTGCGAGAGACACATACACAGTGTTGCCCCTTTACGAACCAAAGCTTTTGGGGAAAGCGAATGTCTGTGTGGCATCGAATGCAGTTCCAAGGGACAGTGAAAACCAGCTACAGCATTCCGTGCTGGTAGCTTTTGTGCGGGCGCAATCACTGGACGTTTCAAATATGGCATCCGGGCTCTGCGAGAGACACATACACAGTGTTGCCCCTTTACGAACCAAAGCTTTTTGGGAAAGCGAATGCCTGTGTGGCAGCGAATGCAGTTCCAAGGGACAGTGAAAACCAGCCACAGCATTCCGTGCTGGCAGCTTTCGTGTGGGAGAAATGGCTGGACGTTTCGAATTTGGCAGCCGGGCTCTGCGAGAGATACATACACAGTGTTGCCCCATTACCAAGCAAAGCTTTTGGGGAAAGCGAATGTCTGTGTGGCAGCAAATGCAGTTCCAAGGGACAGTGAAAACCAGCTACAGCATTCCGTGCTGGCAGCTTTCGTGTGGGGGAAATCGCTGGACTTTTCGAATTTGGCAGCCGGGTTCTGCGAGAGACACATACACAGTGTTGCCCCTTTACGAAGCAAAGCTTTTGGGGAAAGCGAATGTCTGTGTGGCAGTGAATGCAGTTCCAAGGGACAGTGCAAAGCAGCTACAGAATTCCGTGCTGGCAGCTTTCGTGTGGGAGAAATCGCTGGATGTTTCGAATTTGGCAGCCGGGCTCTGCGAGAGACACATACACAGTGTTGCCCGATTACTAGGTAAAGCTTTTGGGGAAAGCGAATGTCTGTGTGGCAGCGAATGCAGTTCCAAGGGACAGTGAAAACCAGCTACAGCATTCCGTGCTGGCAGCTTTCGTGTGGGCACAATCGCTGGATGTTTCGAATTTGGCAGGCGGGCTCTGCGAGAGACACATACACAGTGTTGCCCCTTTACGAACCAAAGCTTTCGGGGAAAGCGAATGCCTGTGTGGCAGTGAATGCAGTTCCAAGGGACAGTGAAAACCACCTACAGAATTCCGTACTGGCAGCTTTCGTGCGGGTGCAATTGCTAGACGTTTCGAATTTGGCAGCCGGGCTCTGCAAGAGTGAGATACACAGTGTTGCCCCTTTACGAACCAAAGCTTTTGGGGAAAGCGAACGTCTGTGTGGCAGTGAATGCAGTTCCAAGGGACAGTGAAAACCAGCTACAGCATTCCGTGCTGGCAGCTTTCCTGTGGGCGCAGTCGCTGGACGTTTCGAATTTGGCAGCCGGGATCTGCGAGAGACACATACACAGTGTTGCCCCTTAATGAACCAAAGCTTTTGGGGAAAGCGAATGTCTGTGTGGCAGCGAATGCAGTTCCAAGGGACAGTGAAAACCAGCTACAGCATTCCGTGCTGGCAGCTTTTGTGCGGGCGCAATCGCTGGACGTTTCGAACTTGACAGCTGGGCTCTGCAAGAGTGAGATACACAGTGTTGCCCCTTTACGAACCAAAGCTTTTGGGGAAAGCGAATGCCTGTGTGGCAGCGAATGCAGTTCCCAGGGACAGTGAAAACCAGCTACAGCATTCCATGCTGGCAGCTTTCGTGTGGGCGCAATCGCTGGACGTTTCAAATATGGCAGCCGGGCTCTGCGAGAGACACATACACAGTGTTGCCCCTTTACGAACCAAAGCTTTTGGGGAAAGCGAATGTCTGTGTGGCAGCGAATGCAGTTCCAAGGGACAGTGAAAACCAGCTACAGCATTCCATGCTGGCAGCTTTCGTGTGGGCGCAATCGGGTAACGTTTCGAATTTGACAGCCGGGCTCTGCAAGAGTGAGATACACAGTGTTGCCCCTTTACGAACCAAAGCTTTCGGGGAAAGCGAATATCTGTGTGGCAGTGAATGCAGTTCCAAGGGACAGTGAAAACCAGCTACAGCATTCCATGCTGGCAGCTTTCGTGAGGGAGAAATCGCTGGATGTTTCGAATTTGGCAGCCGGGCTCTGCTAGAGTGAGATACACAGTGTTGCCCCTTTACTAACCAAAGCTTTTGGGGAAAGCGAATGTCTGTGTGGCAGCGAATGCAGTTCCAAGGGACAGTGAAAACCAGCTACAGCATTCCGTGCTGGCAGCTTTCGTGTTGGCGCAATCGCGTGACTTTTCGAATTTGGCAGCCGGGCTCTGCAAGAGTGAGATACACAGTGTTGCCCCTTTATGAACCAAAGCTTTTGGGGAAAGCGAATGTCTGTGTGGCAGCGAATGCAGTTCCAAGGGACAGTGAAAAGCTGCTACAGCATTCCGTTCTGGCAGCTTTCGTGTGGGCGCAATCGCGTGACGTTTCGAATTTGGCAGCCGGGCTCTGCGAGAGACACATACACAGTGTTGCCCCTTTACGAACCAAACGTTTTTGGGAAAGCGAATGCCTGTGTGGCAGCGAAAGCAGTTCCAAGGGACAGTGAAAACCAGATACAGCATTCCGTGCTGGCAGTTTTCGTGTGGGAGAAATGGCTGGACGTTTCGAATTTGGCAGCCGGGCTCTGCAAGAGTGAGATACACAGTGTTGCCCCTTTACGAACCAAAGCTTTTGGGGAAAGCGAATGTCTGTGTGGCAGTGAATGCAGTTCCAAGGGACAGTGAAAACCAGGTACAGCATTCCGTGCTGGCAGCTTTCGTGTGGGCGCTATCGCTGGATGTTTCGAATTTCGCAGCCGGGCTCTGCGAGAGACACATACACAGTGTTGCCCCTTTACAAACCAAAGCTTTCGGGGAAAGCGAATGTCTGTGTGGCAGCGAATGCAGTTCCAAGGGACAGTGAAAACCAGCTACAGCATTCCGTGCTGGCAGCTTTCCTGTGGGCGCAATCGCTGGACGTTTCGAATTTGGCAGCCGGGCTCTGCGAGAGACACATACAAAGTGTTGCCCCTTTACGAACCAAAGCTTTTGGGGAAAGCGAATGCCTGTGTGGCAGCGAATTCAGTTCCAAGGGACAGTGAAAACCAGCTACAGCATTCCATGCTGGCAGCTTTCGTGTGGGCGCAATCGCTGGACGTTTCAAATATGGCAGCCGGGTTCTGCGAGAGACACATACACAGTGTTGCCCCTTTACGAACCAAAGCTTTTGGGGAAAGCGAATGTCTGTGTGGCAGCGAATGCAGTTCCAAGGGACAGTGAAAACCAGCTACAGCATTCCGTGCTGGCAGTTTTCCTGTGGGCGCAATCGCGTGACGTTTCGAATTTGACAGCCGGGCTCTGCAAGAGTGAGATACACAGTGTTGCCCCTTTACGAACCAAAGCTTTTGGGGAAAGCGAATATCTGTGTGGCAGTGAATGCCGTTCCAAGGGACAGTGAAAACCAGCTACAGCATTCCGTGCTGGCAGCTTTCGTGTGGGCGCAATCGCGTGACGTTTCCAATTTGGCAGCCGGGCTCTGCAAGAGTGAGATACACAGTGTTGCCCCTTTACGAACCAAAGCTTTTGGGGAAAGCGAATATCTGTGTGGCAGTGAATGCCGTTCCAAGGGACAGTGAAAACCAGCTACAGCATTCCGTGCTGGCAGCTTTCGTGTGGGAGAAATCGCTGGACGTTTCGAATTTGGCAGCCGGGCTCTGCTAGACAGAGATACAGAGTCTTGCCCAATTACCAAGCAAAGCTTTTGGGGAAAGCGAATGTCTGTGTGGCAGCGAATGCAGTTCCAAGGGACAGTGAAAACCAGCTACAGCATTCCGTGCTGGTAGCTTTTGTGCGGGCGCAATCACTGGACGTTTCGAGTTTGGCAGCCGGGCTTTGCAAGAGACACATACACAGTGTTGCCCCTTTACGAACCAAACGTTTTTGGGAAAGCGAATGCCTGTGTGGCAGCGAATGCAGTTCCAAGGGACAGTGAAA